>NC_134354.1:531536698-531876073 GCF_048569485.1 Anomaloglossus baeobatrachus
TGTGTGTGCGGCGTTGTCTGTGTGTGTGGGTGTCTGTGTATGGCGGTGTTTGTGGTTCCCAGTGTGTGTGGTGTGTTGTGTGTGTGTGTTGGGGGGAGGTGTGCACCTCCCATCGTGCTCCATCCCCCATGCTGCGCACCCCCCATCGTGCCCCATCCCCCATGCTGCGCACCCCCCATTGTGCCCCATCCCCCATGCTGCGCACTCCCCATCGTGCTCCATCCCCTATGCTGCGCACCCCCATCATGCCCCATCCCCCATGCTGCGCACCCCCCCATTGTGATCCATCCCCCATGCTGCACACCCCCCATCGTGCTCCATCCCCTATACTGCGCATTCCCCATCGTGCTCCATCCCCGATGCTGTGCATCCCCCATCGTGCTCCATCCCCCATGCTGCGCACTCCCTATCGTGCTCCATACCCCATGCTGCGCACTCCCCATCGTGCTCCATCCTCCATGCTGCGCACTCCCCATCGTGCTCCATCCCCCATGCTGCGCACTCCCCATCGTGCTACATCCCCCATGCTGCGCACCCTATCGTGCTCTATCCCTCATGCTATAATAGTTCTCCTATTATACTCAGAGAGGAGTATAATAGAAGGACTATAATAGGAGGAGTAGTCCTGGGGGGAGAGGAGTATAATGCCGGCTCCCTGCACATGTGCACCGGGAGCCGGTGTAAGCTGGTAACTATGATACACATCGGGTAACTAAGGGACCTTAGTTACCCGATGTGTATAATGGTTACCAGCGTTCACCGGCTCCGTCACGATCCCAGCATTGCAAGGGTATGTCTGGCGCTGCTGGGATCGTGACGGAGCCGGTGTACACTGGTAACTATGATACACATCGGGTAACTAAGGGACCTTAGTTACCCGATGTGTATAATGGTTACCAGCGTTCACCGGCTCCGTCAAGATCCCAGCATCGCAAGGTTATGTCTGGCGCTGCTGGGATCCTGACGGAGCCGGTGTACACTGGTAACTATGATACACATCGGGTAACTAAGGGACCTTAGTTACCCGATGTGTATAATGGTTACCAGCGTTCACCGGCTCCGTCAAGATCCCAGCATCGCAAGGTTATGTCTGGCGATGCGTGCGGAGGGCCGGGGCGAGCGGCCAATCCATGCGGAGGGCGGGGCCAGGCCGAGGCGAGCAACCAATCCGTGGGGGGGGGCGGAACCGAGGCGAGGCGAGCGGCCAATCCGTGCGGTGGGCGGGGCCATGGAGAGCACAGCGGCCAATCAGCTTTGTGTCACCGTAAGGACACAGTTTTGGAGCAAGACAGACAGACACAGACAGACAGACAGAATAAGGCAATTATATATATAGATATATATATATATATATCTATATATATATTATCCGGGTAACAAAGAAAATCAAAGAAAAAATAAAGCAAATAAGAGTAAAGTGAGTTCTTTATACTTACCAGTCTCCGCACGGTTGTTCACTACTTCCGGGGCTGCCCACTCTACTTCTGAGGCCGCTCATTATCTTCATGCATATGCACCACTTTCCCCACCCACTGGCAGTCATGGTGTTGCTTATTGGTTGCAGACAGACAGCGCCTTCACCCTGTGTGACACAAGTGTCTTCCTGCTTTCAACGCTGTCTCGGTTGGTGTAAAAATAAATAAAAAAGAAATTGGTGTAGGGTCCCCCCATATTATGATACCAAGCCATGATAAAGCATACTGGTAAAGGTTGCATACTCCTTTATTTGAGATAAAATACAAAAAACCCACCCTCTTTCACCCTTTTATTAAACCTCAAAACACCCAGGTCCGTTGTAATCCACCCGAGGTCCCATGATGATTCCAGCTCTACTACATCTGAAGTGACAGCGTGGGCATAGAATATGACCTCCCCAGGTGAGGCCACTCAGTTCAACCAGGTCACCTGAGGTCAGGTTACCTAAGATCACAGGTGGAGGACTGTAAGAACCTCCAGCTGTGACTGCAAATAATCTGAATGACATCAATACTCATTGCGGAGGCTCAGTCTTGCCTGAAGCTCACTGCAGGTGGTCATATTATATTCCTGCGTGCTGTCACTTCAAGTGTAGCAAATGGAATCATCATGGGACCTTGTGTGGTTTACGTCAGACTTGGGTGTTTTGGAGCTTAATAAAAGGGTGAAAGAGGGTGGGGTGTTTTGTAATTTACTTGAAATAAAGGATTTTTTTAGTGTTTGTGTTCATTTCTTTTTACTTACAGATTAGTAATGGGAGGGTCTGATAGACGACTCCCATTACTAATCTAGGGCTTAGTGGCAGCTGTGAGTTGTCATTAACCCCTTATTAACCCAAATGCGAGTGTTGCAGGACAATCGGGATGAGCCAGATAAAGTTTCAGTACTGTTCTATCTAATGAATGTGACAATCCTGAACAGCTGCAGGCTCCTATTTTTAGGCTGAGGATACCCAATAAACATGAGTCTCCCCAGCCTGAGGATACTGTCAACTTTATCATGGCTAAGTTCCAAATTTGGTGGAGAGCACGTCACACCATTTTTTTAAATTATCTTTTTAAATATATATAAAAAACCCAAACAAACAAAAAAAAACAACAACCCGCATGCAGTTCCTTTAATTTTGACAATCAAAATAGGCACACAACTGGGGGCATCAGCCTGTAGCTGTATGCTTTATTTGTGCTGGGCAGCATTATATGGGGGACCTTATGCCAATTTTATTATTTATTTATTTTTACACCGATATAGATGCAGACAGCGTATTTGATTGACAGCAGTCAGTCATGGTGACATACAGGTTGGGGGCACTGGGGGCACTGTCTGATTGTAACAAATCAGAGATGTAAGGACTGCCAGTGGGTGGGGGAAGCAGTGCATATACATGAAAATGATGAGCAGTCCCGGAAGTAGAGTGAGTGTCCCCAGAAGCTGAATACAGCCACGTGGAGACCGGTAAATATGAAGCGCTTACTCCAATGCCCCTATCCCTTCTACCACCATTTTTAAGTGTCTGATTTGGGTCCCCATAGACTTATAAGGGGACTGGTATCTGGCCAGATATCCGTGATCAATACTGGGCCCAAACTAGGTTTGTTTGTTTTTTTAAATCCAGGTCTGCACATCACTAGTCTCAAAACTTTTAATCTAATCAGAAAGGAAAGTTTGAAGATTGTATCACTGGATTTTTATTGGTCTTTTCAGTTACATTTTATGGCATACATATTGTGAATTTTTTCTTTGGCTTTATTTATTTATTTTTTTTAAGAATGATATATATTGTTATGTTTTAATTTATGTCCACCATACAATTTACTTTTTTTATCTGACATATTGTACATTTGAAAGAATGCTTTCATTAATTGTACTACTTTCCTCAACAGTACTGTGCACTGTGATTTCTTGAGTTGTAGCTCATTTTATAGTTTTATGGTTTATCTTGTTTTTAAAGCATTGCATTCATTAGATTGGGTCTTTTGTAGCCTTAATCACCCCATCAAACTGTCCATTTATTTGTTTACCTTATATTCGCCATCCACATCTGTAGTCTAATCAAATTGATATGGCAGGTTTAGGAAAACATCTTGTTTACTTATATTCCATCTTTCTTTTTACGTTGTGACAGCTGTTTCTCCTGCTGTTGCATACATTTTATTTTGTTTGATTTTTTTAAAGGAAAAGAAGGCTTTTCTTAGATTGAACAGTAAAATGGCACAAAAGCACACAGTGCAGATGGCCTATTGTAAGAGAATAGAAAACATAAAAAGAAATAGGTTCTATTCTTCAGAATATAGGCCATTTTATGAGATTTTATCTTGTTTATCTGTTTCGTAAATTAAATGATGCCATACAATATTGAAAAAAAACATGCTTTCCTTTCACAATAATGGATTAAAATGTATTTGTTATATTTACTGTAAAGTATTCTGTATGGTCATAGAATATAACTTTTTATGATGTTTTTATTAATACACTCATCAATTCTACTTCATAATAACAAGTTCTTAATAATAATGACCCATCCTATTGATGCAGACTAAATGTGGTTCACATCACGGGCAGTAATATTACGTCCTAGCGGTCATAACGTTACTGCCCGCGGTCTGCCGGCGGCAGCATGCCGCGATCACACATCTCATCTGACTTTCACAGCTGAGATGTGTGCCTGCTAGGCACGAGCAGAATCGTTATCTGCTCGTGCCGTTTAACCCCTGTAATGGCGCTGTCAATATGTGACAGCGCCATTATAATCGCGATGGCGGTAAACGTTTACTTACCACCTGATACCGGAAGTCACGTGACGTGATCACGTGACTTCTGGTTTTTGTCAGGGTAGCACAGGGTCATGTGATGACTCCTGTGCTAGACATGAACTACTTTCAGTTTCACTTGGCCCGGAGCCCAGTGACGCAGAAAGTGACCATATCTACTGTTTACAGCTGTATAGCTGTGATCAGCAGATAGGGTAGAGCGATCGGATTGCTGATCGCTATAGCCCCCTAGGGGGACTAGTAAAATAAAAAAAAGTTTTAAAAATTAAAAAAAAAACAAAAAAAAACTAAAAGTTCAAATCACCTCCCTTTCGCCCCATTGAAAATTAAAAAGATAAAAAAATATACACACATTTGGTATCGCCGCGTTCAGAAACGCCCAATCTATCAAAATATAAAATCAATTAATCTGATCAGTAAATGGCGTAGCGGCAAAAAAAATCCAAACGTCAAAATGACGTTTTTTTGTTGCCACAACTTTTGCGCAAAATGCAATAACAGGCGATCAAAACGTAGCATCTGCGCAAAAATGGTACCGCTAAAAACGTCAGCTCAAGACGCAAAAATGAAGCCATGACTAAGCTATAGATCCCGAAAAATGAGAACGCTACGGGTCACGGAATATGGCGTAAAACGTGCGCCACTTTTTTCAAACAAACTTCCGATTTTTTTTAACCCCTTATATAAAAGTAAACCTATACAGGTTTGATGTCTACGAACTTGCACTGACCTGAGGCATCACACCCACACATCAGTTTTACCATATAGTGAACACTGTGAATAAAATATCTCAAAAACAATAGGGCTATTGCACTTTTTTGCAATTTTTCTGCATTTGGAATTTTTTTGCCGTTTTCCAGTACACTATATGATAAAACCTATGGTTTGATTTAAAAGTACAGCTCGTTCCACAAAAAATGAGCCCTCACATGACCATATTGACTGAAAAATAAAAAAGGTTTCGTCTCTCAGAAGAAGAATGGCGAAAAAAAAATGGAAAGCGAAAAATCGGCCAGTCGTGAAGGGGTTAAATAAGGAAATCTTTTTTTATTATCATGCTTTACATGCAACAAAATTCCACCTCGTAAACGGACTGTGTCAACTCAGAATGACTGTACAAATCAAGTACAGGTGCTCGGTGTATCACTAGGCCGATCAGTTACATACACCTTCTCACATGCTTGTTTTCCAAGTTTCTCCTCCCTTTTCTGGCTCCCTGAAGGCAGAGCTGTCATTCAAAGAAGAGGGCAGAGTTAGAGGGAAAACAAGCAGGAGGAATGGTGTATAGAAATGATTGGCCAGGCCGTGAAACACTGATTGCCAGTATTTGGTTTGAAGAATCAATCTGTGCTGAGGGAGTCCATCTAAATGGATTTCAAACCAGGGCAGTAAACTTAAAGTTTAATATGTCTATGGATCGGTTTGGTTACTCATTGGTAATGTGATGTCATCAATTTTCAGTTTTCAATGACATGCAATAAAACTGTATATGACATGTAGTTAGTGAAAGAATGTACATAGGCTGAATCACCTAAACTATCATATAAGCTTGTGTTCACCACATTTGCTTAATTATCCGATTTTAATGCCTGTTTAGTACTTTCAGAATAAAGCTAAGGACAGTATAAGAATTGAGTGTGTAAAAATAGGACTAGAATGTGGGATAAATCCACTAGTAAGTTTGCTTGTCAGATGTAAGACTGGCAAACACATTGATTTTTGCACTGGTTGTAAGCCTTACCTATTGTAGCACATCCATGCAAGCATGAACAAACCATGCATGTGTATGGAGAAGTTGGGAGGAAAAGCTGCCAACTGAATGACTGACAATGAACTTGTAATGCTAGCTTGATGCTAACTCATAATTATAATGAACAATAAAATCTATATTGTACAACAATCTAATACTTCATAGGAATATACAAAGGTACTTGAGTGGGTGGTATAAGTTCTTCATGTATCCCAGTGGAAAAAATATTAGTAATCATTCATCATCAAGATCAGGTAATAATCTTATTAATAAGCACATGGTTAATCTCACAGATCCTTAGTCTAAGTTGAGGCTTTTACACAAAATCCTAAGTAGAGTTTACACTAGTGTTAAGTAGATCTGTGGAAACTTGAACTTGTCTTTGAAATCGGCTTTGTCGAATTTTCTCCATAAATGTGGCATTGCTCAGCAAATACACATGAGGAGAGAAGAGAGAGAACTCAGCTGACTATAAGAGCTTACAATCTATATAAGAAATAAAGAGTGAGAGAGGACCTTGTTGATCATAAAAAGTTACACACTACGGAGTGACAGAGGTCCACACTGTTCATAAGTAGAGTTGAGCGCGGTTCGCGGTTCGCGGTTCTCCAGTTCGCGGTTCGAGTGATTTTGGGGGCTGTTCTAGATCGAACTAGAACTCGAGCTTTTTGCTAAAAGCTCGATAGTTCTAGATACGTTTGAGAACGGTTCTAGCAGCAAAAAGCAGGGCTTTTTACAGCTACAGTGTGCAGGAGCCATCACTGGCAGCCTGCCACAAGCTGGTAACCAAGATAAACATCGGGTATCCAACCAAAGCGCTTTGGTTAGTTACGTGCAGGAAGCCCACACTTCCCCGCTCAGCTCGCTCCGCCCCCTCCTGCCCACGGCATGTACACACGTACACACACACACACACACTCTGCACACATGGCCCCGCTCGGCTTACCTGCGGTGATGAAGTTCCGCCATCCCGACCTCAGCGCTGTCACTGTCCTCCATGGCCGCCGCTTGTCACATCACCTTCTCTTGCTTCCGACCCGAGACTGACTAGCGGTGACGTCACGGGCCTCTCGTGATACTTGGGCTGTGAAGGCGGCGGTCATTGAACTCAGTGACAGGTGCTGTCAGCAGTGCTGGAGATCAGCGCAGGTAATGTACCTCGCTGACAGCAGCACTTGTCATGCCCTGCAGTGACCTGGGCTGACCCATTGATGTTAGCTCAGGTCACTGCATTGCTCTCCCAGCCAATGGGGAACATCCTGCTCTTCATTGACTGGGACAGTGTGGATCGTCATGGCAACCCCTTGGATTACACCAGACCTGGATTTGTTTTTCTTTCTAATAAATTGGTTAAAGAGGGAATGTTTTGGGGAGTGTTTTTTCAAATAAAAATGTGTTTGTCGTCTATTTTTTTTTATTACTGACTGGGTTGGTGATGTCGGGTATCTGATAGACGCCTGACCTCACCAACCCCAGGGCTTGATGCCAGGTGACATTACACATCTGGTATTAACCCCATATATTACCCCGTTTGCCACCGCACCAGGGCGCGGGATGAGCTGGGGCGAAGCACCAGGATTGGCGCATCTAATGGATGCGCCACTTCTGGGGCGGCTGCGGCCTGCTATTTTTAGGCTGGGGAGAGTCCAATAACCATGGACCTCCCTAGTCTGAGAATATCAGACCCCAGCTGTCTGCTTTACCTTGGCTGGTGATCCAATTTTGGGGGGACCCCTACGTGTTTTTTTTTTTAAATTATTTATTTAATTTAAAATAACAGCGTGGGGTGCCCTCAGTTTTGGATTACCAGCCAAGGTGAGGTTGCCAGCTGTGGTCTGCAGGCTGCAGCCGTCTGCTTTACCCTAGCTGGCTACAAAACTAGGGGGAACCCTACGTCATTTTTATTTTTTATTTTTTTGGCTAAATACAAAGCTAAGCACCCCTTAGTGCCACATGAAAGGCACCAAAGGGTGCAAAATTATAAAATGCAGGAGAGTGGGACATTATGTGTCTTTCTGCCATTATAATGACAGAAAAGACTGATATGAAGTGTACAAGCACAAGAAAATCACCAGAGCGCTCTACGCTGTGAAAAGCAGTACAAGATGGCACTGTAGTGAACATGTGACCGCCTCATGTAGGATGAAGCTATGGATCCTGGGTAAATTTATGCATTTACCCTCCTTCAGTTTTTTTGCAGTACACAAAAAAAAACGGAAGGCACACGGATGACAAACAGATGACATACGGACCGTCTACGGAACGGAAACGGATGCCACACGGATGCACCCGTGAAAAAAAACGGACTGTTTTTTGCAGACCGCAAAAATAGATCGGTCGTGTTAATGTAGCCTTATTCTGATCTGCCGTTTATAAACAGCAGGCAGAAATAAGTGAATAGCGTCCCCCAGCATCAGAAAATCTACAGGGTTTCAGGGCTAGCTGAGACCCTGGAGATCATGATTCAGGACGGTTTTTCCGGTCCCCGCTCACGTGATCACAGGTATACACCGTACACCAATGATCACGTTACAGTAAATGACAACGCCAGTAAAAAATTATTTATCTCCCATCTGGCATGAACAAACATTTCTTCTCCACTTCTCCACTTCTTCTCCACTTCTTCTCCACCTTTTCTCCACTTTTTCTCCACTTCTTCTCCACCTTTTTTCCATTTTTTCTCCATTTTTTCTCCACTTTTTCTCCACTTTTTCTACATTTTTTTCCACTTTTTCTCCACTTTTTCTCCACTTTTTCTCCACTTTTTCTCCACTTTTTCTCCACTTTTTCTCCACTTTTTCTCCACTTCTTCTCCACTTTTTCTCCACCTTTTCTCAATTTTTTCTCCACTTTTTCTCAACTTTGTCTCCACTTTTTCTCCGTTCTTTTTCTATGGTCGGTCTACCCATTAGCTCTGCCATGCATAGTGTAGCTCTACACCTACTGCACATGTTACTTTATGATTGACATCTCTTTCGTACCAGAGCTGTCTAAGCCTACTCTGACCCCATATTTGTCATTACTATATTGTCCTTGTACTGTATTATGGCATTTGTATCATGTGTTTTATTTCTTGCTGTGTTGCAATTTTTTTGCTGCATCCCAATTGTACCTCTACATTGTTCGAGTTTATGTTATTGTTCTCTCACTCTTATGTGATACTGATTATTGTCATTTTTCATGATTACATGCAGATAAGTCCAATCTGACGAAGGCTCAGGCTGAAACGTCATTTATAACTTGTTTTGGACAAAAACATATATGCTTATGAAAAAAAAAAATTTCTTAATACGGACCAATAAAGAGTGATTTTGCATTACTATTCGTTGTGACTTACTGACTTAGTCTGGGAGGTTTAGAGTGCCGAGGTTACTCACTAATTTTATCTATTATTACCTCTGAGCACCTATATACCAGTGAGCAGAGTTTCCTCTACAGTAGTTCTCCTGATTAGGCATGCCCTTACCTCATGAGCAGGGCATTGCAGCTTTGGTAGCAACCATTACGACATGGACTCTGCTGCTGTGGACCCGGGGAGAGTGAGTGCAGATTCATTGCACCCACACTCCTCACATGAAGGGTCCGCACTCCTAGAAAATGGGGGATACGTTCCCTGAGTGTCTCCCCCCCATATTCTAGACGGTCCAGAGTCGTCGTGGGACCCCTTTTTTTTTTTTCTTACAATAAATTGGTGAAAGAGGAAATGTTTTGGGGACTGTTTTTTCAAATAAATTTCTTTTGTCGATTTTTTTTTTTGTTAGTACTGACAGTTTATGATGTTGGGTATCTAATAGACGCCATGACATCACAAACTGCTGGGCTTGATCTCAGGTGACTTTACAGCTAGTATCAACCCGATTTATTACCCCGTTTGCCACTGCACCAGGGCACGGGATGAGCTGGGGTGAAGCGCCAGGATTGGCGAATCTAGTGGATGCGCCACGTCTGGGGTGCCTGCAGCCTGCTATTTTTAGGCTGTGAAAGCCCAATAACTATGGACCTTCCCACCCTGAGAATACCAGACCACAGCTGTCTGCTTTACCTTGGCTGGTGATCCAATTTGGGGGGGACCCTACTTTTATTGTGTAATTATTAATATTTATAAAATAATTATAAAAAAGAGCCTGAGGGGACCTCAACATTGGATCCCCAACCACGGTAAAGCTGCCAGCTGTGGTTTTCAGGCTACAGCCGTCTGCTTTACCCTAGCTGGCTATCAAAAATGGGGGGACCCAACGTCATTTTTTTTTTAACTATTTTTTAAATAGAAAAAATTAATGGGCTTCCCTGTATTTTGATTGCCAACCAAGGTAACGGCAGGCAGATGGGGGTGGCAACCCATAGCTGTCTGCTTTATCTGCGCTGAGAATCAAAAATACTGCGGAGCGCTACGTCATTTTTTTAAAGATTTATTTTTACAGCACTGTGATGTCCAGCAATCAAAATACAGGGAAGCCCATTTTGTTTTTAGTTATTTAAATAAATAATTAAAAAAACATATATATGGGCTCCCGCTGCATTTTTTGTATTGCTAGCTAAGGGTAATCCAAGCAGCTACTGGCTGCTAACCCCCACTGCTTGGTGTTACCTTCACTGGCAATGGAAAATCCAGGGAAGCATTTTTTATTTTTTTTGCCAAAAAACTACAAAAAAAGGACGTGAGCTTCGCCATATTTTTGTATGCTAGCCAGGTATAGCAGGCAGGTGCTGGAAGAGTTGGATACAGCGCCAGAAGATGGCGCTTCTATGAAAATGCCATTTTCTGAGGCGGCTGCCGTCTGCAATTCGCAGCAGTGGGGCCCAGAAAGCTCAGGTCAACCTGTGCTGCGGATTCCAATCCCCAGCTGCCTAGTTGTACCTGGCTGGACACAAAAATGGGGCGAAGCCTACGTCATTTGTTTTCTAATTATTTCATGAAATTCATGAAATAATAAAAAAAGGGCTTCCCTTTATTTTTGGTTCCCAGCCGGGTACAAATAGGCAACTGGGGGTTGGGGGCAGCCGTACCTGCCTGCTGTACCTGGCTAGCATACAAAAATATGGCGAAGCCCACATAATTTTTTCAGGGGGCAAAAAACTTCTGCATACAGTCCTGGATGGAGTATGCTGAGCCTTGTAGTTCTGCAGCTGCTGTCTGTCTGTATGGAGAAGAGCAGACAGCAGCTGCAGAACTATAAGGCTCAGCATACTCCATCCAGGACTGTATGCAGAAGTGTTTTGCCCACCAAAAAAATGACGTGGGCTTCGCCATATTTTTGTATGCTAGCCAGGTACAGCAGGCAGCCACGGGCTGCCTCCAACCCCCAGTTGCCTAATTGTACCCGGCTGGGAACCAAAAATATAGTGAAGCCCGTTTTTTTTAATTATTTCACTTATTTCATGAAATAATTAAAAAACAAATGACGTGGGCTTCGCCCCATTTTTGTGTCCAGCCAGGTACAACTAGGCAGCTGGGGATTGGAATCCGCAGCACAGGTTAGCCCGAGGTTTCTGGGCGCCTCTGCTGCGAATTTCAGTCCGGAGCCGTCCCAGAAAATGGCGCTCTCATAGAAGCGCCATCATCTGGCGCTGTATCCAACTCTTCCAACAGCCCTGGAGCCGGGTGGCTTGTTGAGTAATCATGAGTTAATACTGGCTTTGTTTTACTAGCCAGTATTAAGCCAGAGATTCTTAATGTCAGGCACATTTGACCCGGCCATTAAGAATCTCCAATAAAGGGTTAAAAAAAAGACACCACACAGAGAAAAAATACTTTAATAGAAATAAATACACAGACACATTAGAGACTCCATCTTTATTACCCCCTGTCAGCCCTCCACGATCCATGGTCTTCTGTCTTTCTCGTTCAACAAATGCAGCTCTGCTCCATCACTGCTGCATGGGGGAAGACACTGCTTCCCGTGGAGCATTCACTCCGTGAAAGCTGCACGAGAAGCAGCGTGCAGCCTTCACTCCGTGAGTGATCAGTGCTGCTAGCGGTAACAGCGGTAACGCTGACAGACGCGTTACCATAGCAACGGTGCTCCCGGAGCCGCGGTTAGCGGTGACGTCACCGCTAACTGCGTTGCCATGGCAACGGTGATCTCCGTTAATGACCGGCTGTGTCAGCCGGTCTCTAACGGAACGGGGAGTCGACCATGTGCTAGAGCATGTCGCCGGTATACGGCAATACACAAATGTGCACCGTGTACCAGAGAGATGCACTCGCAGGTCCTACATGACGCATCATAGTTATGTGACCAGTCTGTAGCCAATGAGATAATAGCCACGTGACTGGTCACATGGCTATTTTGACGTCACGATAGGTCCTGCATCTCTGCTGGCAGTGCCGGTCACCGGGAGGATTCAGCGATCATCAGATGGAATAGCGGCAGGAGACAGAGTGCAGGAGGGATCGCGAGGACCGGTAAGTGTTATGGCAATGTTTATTAACTGTATGTGTACATTTATAATGCATTTTTATGTGTTTGTGATTGCCTCCCATTATAGCCTATTGGTTCAAGTTCGGTTCGTCGAACGTTCGACGAACCGAACTCGAACGGGAGCTCCATTCGGCGAACCGACCTCGAGCCGAACCGCGACCGGTTCGCTCATCTCTATTCATAAGAGCTGACACACTACAGGAGACAGAGTAAGGACCACACTCATCATAAGAGCTGACACACTACAGGAGACAGAGAAAGGACCCTGCTCATCATAAGAGCTGACACACTACAGGAGACAGAGAAAGGACCCTGCTCATCATAAGTGGTCACACTGAACAGGAGACAGAGAAGAAATCCTGCTGATCATATGAGCGCATTCTAAACAGGTACTGACCACCATTGTACAATGTATGATAATTTGATAGCCACAAGACATTGTGAGCAATGCCATATAGGAATGTAAAAAGACATTCACCTACTCTCTGATACTTTAGCAGGAAATGGTGACAGGCAAGTTTTGGTTATTTTTCGCAATCCTTAATTCAACCTCAAAGTTTTCAAAATTGTGTGAAATTGAGTTTAAAAAAACTTGGCTTAAACTTGATACTCCACAGATCGATCCACTCATCTCTAAGTTGTAGTTCATGTTCTGTGGCTGAAAGAAGCCATCAGTCAACTACATGTATGCCAAATGTTTGTGTTTTATTCCTTTTTTCTTCCAAGAGACAAAACATTTTTATTTCTTCATTGATAAAGCCATATGGTGACTTGATTTCTGAGGGACAAGTTGTAGTTTTGATTGACACCATTCATTTTAACAATGTACTGGAAATTGAAAAAAAAAAACAAATTCAAGGCCTGTGACGTCATAAAAAGAAATCATTTTTATTTTGGTTTTTAGTATTACGGCTTTCATATTGCTACAGAAGCAATGTGATTCCACAGCTTAGAACGATCATGGCAATGTGAAACTTGTAATATTTTGTATCACTATTTATTTAAATAAATTGTGAAATATGTAAAAAAATAAATTGTTTGTGTCACCATTTTTTGAGATCTAAAAATCATTGATGGAGCTGTGTGAGGGCTTGATTTTTGGAGGCTAGCTGACATTTTTATTTATAACATTTTGTGGTAGAGACAACATTTTTAGCAATTTTTATTGCATTGCTAGAAAATTTGCAGAGCAATAAATATTCTGGCATTAGTTTTTGTCATTTGCTGTACAAGTTAATTAATTTTAGATTTTGAGAAATACAGCAATTCAAATATGTTTTTTATTTATTTTTATTGGGGTAAAGGGGTGACTCAAATTCTTAAAATGTTTTAATTTATTTTATTTTTAATTATTTTCCTACTTTGTGTTTTTGTCCCCTTGGGTAAATTGAACCTGCAATGGTCTGACTGTAGTATTGCAATTTATAGACAAAATAAGTTTCTCCTATGAAGCTCAGACATTTACAATGGTTTACAAGAGTATTGTCATTGAAGGCACAAGTACCATCAACAAGCCCCAGCTGCCATGGCAACCCATTGGCACCCAGTGATAGGGGAGCTGATTGATATGTGGATCAGCATTTCACCCCCTGGATGGGCAATGTTAAATGTCTCTGTCAAATATTGACAGCTATATTTAAGGAATTAACAGCAGCGTTCAGTGCTCAGCTCCTCTGCTTCTGTTAAGGGGGCTTTACACGCAGTGACATCACTAGTGATGTCACTTGTGAAAGCATCCGCCCCTGTCATTTGTGCATCACGGACAAATCGCTGCCCATGTTGCACAATATCGCTAGTACCCGTCACACATACTTACCTTTCTAGCATCGTCGCTGTGGGCAGCAAACAGCCTCTTTTGTAAGGGGGCGGTTCGTGCGGCGTCACAGCGACGTCACACGGCAGGCGTCCGATAGAAGTGGAGGGGCAGAGAGCAGCCGCATGAAAGTCATGCCCACCTCGTTGCCGAAAGACCTGCATCCTAAACGAGCTATGACATTTTGGAAATGGACGACGTGTCAACAATCAACGATTTGGTAAGTATTTTGCATCGTTAGCAGTCGCTCGTATGTGTCACACGCAACGACGTCGCTAATGAGGCTGGATGTGCGGCACGAATTCTGTGACCCCAACGACTTCTCATTAGCGATGTCGTTGCGTGTAAGGGGGCCTTTAGATTCAGATGTTGGCTGTATAACTCTAGAGCCCAGCCTGCATAATATACATTGGTCATTCTAGTACGTCCAATATCAGACAAGGGATAAATGCTTTTTTTATACAGTCCAACTGCATTTCTATTGTGCACTGAATGATCAGGTATAGGTTGTTCTGTACATTGACACATATGCTGTTATTGTTCTTGACAGCACGTCCGATTTACACAAAATAATTTCCCATCAGCAACACTATTTTTTTCAGCAAGCCAAAAATTAATTTCACTTCAAAAATGAGAATTTTGCTCATTTATTGGGTAATTACCAGCATGTTTACATTGCATGATTAGCAGAATAAGTTTTTGCAATTGTGCAGTGTAAATACACCCTAAGGCCACGTGCACACGTTGAATATTTGGTTAGATCATGAGTGAAACAACCTTAGGAAAAGTATAATAGAATCACAGGTACCACTTCTGCATTTCCTACCCACTCCTGGTTTTGGATTAGAAATACTATGGTAAATAACTCCCCAAATACTCAATGTGTACACGTGGCCTTAAGATCGATCTGTTTGCACTAGCTAAAAGCTGTCACTAAACACCTGCTGATCAGTTATTTGTTTTCTGACCAGTGGTCATTTAATAGCCTATTTGAACTTGCAGACCCCGCTTTATATGGGTAATTAAAGATGCCATCCCATTAAGTTTTTTATTGATTAGATGTGTGTACATGAGCATGTTATGTGGTGTTAGTTTGTTAATATACTCATCAAATGCTGTTCTCTCTGTTATTCGGTGTCGTTTTACTCCGCTTCTTAGTAACGTCACTCCAATTACAACAAGCCAACTGACTCTATTCTATGCATGAGCATCAACTCTCTTGTACAATGCAGGCCTCTAGAACCTTGTTCCATCTATCCAGAGATTTACATTGTAAAAGTCACTTACAGGTCATGCAGAGCATAGTGCGACCCATATAGTCTGCAGAGCGGTTGTGTAACTTCTAGGAGGAGAAGAATGGTGCAGGATACTAGGAGAAGCAGCCGTAGATGAGTATATTAATACAGTCACTCTACATTACACGTAGATAAACACACTTAACTCCTTCACGACATGTACCATACCTATACAGCTCAAATTGGAACTGGATGTGTGGAGCAGACTCATGGTATGTGCTTACCCCATACTTAAGAGGTAATGGCTGTGTGTTAGAGCTAGGACCTGCCTCTAACAATTACGGGTGGCATGAAGCTCAGCCCACAATTTAAAACTAGTTAAATGCAGCTGTCAAACTCTGACAGCTGCATTTAATGCACACCAGCATGGGCGCAGTATTCTATCAGCCCATCAGAGTTCATAACATGATCACGAGGTGCCGATGGGTTGTTATGACAGCCGTGGGGTCTGCTGAAGACCTCTCTGCTTGTTTGGATGGGCTTCAAAGTACACCATGATTTTTCATATATTTTATATATAGAACAAGCAATCAGACAATCATAAGATTATGGTCCCCTAAAAAGACTAAAGCTGGTGTCACACACAGCGACAACGACAACGACGTCGCTGCTACGTCACCATTTTCTGTGATGTTGCAGCGACGTCCCGTCGCTATCGCTGTGTGTGACATCCAGCAACGACCTGGCCCCTGCTGTGAGGTCGCCGGTCGTTGCTGAATGTCCAGCTTCATTTTTTGGTCGTCACTCTCCCGCTGTGACACACACATCGCTGTGTGTGACAGCGAGAGAGTGACGAAATGAAGCGAGTAGGGAGCAGGAGCCGGCGTCTGGCAGCTGCGGTAAGCTGTAACCAGCGTAAACATCGGGTAACCAAGGGAAGACCTTTCCCTGGTTACCCGATATTTACCTTCGTTACCAGCCTCCGCCACTCTTGCTGCTAGTGCCGGCTCCTGCTCTGTGCACATGTGGCTGCAGTACGCATCGGGTAATTAACCCGATGTATACTGTAGCAAGGAGAGCAAGGAGCCAGCGCTAAGCAGTGCGTGCGGCTCCCTGCTCTCTGCACTGTGACATGTAGCTGCAGCACACATCGGGTTAATTAACCCGATGTGTACTGTACCTAGGAGAGCAAGGAGCCAGCGCTAAGTGCGGCTCCCTGCTCTCTGCACATGTAGCACAGCGACGTTATGATCGCTGCTTCTGCTGTGTTTGACAGCTAAGCAGCGATCATAACAGCGACTTACAAGGTCGCTGTTACGTCACCGAAAATGGTGACGTAACAGCGACGTCGTTGTTGCTGTCGCTTAGTGTGAACCCAGCTTAACAAATACAGGGAAAAGTAAAACAAAAAATAAAAAATAAAAAAAAACCATAAAAGTTCAAATCACACCCCTTTCCCCCCATTAAAGATAGAGCTAAAAAAAATACACATTTTTGGTATCACTGCATTTAGTATAATCTGATCTAGAAAAATATAAAAACAATTAATCTGTACTATAAGCACCATAAACAGAATAAGTTCATGAATGCCAAAATTATGGTTTTTTTAACCTCTGAAATACCACAAAAAATGCTGTATTAAGTGATAAAAATGTCATAGAGGAAAAAGGGTAAAAGTTCAGCTCACCATTAGTTTTCCACCTGGATAGGATTTCAGCCACTGCCTGAAGTTGCCCTCTCATGGGTCGGAAACAATGGGTAGGAGGAAGGAGTCTCCAGTGATGCAAGATGTACAAGAATGTAAATTAAAATTTCTTTCATTTATTAAATTAAAATACATAGCAACATGTATACCACAAGATCTCAGCTGAACTTACGCATTTCGGCGCTTGGCCTTTTTCATGGTTACAGCCAAGGTCTTGAGGTATACCTGTTACCATGTATTGTAATTGTAGAAATAAAAAAAGTTTTCATCTACCTAAAAATGTCATATGTATCCCAAAATGCTATGAATAAAATTGACTTCTTGACCTTCAAAAAATAATTTGAAACACAGATGCATTAATTGAGAAATGAAAATATTACGGGTCTCGGAAAATGGCGAAACAACCTCTTAAATTTTTTTTTTTAAAACTTCAGATCTTTTTTCACTGTATCATTATAATCGTACTGATGAGGAACATCATATTGCACATAATGTATGCCCTAAAAACAGTTCCCAAAATAATAATGACAGCATTGCATTTTTTTTCATAAATTCTCCCCACTTGGAATATTTTTCCCATTTTCAAGTACACAATGAGGTAAAATGAATGGTTTAATTTGAAGGTAAAACTCATACTGCCAAAACAAGCCTTTACATGTCTATGTGGATAGAAAAATAAAAAAGTTCTAACTCTGGGAAGAAGAGGATGAAAGTAAAATAATGCAAACATGGAAATTGACAGCTTCGTGAAGATATTAATGAATATATAAACTTAATAGGAGTGCTTCTTTAATAACCTTTAATTGGCTTGTTCAGGCATCATAGACTGTCATTGTTCTCAGCAGCACCGGTCCTGTGTACATAGGATGATGTGCTGCCAAAAACGATTGCTATTTGGGCAAAGCAAATGATCATTTCACCTGATGAATGAGCACTTTGCTCATTTGTTGGGTGATCAACAGACTATTTAAACTTCACGAATATTATGAAATGAGTATCCCTATGAACGCTTGCTCTGTGTATTGTAAATGCGCCTTTAGTATAGCTCAGAGTAACTCAATATTGTGTGTGCATTTCTTTACCTAAAATGTTAAAGAACATGTAAAGATGATTGTCAGCTATATGGCAAAATAATGACTTATTTGCATAAAATATATCATGCTATTTTTTAAAGTGTACCTATGCGGTAGACAATTTATGCTTATCTACAATACACTAATTAACCCTATTTAAATTCAAGAGAACTTGCCTTCCAGTTTCTCATAATGACAGAGCACAATGAGATATGCATATAACCAGAAATTATATAATTACTTTTGTTTTTAACTACAGCAATTAATAGTAATTGATTGGCAGAATATTTAAAATCCATTGCAGCTCTCTTATGTTATTCATGTTAAAAAAAGTTGTTAAACATTTCACTTTTTTTATACTGATATTGTCATGGAGTTTTGTGTATAGTTGGTTTGCTCTTTCTGACAATGCAGAACCATCTGTGATACTGTTGAAAAATTCTAAATAAATTCATCCTATTCTATGTAAAGATGGACATATGGTTATGACTAGTTCACATAATGATTGCGCATTATATTTAGCTGGTTCATTTCTTTACCTTTTTAATCTCTACTGCTTATGTAGAGCAAACATATTCTGAAGCATTGTACATTATCATCACTCACAGCCATTCCTAGCCCAAATAGGCTTACAATTTAATTTCCTAATCTTAAACTAACACAGGGCCAATCAACATTAAATTGTGTTTTTAAAACTTGAAGGAATCCAGTGCCCATAGGATGCCTGGGCAAACATGGAAAGAACATACAAACTTCATGCATATCATATCTGCTTCCTTTCGAATAAAACCTAGAACTCTATTATTGCTATACACCACTGCTAACAAATAAAGAAGTTCCCCATTACTAGTACCACAAAGTCTTTGTAAAAGTGAGTACTTGTTTCCGTATACTCAAGCTGAGCACAATGTACTAGGCATTAAATTGGCATGTTTGCAATTTTTTCTCTGCAACAGCAAATGCGTGTTTATTTGTTATGTACCAGTTGAGTCAAAATGATCCTTTTTCCCATAGATGAATTCCCAAAGGGGTGGTATTTCCGCAATGAGTTTAATTGATTAGGTTTCTGAAGTTATGGTATTCAAGTGCTCTGAAAATGGTGTCTGAAGAGTATTCCAACAAAAATTTGAACGCCAAAAGAAAAATACAGCCCCATTCCCATGCGAGCCATGTCATGTAGCGAAATACTACTATACAACCACTTATAAGGTATTGCCTCATTTGAGAGAAATTTTCTAACACGTTAACAGTAGAGTTGAGCGCGGTTCGAGGTTCGAGGTTCTCCAGTTCTAGGCTCGAGTGATTTTGGGGCCTGTTCTAGATCGAACTAGAACTCGAGCTTTTTACAAAAGCTCGATAGTTCTAGAAACGTTCGAGAACGGTTCTAGCAGCAAAAAAACAGCTAATTCCTAGCTTGGTTTCCGCTGTAATAGTGTAAGTCACTCTGTGAATCACACTATTATGACATTTCAGTGTATAGTGTGCGTGAACAGCGCCTTCAGATCACTGCTGTTTCTATAATGGCGATCGCCATTTTTTTTTTTTTTTCCTTGTCTTCCTTCCCTAAGCGTGCGCGTGTAGTGGGGCGGGCCAGCATGTCAGCCAATCCCAGACACACACACAGCAAAGTGGACTTTTAGCCAGAGAAGCAACGGCATGTGTGATAGGATCTGCATGTCACATGTCCCTGCATTATAAAACCGGACATTTTCCTCCAGGACGCCATTATCTCTTCTGCGTCTTTGGTGTCAGACATCACTGTCGCAGCTCCGTCCTTTGTCTTATCGCTGATACAGCTGTATGCGCTCCATACACAGCGCTGGACAGCTTAGGGAGAGCACTTTCTAGCAGTCCTTTTAAGGGCTCAAACCGGCAGGGTCAGAGTTAAGGTGACAGGTCCTGAAAACAGCGACAGCGTCTGTGTAGCCAAGGTCAGGGATTTCCTCCCTGCATTTCCCTATTAGGAGGGAATAGAAAGGCAGGCTTCTACCCAGAGCCCCACAATCCTGGAACTGTACCCTCCTGTCCTCTGCACACTCCAACTCATTATAACTAAGCCATTATACTAGCAAACACTCAGTGTACCTAGTGGCATCCTAAACGTGGCTATTGGACTTTGCTATAGTCACACTAGTGCAAAGACATTTGCAGAGCACGTCTGCCTGCATTGCACACTCCAACTCATTATAACTAAGACATTATACTAGCAAACACTCAGTGTACCTAGTGGCATCCTAAACGTGGCTATTGGACTTTGCTATAGTCCCACTAGTGCAAAGACATTTGCAGAGCACATCTGCCTGCATTGCACACTCCAACTCATTATAACTAAGCCATTATACTAGCAAACACTCAGTGTACCTAGTGGCATCCTAAACGTGGCTATTGGACTTTGCTATAGTCACACTAGTGCAAAGACATTTGCAGAGCACGTCTGCCTGCATTGCACACTCCAACTCATTATAACTAAGCCATTATACTAGCAAACACTCAGTGTACCTAGTGGCATCCTAAACGTGGCTATTGGACTTTGCTATAGTCCCACTAGTGCAAAGACATTTGCAGAGCACATCTGCCTGCATTGCACACTCCAACTCATTATAACTAAGCCATTATACTAGCAAACACTCAGTGTACCTAGTGGCATCCTAAACGTGGCTATTGGACTTTGCTATAGTCACACTAGTGCAAAGACATTTGCAGAGCACGTCTGCCTGCATTGCACACTCCAACTCATTATAACTAAGCCATTATACTAGCAAACACTCAGTGTACCTAGTGGCATCCTAAACGTGGCTATTGGACTTTGCTATAGTCACACTAGTGCAAAGACATTTGCAGAGCACGTCTGCCTGCATTGCACACTCCAACTCATTATAACTAAGCCATTATACTAGCAAACACTCAGTGTACCTAGTGGCATCCTAAACGTGGCTATTGGACTTTGCTATAGTCACACTAGTGCAAAGACATTTGCAGAGCACGTCTGCCTGCATTGCACACTCCAACTCATTATAACTAAGCCATTATACTAGCAAACACTCAGTGTACCGAGTGGCATCCTAAACGTGGCTATTGGACTTTGCTATAGTCACACTAGTGCAAAGACATTTGCAGAGCACGTCTGCCTGCATTGCACACTCCAACTCATTATAACTAAGCCATTATACTAGCAATTTTTGCTGCCAGTTTAAGGGCCGTTGTTGCATTGTCAGGGATATTTATTCTTTATTATTCTGCTGTTAATAAAGCTAGACCACCACTGCAATCTACACCACCTCTCAATTTTTACTACCACATTTTCAGTCCACAATCTTGTCGCAATCAACATGAGTGGCAAAATGACAGATGCTGGTGGAAAAGGGAAGAGGCGTGGTGGAAAAGGCAAAAAAGGTTTTGTCCGTGGGGAAGGTGGCAAAGCTCCATTATCATCTGCTGAAGATAGACCATCTACCAGCAAAAGTAAGATGTCTACTACTTACCGTGGACAATCCGATGTGCTCCCTTTTTTACGGACACGAACAACAGGAACAAAGGTAGATGATGGGCAAAAAAGGAAAATGCTTGAATGGATCTCAAGTGGTCCAACAAGTGCCCTCTCAGCCACTTCAAGTACCGCATCCAAAAAACACCAGTCCTCTGAGTTGTCATCCCAATCAAACTTGATTTCTCCCAGCTCTGAACTCTCCATCAGCCCTGCACAGTATGGTGGAACTGAGATGGCTGAGTCTGCAGAGCTGTTCAGTCACACTATAGCCTGGGAATCAGAGGTCTGCTCCCAAGCTACAGTGAGTACAGAACAGGAAATGGTCTGCAGTGATGCCCAGAACCTTTGTGACTCTGATTCAGGCCGTGAGGACCAAGTTTCTGAGCATAATGTTGACCCTTTGTCACAAACTGTAACACCTGTGGTTATAGACAATAAGGAACATACTGATGAAGATGAGACTCAGATACCCGATTGGGATGACAACTTAAATATTCGGTCAGGGCAAGAAGAGGCTCGGTCTGAGGGGGAGGGGAGTGCAAACACAACAATTGATGATGAAGTTCTAGATCCCACCTACTGTCAACCCACAGTCAGGCACTCGAGGAGGTCAACAGAGGTGGTGGAGGAGGATGCAACTGATGACGAAGTTACCTTGCGCCTTCCTGGACAGAGTCGGAGTACTGGTAGCACGTCTACAACTGCATCCTCAGCCACCACTCTGCCTCTGAGCATTATTCGGGGTGGATCAACAGGTCGCATGGCCTCTAAGCCTTGCCTAACCTGGTCCTTTTTTGACATAGAAAAAGATCGCCCAAATTATGTGATCTGTAAAATTTGTCATGGTTCTCTTAGTAGAGGTCAAAACCTCAGCAGTTTGACAACTTCTTCCATGAATCGTCACATGAATAAATATCATATGGCCCAGTCGGAAGCTCACCGTGCTACAATGCGGCCTAGCGGAGCGAACCATCCACCGCCTGCCCCTTCCAGTGCATCCGCGCGCTCGTCATCTTCTAGGACTGTGGGGACAGCTGTCACACCTTTTTTTCCACCCACAACTTCCACCACTGTAACCGCAACAGGCAGTTTGCTTGGTAGGTCGTCAGTTGGTTTGGAAGGGGAAACAAGTGAGTGTGTACAGCTCTCTCAGACATCGATAGCACCAACGTTGGATGAAGGCAACATCATGTCTCCGCCTGCACTTTCCTCACAAACCTGCATTTTTCCAGGGACACCCTATTCAACACCATCTACACACAGCAGCCAGATCTCTGTCCCTCAGATGTGGACAAATAAAAGGCCATTTCCTGCAACCCATGACAAAGCTAAGAGGTTGACTCTATCCCTCTGTAAGCTGTTGGCTACCGAAATGCTGCCTTTCCGCCTAGTGGACACACAGGATTTTAGAGACCTTATGTCTGTCGCTGTGCCCCAGTACCAGATGCCTAGTCGCCACTACTTTTCTAAGAAAGGTGTGCCCGCGCTACACCAGCATGTCGCACACAACATCACCGCTTCATTGAGAAACTCTGTGTGTGAACGGGTGCATTTCACCACCGATACTTGGACCAGTAAGCATGGACAGGGACGTTACATGTCGCTCACTGGGTACCTATGGTGATAGATGGTGAAGGGTCTGCTGCACAAGTCTTGCCGTCCCCACGACTTGTGTGTCAATCCTCTGTCTGTCCAAGTTCCGCCACTGCTTCTGCATCCTCCACCTCATCTGGGTCCTCCACCTCCGCCCCAAGCCTGCCTGGTCAGGCCACCAGCGTTCTCACTGCGCAGAAGGAATCACGCACCCCTCATTACTATGCTGGCAGCAGAGCGCAACGGCATCAGGCGGTCTTTAGCTTGACATGTCTTGGGAATAAGAGTCACACAGCTGAGGAGTTGTGGTCAGCTCTGCGGTCCGAGTTTAATAAATGGTTGTCTCCACTCAACCTGCAGCCTGGTAAGGCCGTGTGCGACAATGCTGCAAACCTGGGTGCGGCCCTTCGCCTGGGCAAGATGACACACGTACCTTGTATGGCTCACGTGTTGAACCTTGTCGTGCAGCAATTTTTAACACAGTATCCCGGCCTAGATGGCCTTCTGAACAGGGCACGAAAACTGTCTGCTCACTTCCGCCGTTCAAGCGCCGCAGCTGAGCGACTTGCATCGCTCCAGAAGTCTTTCGGCCTGCCGGTTCATCGCCTGAAATGCGATGTGGCGACACGCTGGAATTCAACTTTCCACATGTTACAGCGACTGTGGCAGCACCGCCGTGCCCTGGTGCAATACGTCATGACGTATAGCCTGGGCCAACGAGATGCAGAGGTGGGGCAGATCACCCTGATGGAGTGGTCTCAGATCAAGGACCTATGCACCCTTCTGCACAGTTTCGACATGGCGACGAATATGTTTAGCGCTGACAATGCCATTATCAGCAGGACGATTCCAGTCTTTACATGCTGGAACACACGCTAAACACTATTCGGAGTCAGGGGGTGGGACAACAGGAAGGGGATGAACTACAGGAGGATTCGTATGCGCAAGACACAACAACATCACCAAGGTCCAGACGTTCATCATCACCAAGGCGCCAGGCATGGGAGCATGGGGGACAGGGATCAACAAGGGCGCATGGTAGCAGGCGAGATGTTGAGGAAGGTGCAGGAGGACATGAAGAAATGGAGGACGAACTGTCCATGGACATGGAAGACTCAGCAGATGAGGGAGACCTTGGTCAAATTTCAGTTGAAAGAGGTTGGGGGGAGATGTCAGAGGAAGAAAGAACGGTTAGCACCTCTATGCCACAAACACAGAGTGGACTTGGTTCGCATGGCTGCGCAAGACACATGAGTGCCTTCTTGTTGCATTACCTCCAACATGACCCTCGTATTGTCAAAATTAGAAGTGATGATGATTACTGGCTTGCCACACTATTAGATCCCCGGTACAGGTCCAAATTTTGTGACATAATTCCAGCCATAGAAAGGGACGCACGTATGCAGGAGTATCAGCAGAAGCTGTTACTCGATCTTAGATCCGCTTTTCCACCAAACAACCGTGCAGGTGCAGGGAGTGAATCTCCCAGTTGTAACTTGACAAACATGGGACGGTCTCGTCATCTTCAACAGTCTACACGTACCAGTAGGACCGTATCTGGTGCTGGTAACAGCAATTTTATGGAATCTTTTCATAATTTTTTTAGACCCTCCTTTGCAAGGCCACCAGAGACAACAAGTCTGACACATAGTCAATGGCTGGAGAGGATGATACAGGAGTATCTCCAAATGAACATCGACGCCATGACTTTGCAAATGGAGCCTTGCTCCTTTTGGGCTTCAAACCTAGAAAAATGGCCAGAGCTCTCAACTTACGCCTTGGAGATTTTGTCGTGTCCAGCTGCCAGCGTTGTCTCTGAACGTGTCTTCAGTGCTGCTGGGTGTGTGCTGACAGATAAGCGCACGCGTCTGTCCAGTGACAATGTGGACAGACTGACGTTCATCAAAATGAACAAGTCATGGATCCAGAAGGAATTTACAACCCCTGTGTCATCCTGGGGAGAGTAAATGCTTGTGGATTTGGAATGTGCTTGATGCAAATCTAGCTGTGAAGTGTACAAATAGGGCACAAGTGCTGCCACTGAATGGGTGGGTGTGTGTGGGGCACAATTTTTGGAAAAAAAGGGAGACTCCGCTTGGAGTAACCCTTGCTTACATTGTTTTTAAAAGAAGCCAAGATGAACAAGTCATGGTTCAGCAAAGACTTTATCTACCTACCCCGGTGTCATGCTGGGGACGGTTAATTATGGCGTATTTTTGAATGTGCTTGATGCAAATCTAGCTGTGAAGTGTACAACTAGGGCACAAGTGCTGCCACTGAATGGGTGGGTGTGTGTGGGGCACAATTTTTGGAAAAAAAGGGAGACTCCGCTTGGAGTAACCCTTGCTTACATTGTTTTTAAAAGAAGCCAAGATGAACAAGTCATGGTTCAGCAAAGACTTTATCTACCTACCCCGGTGTCATGCTGGGGACGGTTAATTATGGCGTATTTTTGAATGTGCTTGATGCAAATCAAAACATCCTGTTTGCAACTAGGGCCCAAGTGCTGCCACTGATGGGGTGGGTGTCTGTGTGGACCAAGTTTTGGAAAAAAGGGAGACTCCGCTTGGAGTAACCCTTGCTTGCTGTGTTTTTAAAAGAAGCCAAGATGAATAGAGCTGGGATCAGGAAAGACTTTGCTACCTACCCCGGTGTCATCCTGGGGACGGATAAGAACGGCGTATTTTTGAATGTGCTTGATGCAAATCTAGCTGTGAAGTGTACAACTAGGGCACAAGTGCTGCCACTGAATGGGTGGGTGTGTGTGGGGCACAATTTTTGGAAAAAAAGGGAGACTCCGCATGGAGTAACCCTTGCTTACATTGTTTTTAAAAGAAGCCAAGATGAACAAGTCATGGTTCAGCAAAGACTTTATCTACCTACCCCGGTGTCATGCTGGGGACGGTTAATTATGGCGTATTTTTGAATGTGCTTGATGCAAATCAAAACATCCTGTTTGCAACTAGGGCCCAAGTGCTGCCACTGATGGGGTGGGTGTCTGTGTGGCCCAATTTTTGGAAAAAAAGGGAGACTCTGCTTGGAGTAACCCTTGCTTGCTGTGTTTTTAAAAGAAGCCAAGATGAACAGAGCTGGTATCAGGAAAGACTTTGCTACCTACCCCGGTGTTATCCTGGGGACGGATAAGAACGGCGTATTTTTGAATGTGCTTGATGCAAATCAAAACATCCTGTTTGCAACTAGGGCCCAAGTGCTGCCACTGATGGGGTGGGTGTCTGTGTGGCCCAATTTTTGGAAAAAAGGGAGACTCCGCTTGGAGTAACCCTTGCTTGCTGTGTTTTTAAAAGAAGCCAAGATGAACAGAGCTGGGATCAGGAAAGACTTTGCTACCTACCCCGGTGTCATCCTGGGGACGGATAAGAACGGCGTATTTTTGAATGTGCTTGATGCAAATCTAGCTGTGAAGTGTACAACTAGGGCACAAGTGCTGCCACTGAATGGGTGGGTGTGTGTGGGGCACAATTTTTGGAAAAAAAGGGAGACTCCACTTGGAGTAACCCTTGCTTACATTGTTTTTAAAAGAAGCCAAGATGAACAAGTCATGGTTCAGCAAAGACTTTATCTACCTACCCCGGTGTCATGCTGGGGACGGTTAATTATGGCGTATTTTTGAATGTGCTTGATGCAAATCAAAACATCCTGTTTGCAACTAGGGCCCAAGTGCTGCCACTGATGGGGTGGGTGTCTGTGTGGCCCAATTTTTGGTAAAAAGGGAGACTCCGCTTGGAGTCACCTTGCGGTGTTTTACATGACTTTAGAAGGGCGTGCCATGCCTATATCTGTGTCTCATCCTCTTTTTCCTTGTCCAG
Organism: Anomaloglossus baeobatrachus; assembly: GCF_048569485.1. Taxonomy (NCBI): domain Eukaryota; kingdom Metazoa; phylum Chordata; class Amphibia; order Anura; family Aromobatidae; genus Anomaloglossus; species Anomaloglossus baeobatrachus. Next base: position 531,563,851 of record NC_134354.1, read on the forward strand.
CTCTTTTGTTTTTGCATAAGTATATGTCCTTGTCACTTTCCCATGTGTTTGTGTTGTGTTGTGAGTTGTTTGTGACCTTTTGGACACCTTTGAGGGTGTTTTCTAGGTGTTTTTCTGTGTTTGTGATTGCCTGCCATTGTTTCCTATGCAGTTCGAGTTCGGTTCGTCGAACGTTCGACGAGCCGAACTCGAACAGGACCTCCGTTCGGCGAACCGACCTCGAGCCGAACCGGGTCCGGTCGCTCATCTCTAGTTAACAGATTATTTTCGCCTATATTTCTTTGGGCAAAAACAAAATATTTGTTGTAGAAATATAATTATTTTTCTTTACAACCCAATTGTATACAATTTTTTTTCTTTTAACCTCTTGTACAGTCATGGCCAAAAGTTTTGAGAATGCTACAAATATTAATTTTTACAAAGTCTACTGCTTAAGTTTTACTAATGGCAATTTGCATATACTCCAGAATGTCATAAAGAGTGATCAGCTTAACAGCAATTACTTGCAAAGTCAATACTGGCTAAGAAAATTAACTTCAACCCCCAAAACACATTTCAACATCATTGCATTCCTGCCTTAAAAGGAGCAGCTAACATTGTTTTAGTGATTGTTCCATTAACACAGGTGTGGGTGTTGATGAGGACAGGGCTGGCGAACAATCAGTCATGATTAAGTAAGAATGACACCACTGAACACTTTAAAAGGAGGCTGGTGCTTGGTATCATTGTTTCTCTTCAGTTAACCATGGTTATCTCTAAAGAAACACGTGCAGCCATCATTGCTCTGCACAAAAATGGCCTAACAGGGAAGAGTATCGCAGCTACAAAGATTGCACCTCAGTCAACAATCTATCGCATCATCAAGAACTTCAAGGAGAGAGCTTCTATTGTTGCCAAAAAGGCTCCAGGGTGCCCAAGAAGGACCAGGAAATGCGAGGACCGTATATTAAAACTGTTTGAGCTGCGCGATCGGGCTACCAGCAGTGCCGAGCTAGCTCAACAATGGCAGCAGGCTGGTGTGAGTGCTTCTGCACGCACTGTGAGGCGGAGACTCCTTGAGCAAGGCCTGGTTTCAAGGAGGGCAGGAAAGAAGCCACTTCTCTCCAGAAAAAACATCAGGGACCGACTGATATTCTGCAAAAGGTACAGGGAGTGGACTGCTGAGGACTTGGGTAAAGTCATTTTCTCAGATGAATACCCTTTTCGATTGTTTGGGACATCTGGAAAACTGCTTATTAGGAGAAGAAGAGGTGAGCGCTACCACCAGTCTTGTCTCATGCCAACTGTTAAGCATCCTGAAATGATTCACGTGTGGAGTTGCTTCTCAGCCAAGGGAATTGGCTCACTCACAGTCTTGCCTAAAAACACAGCCATGAATAAAGAATGGTACCAGAATGTCCTCTAAGAGAAACTTCTCCCAACTGTCCAAGAGCAGTTTGGCGCCCAACAATGCCTTTTCCAGCATGATGGAGCACCTTGCCATAAAGCAAATTTGATCATTAAATGGCTCATGGAACAAAACATAGAGATTTTGGGTCAATGGCGTGGAAACTCCCCAGATCTTAATCCCATTGAGAACTTGTGGGCAATCATCAAGAGACGGGTGGACAAACAAAAACCAACAAATTCTGGCAAAATGCAAGCATTGCTTATGCAAGAATGGACAGCTATCAGTCAGGATTTGATCTAGAAGTTGATTGAGAGCATGCCAGGGAGAATTGCAGAGGTCCTGAAGAAGAAGGGTCAACACTGCAAATATTGACTTGCTTGCATTAACTCATTCTAAGTGTCAATATAACCTTTTGGTACTCATAATATGATTGCAATTATATTTCTGTATGTGATGTAAACATCAGACAAACACAATTAAAAACCAGAGGGCAACAGATCATGTGAAAATATAATTTTAGTGTCATTCTCAAAACATTTGGTCATGACTGTATACAATTTTCAGAAACACCAGTTGTGTCTATATGCTATATACACATCTAGATAAATTCATTCAGGAGGTGAAATAGGTAAAATGTGGTCATTCTGGTGTCTCAGTGGTTTTAACAATATAATATAGAATCCAGGAACTATTCCAGCAAAATCTGCAATCCAAAATGGCACTTGTTTCTTTCTGATCCTTTTCATGTGTCTGAACAGTTGATTCTGTCCACATACTAGGGATCTTCATACTCAGCGGAAACTGTGTCACAAATTTTTTGCGCTCCTCTTGCCACTAATAAAAATTAAATATTTGTGGCTAAAGCAACATTTTAGGGAAAAAAACATTTTTCATTTTCACAGCCCAATGTTATACAATTATGCAAATTACCTATGGTTTAAAATGCTCACTACACCTTTAGATCAATTACTTGAGAAGTGTATTTTTCAAAATAGGTTACAATTATTCTGGCATCTCAGAGGACCTCCAAATGTGACATGGCATTGGCAAACTATTCCAGCAAAAATTGTGCTACAAAAGTCAAAAGGTTATCATTTCCTACTAAGTCCTACTGTGTGCAAAAATGGTAGTTTACAACCACAACTGGGTTTTTGGCATACTCAGGACAAAATGAACAATAAGATGTAGGGTCTATTTTTACCTGTTATCAATATGAATATAAAAAAATGGTTATACAGTAACTTTTTCAGAAAAAAAACTAAGTAGTCATGGACAAAAGTTTTGAGAATGACACCAAAATTATATTTTCACATGATCTGTTGCCCTCTGGTTTTTAATTGTGTTTGTCTGATGTTTACATCACATACAGAAATATAATTGCAATCATATTATGAGTACCAAAAAGATATATTGACAGAATGAGTTAATGCAGCAAGTCAATATTTAAAATGGTGACCCATCTTCTTCAGGACCTCTGCAATTCTCCCTGGCATGCTCTCAATCAACTTCTGGACCAAATCCTGACTGATAGCTGTCCATTCTTGCATAAGCAATGCTTGCATTTTGCCAGAATTTGTTGGTTTTTGTTTGTCCACCCGTTTCTTGATGATTGCCCACAAGTTCTCAATGGGATTAAGATCTGGGGAGCTTCTACGCCATGGACGCAAAATCTCTATGTTTTGTTCCATGAGCCATTTAGTGATCAAATTTGCTTTATGGCAAGGTGCTCCATCATGCTGGAAAAGGCATTGTTGGGCGCTAAACTGCTCTTGGACAGTTGGGAGAAATTGCTCTTGGAGGATATTCTGGTATCATTCTTTATTCATGGCTGTGTTTTTAGGCAAGACTGTGAGTGAGCCGATTCCCTTGGCTGAGAAACAACCCGACACATGAATCGTTTCAGGATGCTTTACAGTTGGCATGAGACAAAACTGGTGGTAGCGCTCACCTCTTCTTCTCCTAATAGGCTGTTTTCCAGATGTCCCAAACTATCGAAAAGGGGATTCATCTGAGAAAATGACTTTACCCAAGTCCTCAGCAGTCCACTCCCTGTACCTTTTGCAGAATATCAGTCGGTCCCTGATGTTTTTTCATGAGAGAAGTGGCTTCTTTGCTGCCCTCCTTGAAACCAGGCCTTGCTCAAAGAGTCTCCGCCTCACAGTGCGTGCAGAAGCCCTCACACCAGCATGCTGCTATTGCTGAGCTAGCTCGGCACTGCTGGTAGTCCGATCCCACAGCTGAAACAGTTTTAAGATACGGTCTTGGCGTTTGCTGGTCCTTCTTGGGCGCCCAGGAGTCTTTTTGGCAACAATGGAAGCTCTCTCCTTGAAGTTCTTGATGATGCGATAGATTGTTGACTGAGGTGCAATCTTTGTAGCTGCGATACTCTTCCCTGTTAGGCCATTTTTGTGCAGAGCAATGATGGCTGCACGAGTTTCTTTAGAGATAACCATGGTTAACTGAAGAGAAACAATGATACCAAGCACCAGCCTCCTTTTAAAGTGTCCAGTGGTGTCATTCTTACTTAATCATGACTGTTTGATCGTCAGCCCTGTCCTCATCAACACCCATACCTGTGTTAATGGAACAATCACTAAAAGAATGTTAGCTGCTCCTTTTAAGGCAGGAATGCAATGATGTTGAAATGAAATGTGTTTTGGGGGTTAAAGTTCATTTTCTTAGCCAATATTGACTTTGCAAGTAATTGCTGTTAAGCTGATCACTCTTTATGACATTCTGGAGTATATGCAAATTGCCATTAGAAAAACTTAAGCAGTTGACTTTGTAAAAATTAATATTTGTTGCATTCTCAAAACTTTTGTCCATGACTGTATTTAATTTTTAAGGTCCCATTTTTCCCAAGGTTTTTTCATAAGGTCCCAAGATTTTTGAAGCACCTGTGAATTCAGATTCTGATAAACCCAATAGATTAATTCTTTGAAGGGTGTAGTTTCAAAACTAGGATCACTTGTGGGGGAGAGGATCATTGCTGTTTCCTCCTTTTTTCCTTGTGAAAATGAAAAAAAAAATGGGTTGAAGCAATATTTTAATAAAAAAAAGAAAATATTATACAATTTTCTTCCACTTTGCAATAATTTCTGTAAATCATCTGACATGTAGGCTTCTCAATGTCACTTTAAAAGTTAAGAAACAGGTTTTGTAAATTTAATTGAAGAAATGGGCCTTTAAACTTTCTATTATAACAAAAAAGTAGTCTCAAAAATAGTTTTGTGTAGTATGACTATAGTACATGTATATGAAACATGTAAGATTTGAAAAATTGGCTTGACCAGAGGTGTAAAACTGATTTTGTTGTTAAGGGGAAAGTCAGATTGGTAAAAACTACCCGAATAAACCGTATTAAAATGCTTTGTAACATTAGACAAATTAGGTGTATTTGGATCAGTAGAACCCTAATATGTTCATGCATTCATAGTTTTACTTTCTTTCTGGAAAAATCAATACAAGATAAATCACATGCCACATAGTTTAAATGGTAATCCTCATATGTGGAGTGTGGAATTCCAATTTATCATTTTTTATTTTTTAGATATTATCTGTCAATGAAATCTCATATTTTTTTTAGCTTTTACTGCAAACATTACAGCATGATCTTTTATGAACCCTATATTTGTAAAAAAAAAAAACCCAAAACATTACATTTTAGATGTCATACTTTTTTGGTGTAGAAACCACAACCATTTTCTTCTTTAAAAATAGCTTATTTCTAACATAGGCCTTTCCTATTAGGAAAAAATACAGAATTAATAGCACCAATAAAAACCTGTTAAACATATATACAGGCACACACATACTTCTATGCTCACTACATTGAGGCACTCATACAAGTCACATGCATACATGTTCAGACATGTATAGTTTCCCTTATGTACATATTTGTGCTCATACACATGTATTCACTATTACTACTAAAAACTAATGATAAACATGCATATGCACCTTGTACACTGAACTCATCACATACATTCACTACCTACAAAAACACACATGTACTGCATGCAGTTTTCTTGCATACAAACTCTGCATCATCAGGCTAATATAAATTTTGTCTAAAAATAAGACTGGAGTCATACGTGAGTGTGACCCTCACCGGAATTGCACCGCATATCCCGGACTGGCCGGTGGCTCTCCTGACAAGACCATGCAGCTGCATAGAAATACATGAAGCTGACCTGCTCCTGTCAGGAGAGCGACTAGCCAGTCCGGGTGATGCCATACAATGTGATCCTTGCGAGAATCACACACAAGTGTAATTCCCACCTATAATGGTATTTGGTGATTTGTTTTATAAATGCATTAAAAATTAAAAAAAAAACAATGAACATAAATTATTCAAGGAAATTAAAATATCTGTATTATAATGTTTACACATGGTACATTTTTTTGCTGACAATTCTACATCTAAAATTCACATAACGCATCTGTTTGTGGAAAGTGTTGCAATAATCCATCTTCCTCATCTGAAAATAACCTTATTAACAAATTTTCAAATGTGATAGTATTTCCCTTTTCAAGTCTCCTTTCAATAACTAACTTTGAAGATAGTTGATAGAAAATAACTTGTAGAGGCGGCAGAGTAAGTCATCCATTAGATGATTTACTTTATCCATTGTACAGCTTTAACACGTGACTACTGTATATCTATTATGATCTAAAAATAACAGAATACATCCAGGTATTGGATTTATTGCACACGGTAGGAACCCCTAAGTACCCATTCTGTCAAAATATGAAGAGCTGTTGCTTTAATCCCTTTTCTAACCTTTCCATGTTCATAATATTCTTGACACCTGCAATAACTAATCTCTCCTGCTACAATCAATTTAGCTCCCAACAACTCCTGTGAAGTTTTTCTGTTCCTTTTCTCTCACTCTGGAGATATTTTTGAGTTCTGCTTTGTTCATTCTAGTAACCTATAAAAGGGTAAGTTTTCAGTAGTAAAAAAAACACAACTAATGTGAAGTATAATCATTTAGACATTTGCTTAATTAAAATATAATCTGTACGTTATCTAGATTTTTTTGTATTTTTTATGAACTGTATTTTTATTCAGGTCTTAGATTCCACATCTATTGTTTGCTTGTATAAAAAAAACATTCTAGTAAATCATACTCATTACCCCCTTATATTGATCATTTTTTAATTTTATTCCTTCATATCACCTCTAATTTGCTAATTAAAACAGAATAATAAAGCTACTGTCCACCATCTTGGTTGTAGACATCGGCAATTTTGTCTAGATACAGTTGAAACCAAAAGTTTACATCCACTATCTAAAAAGACACATACAGATGTTTTTCTCACTATCTCACATGAAATCAGAATAAACCTTTGCTGTTTGAGGTCAATTTACATTACCAAAATTGTTTATAATTGCCAAATGCCAGAATAATGAGAGAGAGAATGTTTTAAGGTTTTAAAGCATTTTTATTACTTTCTGCAAAGTGAAAAGTTTACATACATTTCATTAGTATTTATTAACATTGCCCTTAAACTGTTTGAATTGGTTCAAATGTTTTGGATATCCTTCCACAAGCTTCTCACAATAGTTGGTAAGAATTTGGATCCATTCCTCCTGACAGAACTAGTATAACTAAGACATGTTTGTAGGTCATCTTGCTTGCACCGGCCTTTTCAGCTTTATCCATAAATTTTTAATAGGATTGAGTTCAGGGCCTTGTTATGGCCTCTCCAAAACTTTGACTTTGTTATCCTTAAGCCACTTTGTAACCAGTTTGGCAGTATACCTCAGGTCATTGTGCATTTGAAAGACCCATTTCTGCACAACCTTTAAGTTCCTGGCTAATGTCTTGAAATGTTGCTTCAGTATTGTCCCATAATTGTCTCTCTTCATGGTGCCATTTATTTTGTGAACTGCACCAGTCCTTTCTGCAGTGAAACAACCCCACAATATAATACTGCCACCCCCTTGTTTCACAATTGGGATGGTGTTCTAAAGCGGGCTTTACATGCTGCGATCTCGCTAGCGAGATTGCAAGCGATCGTACCTGCCCCCGTCGGTTGTGCGACACGAGCAAATCGCTGCACGTAGCACACAACCTCGCTTACCCCCATCACACTGACTTACCTGTCCTGAGACGTTGCTCTGGCCGGCGAACTGCCTCCTTTCTAAGGGGGCGGGTCGTGCGGCGTCACAGCGACGTCACACAGCAGCCGTCCAGTAGAAGCAGAGGGGCGGAGATGAGCAGAACGTAAACATCCCACCCACTTCCTTCCTTCCGCAATGCCGGTGGAGGCACGTAAGGAGATGTTCGTCGCTCCTGCAGTGTCACACACAGCAATGTGTGCTGCCGCAGGAATGAGGAACAACGAGGAACAACATCGCTAATTAGAATAAAATGATTTTTTGTTTCAGGACGACCTCTCCGCGGCAAATGATTTTTGCCACTTTTGCGATCGTTTTAGGTTGCACATAAGTGTCACATGTTGCGATATCATTAATGACACCGGATGTGGTCACAAACAACGTGACCCCGACGATAATTCATTAAAGATATCGTAGCGTGTAAAGCCCGCTTTAGGCTTTAAAACGTCTCCCTTTTTTTTTCCATATGTAAAAATGGTCATAATGGCCAAAAAAGTTCAATTTTAGTTTAGTCAGACTGCAGGACATGTCACCAAAAATTAAGGTCTTTGTTCCTGTGTGCATTTGCAAACATTAATCTGGCTTTTTTATGTTTCTTTTGAATTTATAGTTTCTTCCTGGCAAAGTGGCCTATCAACTCATATTGAGTACTTGTTTTACTTTGGATCATGACACAATCTTACTTTGGAAAGGTTTGGCTATGTAGATTCCTGCAAATTACTTGAACGACCAGCAGACCCCTTTGCAATCTCTGCAGACTCAACATTCATCACCTGCTTGATCCATTGTTCCTGTTATAGCAAACATTCAAAGCAGCAACAACATCTGCAATATATTTAACATGATGTAACAGATGTTTTATGTGTCATTGCCGCAACAAATTTAAACAGAGACACAATCACTTGAAAGCCAGGTTCAGTCATTCCTAGACTGCGTCCTTTCTCAGGCAGATTGGTTAAATGGCAATAACTATCCTAGTTTGCTATGGGTAATTTGTCATGTCCAGCCTTTATTGAAATATCTGAGAGGGTATCTAGTGGTTTTGGTGGCCAAGTCACATCCAAGCAGACCAGGCAAGAATGCTGCAAACATGAAAAACTTTTAATTTGCAAAATAAATCAAGCATAGATCTGTAATGACTCTCATTCATGTATGGCTTTTGCCAATGGCTACTGATTAATACCATTTGCCTGCCTTTCTGTCCATTGTCTCCTACATACGGTAATTCTACTGTGTATGGTTCATGTTTAGCCAGGCATCTAGTCTCTGTCTATCATGTCAACTATATTTTAGTATTTTTGCAGCCAGGGTTGCCTTTGCTGGCCCTACACTGCCATACAACTTCTTGCTTGCTCTGTCTTCATTTTCTACCACACCTCTTCTACAGTTGCCACTGCTAGTACATAGCCACATCGGCCACAGATCACCCGGCTGACCTTTGTGCTTTTCCATGCTACGCTATACAGCTGCTATCCTTTGTATTCTTTGTATCTTTGTATTCCCTATCATAATTCTTTACCGTACAGCTTCTTCTGCTGCTATTGCTTCTTCACAGCTATGCCAGACATAGGCATATATATCTCCAGACTGCCCACTGGGCTTTCCAGGACTTAGATTCATAGATAATTTATTTGCTGCAAATCTAATATTGTGGGGAAATTTGTGCAGTGCCAATTTCCTGTATATAAAGTGTGTATTTTGGCAATGCATTTTTTAATATTAGTCCTTCACATTTTACAAAATGTCGTAATGAATAGACCCAGTGCCAATTAGCTGGAATTTATTGGAAAACTATCAGTAGCTGCTCAAATCTCAAACACTGTGAGCACAGGGAATGTTTAAGGTTCTTTATAGGAAGACATTCTAATTGCTCCAAATTTCCTGATGTGGTAAATGAAAATTAACTTTTTCAATCATCCCTTTAAGTCACGTTTTTGCTACAATTACTTTAACTGCATGCATACTTTATATATATATATATATATATATATATATATATATATATATATATATTTGAATATAATTGATCAGTCACTGCATTACTAGTGCAATTTAGAGACTAAAACAAGCCATGCAGAAGTGATGGCGGGATGTAAACTTTGACCAACATCTATCTCTTCTGACTCCCTATCCACATGAAAGCTCAAAGGAGCCAATCCTTTTTTTTTTAATAGGGAGTGTGTAGAATGGAGATTTGATTTCCATAAAATATTAGATGGTGAGCGAATCCTTATGATAACGTTAACTTTAATGTATGTAGAGACCTTTAATTTCAGGATGAAGGCAGAAAATACTTGACAACTTGGAAACCATGGTTTTCTTTACAACTCACTTAAAGACAAAATGGTTTCAAGACTCATAGAAATATTTCAGAATGTAGCTGTATGGGATTAAGAACACTAAAACCTGCTTTCGTTGCATATCAACTCTGATATCTTCATTGGTTTTGCTAAAGCTGAGAAAGGTATAATAATATTAGGTACATTTATCACATTTTGGAGAATGATTCATACCACTTAGATAGGTAAAATGAGTTGTCTGTAAATCCGCAACACAATGTTCTCCATACATAACATTGTTTCCAATATCTTGTTAAAAATAGTGTACAAATGTTTTGTTTTTACACTGTTCAGGAACCAAATTTTTTGTAAGAAACCCCCAATATACTACAAAATATGTCCTGGCTGTGAATGTGCTTGAGGCATGTATAATCATTGTATGGCACCATATTTTTAGTCAGTTTGAATCATATTATGATATCATACATTATTATGGCTTTACAAAGAATTTATTGATACAATAGTTTGTCATGTGTTGAACACAAAGCAGCTTGTTTTTCCATATTTGTATCAAGATCTTAGTTTTTATTTTAAGATTAATGTCATGGTTTCCTATTTATAAATATTTTAAACACTCAGAATTTACAATTTGGAAAAATAATTTCTATACTGGATTTTTAGATACTTTAGCTGATGACATTTAATTCTGCTTAAAAGTTTTGTTTTTTAAGTGTATCATTTATTTGTTACCTTGAAAGAAAGCCATTAGTCATTTTTATGTATCTTCAATATGTACAAGCTGAACATAACTGAACATACTCTACATGTTTTCAATGACCTTGCATCTAAACAGTCCATGAATCAATGTCTACATACTTCTAAAGAATGCAGTTTATCATAAAAGAACAATGAAAATAGAGGCAGAATAAAACAATAAATCATAACGGAACTGAAGCTATGCATTATCATCCTTTTATTACCGAGGTAAAACTTTAGGCTCCTGGTCATAATAATAATAATTTTTATTTATGTAGTGGCAACAACATATTCAACAGCAATTTACAATTCAGAGTGTTTATGTATAAACAAGATAAGACTTTACAGAGTGACACATAGTTCAATGCATACCAAGAAGAGTTAAGGCCCTGCTGGCAATCTTACAATGGCATAAAAAGTAATAAAAACTGCTTATTATGTACGCTCCTGCCATCAGTATAATAAATAGCTGCATTTGAATATTGCTGCCTAAACCAATAATTGCCAGAATCTGTACAAGTTCAGGTACAAAGCTCTACCGAGTGTATGGAAGAAAGAATAGGGGATAGATGAGTGAGGTTATGGGTCAATCTACAGAAATATACTTTTCTTGTACAATTAAAACTGTAGATGCTATGAGTTAATCGTATTATCTGGAGAAATGCTTCCATAAAATTGTTGCAACATGAGAAAAGTCCTGAAAACAGTAGTGGGAGGTTCGGATTTGACAGGATGTTAGTTTTTGGTCATTAGAGGAACAGAGAGGATGGGTAGGGTGGTAGACAAAAATGAGAGAGATGTAAGGTGGTGCAGAACTGAGAAGAGCTTTGTATGTAAGAGTCATAGGTTTATATTGTACTCTGTAGCGGATAGTCAACCTGCACAAAGAATGACACATGGTGCAAGCATCAAAGTAGTGGTTGGAAAGAAATATGATCCTTGCTGCAATATCCAGACAATAATGAATCAGAAATTGAAACTGTTGATGGTTTCCCTACTTAAAGATGGTGTATATAGAGAAGAGTAGGGGCCTAGTAATATACCCTGGGAAACCCCCAAAAGTAATGGAAAGAGGAGTAGAGAAGTCCTGCCAAATGATATACTGAAGGAGCGGTAAAAGAGTAGGTGGAGAACCAAGAAAGAATGATGCCATTGAGGTTGAAAAAGCAGAGCAGGAGGACCTAGTGTTCCACAAATACTGCAGAGAGAACCAGGAGAGTGGTAACCATTAGATTTAGCTGTTAGTAGATCAAATAATGGCAGGTTCAATAAAGTGTAAGGAGCAAAAACCAGACTGTAAAGGGTCAAAAAGAGACTTAGTGACTTAGTGGATTAGGTGACAGTGGACCATTTAAAGAAAAACATTAATGGGAGTTCTTGAAAAACATAAAGATAATGTTGAATTGGGCCTAAATCTGTCATGTGCTCTACTTAACTGTCTTTTTTTTTCCCTCACATTTATCTACATTTAAGCTTTGTCGTAAACCAAAAGTAAATAACAAAGCAAGGAGGATAAGTGATGTCTGTCTATAGCTCACAGAAAAAAAAGGTAGATGCATTTGATCTGAACAGTAAACTGATGACACATACAATTACACTAAACCTCACAAGTTGGATTTTGTTTAATAAACATGAATTCATCTATTTTTCGATATGGATACTGGTTTAAAATCTTCTATTTTTATAATCTGAAATTATGCAAAGTTTTGGACATTTGGCAACTTTGATGCAGCCAAGTGTTTTAGTTCCTCGAAACAAAATAATTGGTTTTGCAAAGCAGCTTTAGTTGAACATAATTATTTGTGTAGATTGCTGAAAATGTACTTTTTAACCTTATAGGGACCAATGCCATAAATTTAGGCTTTAACCCTACTATATGGTAAATTTATGGTGCGGAGTGAAAGCTCTTGTTCCATCAAGGTAGCTGTACACAACTCCAGCTGTCAGACTATGAAGGGTTCCTGGAAAGAAGACAAAAAAATTTTTATTACCACTTCTTTCTTCTTTTCATCAGTGACATAGCACTAAATGAGCAATATGTTCTTTATGGAAGCTTCGGCACCAGCAATACTTTTGTTGGATTTGGCAATCACATGATTGTTGGGTGTCTGCAAACAGAAATAGTTATTAACATTAATTATCTTGCTTCAGTAGTTCTAATTGAGAAGTGGAGTAGTGAACAGCTGAACAATTAGTTAATGTGTTTCTAAGCTAAACCACAAAAAGAAAAATTAAATTTCCCCCCAAAAATCAAAAAATTCACAGCAACAAAGGGCAACAGTGTTTACCTGCCCAGGTCACACAACAAAAGGCACGAACAGAATGCAGCAATACCCCATAACTCACTGAATGAATTTAAGAGAGGAATGGATGCATTTCTTGTTAGCAAAAGTATAGAAGGTTATAAATAGCATAATCTTACAGGTAGATAGAAGAGCGACCAAGTTTATTAGAGGAATGGGTGGGCTGCAATACCAAGACAGGTTATTAAACTTGGGGTTAGTTAGTTAGGAAAAACAAAGGCTTAGGGGGATCTAATAACAATGTATAAATATATGAGGGGACAGTACAGAGACCTTTCCAAAGATCTCTTTACACCTAGGCCTGCGACTGGAACATGGGGGCATCCGCTACGTCTTGAGGAAAGAAGGTTTAATCATAATCACAGATGAGGACTCTTTACTGTACAAGCAGTGAGACTATGGAGCTCTCTGCCGTATGATGTTGTATTGAGGGATTCACAAGTAAAATTTAAGCAGAGCCTGATCGCATTAATTGAAAAATATAATATTACCAGTTATGTATATTGGATTTTATGACAGGGTGTTTATCCAGGGAACTAGTCTGATTGCCGTATGTGGAGTCAGGAAGGAATTTTTTTCCCCATTGGAGCTTATTTGACACATTGGGGTTTTTTTGCCTTCCTCTGGATCAACATGTTAGGCTACGGGTTGAACTAGATGGACTTAGAGTCTCCCTTCAACCTTAAAAACTATGAAATAATAAAGATGGAAACAACAGTGGCAAAACACTGATGGAGCAACCACTCACACACTGGCAATCCATGGAGGGGATGATTGCTTAGCATTAAGATTGCACACCAATGGCTTGTATAGGATGTCGTATAGGTGTACAGTGTCTGGCTTACAGTCTACTGATGGCGCCCATACTATTAGACTAGGTGTGCTGCCCAGCACTATATAAGTGCACCACACAAGAACGTAAACTGTTGTGGATGTAGTCTGTGTGGGTGTTGTTCTGAAGCTCCCTCTGGTGGCCAGGAATGGTAGGGGAGCTGAATCTGAGCTTGAGACTCAGACAAGTGTCGGCGTTGATTGGGAATTGGGGAAGTCCTATTGCAGACAAGTCTTGTCTATATAGGAGACCACTTTCTGCTCTGCGGATGCCGGTTATAATTGTATATTCCTCAGTCTCTGTTCCTGGCCTGGAGCTTTGTCCTTCCCTGTATCCCTGAGCAAGACATCTGCAGATAAGTGTTACATTTTTGCCTTTCTTCCTGGTGTACACCTTAGGGTGTTGTTTTTCCTTGTTTTGCTTTGTATCTGTTTTCTTGCAGGTGAAGTTTTGGTTCTATTGTGTTGTGAGCATGGGGGTTCCCCCTGTGCTAGCTCTCCTGCAGGAAAAGGGATTTTATCCCTGTCTAATTTGATTATTTGCTCGTCTGTATTTTGTGTTCTTTTCGTATTTTGTTCTCCCATTATTTATAGGAGTACCTGATATAGTGGAAGTGAGGTCGTATGACCTCCAGGGCCATTCTTTACTTTCAGGAGTTTGGTATTTTTCTACAGGGATTTTTAACTGACCACAATCAGTTCCTTTCCTTTGTATCTAGTTAGTTGGGCGTCGCCTATGCTAAATCTATTTTTCCTATCTGAGTATTGTGTTTTCCTATATCACCGTAATCTTTGTATGCGGGGGGCTATCTACTCCCTTGGGGACTACTCTGAGGCAAGGTAGATTTCCTCATTTCATTCTGTGAGGCATAGCTAGTTTCTTAGGCTGTGACGTGGTGTCTAGGTTTTTAGAAACGCTCCACGGCTACTTCTAGGGTGGTCTGATAGTTAGGGGATTGCGGTCAGCCCAAGTTCCAACTACTCCAGTTTCTTCGTGATTTTTCACCAATGAGAGCTTTTTGTAATCTTCCACGGTTACCGGATCATAACAGGAAACCCTAGTGTACAAACCCTAAATTAATGGACCTGGCTGCATCTTGTAAAAAGATATGATAAGTGCAAATACATATATATATATATATATATATATATATATATATAGTGCCTTGCGAAAGTATTCGGCCCCCTTGAATTTGTCAACCTTTACCCACATTTCAGACTTCAAATATAAAGAAAAAAATTTAAACAAATCGTGAACAATTAACAACATGTGGGACACAATTGTGAAGTTGAACGAAATGTATTGTTTATTTTAAGCATTTTTAAAAAATAAAAAGCTGAAAAGTTGGGCGTGCAATATTATTCATCCCCTTAACTTCCAGTGCAGCAAACTCACTCCAGAAGTTCATTGAGGATCTCTGAATGATCCAATGTTGTCCTGAATGACTGATGATGATAAATATAAGTGTCAGGGCCGGGCGGTCGGGCAGACCCAGGAGGTGGATCCACTGGACCGAACTCTAAGATGGTGGTAGGGAGTCCGGTAGCTGAAGCACTGATGGGCAGCAGAACAGTCCGTGCAAGTGAAGGTAGCGAAGGAGTCCCTGGGACCACGGAGTCACAGATGGTAGTCCGGGTGACGTAGCTCAGGTTCGGAGGCCGAGATGATGTCAGGCGGGGTCCGGAACCTTGGGAGCGAGATGACAGGTCACCGCAGGGATCCGAGATGGTACGGACTGTCAGATGGCAGACGGACAGCGTGCGGGGCTCGGGATTCAGCAGGACTGGATGGCGAGGCGGGATCAGCTCTAGAAGAGAGATACGTAAGTATGGCAGGAAAACACAAGGAGACCTGACTCCTAGCTCAGAAAACACGAAGATCAGGCCCCGCCCCCTTGGACAAGAACCCCCTTTATACCCCGTACCTGTCTAACCTCATTTCCTGTTAATGGGCGCTGGCCCTTTAAGAAAGGGTCAGTGACCGCGCGCGCGCCCTAATGCGCGTGCGCGCGGCCCGGGTGCCAGAAGCCAGGGAAGGAGGCTGAGAGGAGGACGCAGGGGAGCCGAGCAGGGCCTGGGAGGCCGTCGGGCGCCGGGATCGGCGGCCAGGAAGCCCAGGAAGGACGGGCACAAGGGACTGGGACGCGGGGAGCGTGGCAGGTGAGCCGGGGAGCGGGGCAGGGGACCCGGGAAGGGGAGCCGAGGACCCGGGGAGCGTGACAGTACCCCCCCCCCACGCCCCCCTCCCCGCAACCGAGACATGAAGGCACGGATCAGAGGAGTGCCCACATTCTCCCTGGGTTCCCAGGATCTATCCTCAGGACCATACCCCTCCCAGTCCACCAGGAAGAACTGCCGGCCACGAACAGTCTTCATGGCCACGATATCTCTTACCGCGTAGATGTCGTCCTCAGCAATAGGAGGAGGAGCCGGGCTGGCAGCAGCGGAGAAGGGACCAAGGAACACCGGCTTGAGGAGAGAGACGTGGAAGGAGTTGGGTATTCTCATCGTGGCCGGAAGCTTCAGTTTGTAGGAGACCTCATTGATCTTGCTGAGGACCTTAAACGGCCCGATGTAGCGAGGACCCAGCTTGTAGGAAGGAATCTTCAGTCGGATGTACTGGGAAGCAAGCCAGACCAGGTCACCAGGAGAGAAACACGGAGGGTCTAGACGCCTTTTGTCAGCGTGTTTCTTCATCCGCTGGGAAGCGCGCCCAAGGGACGCCTTGACAGAGTCCCAAATGGTAGCGAAGTCACGGGCTACAGTATCAGCAGCAGGGACATCCGAAGAAGGGGATATAGGCAACGGGACGGAAGGCTGTAGTCCGTAAACGACATGGAAGGGAGATTTGGAGGACGACTCACTGACGTGGTGGTTATGGGAGAACTCAGCCCAAGGCAGAAGCGTGGACCAGTCGTCGTGATGGGCGTTGACATAGTGACGTAAGAAGGATGTCAAGATTTGATTGACCCTCTCCACTTGGCCATTAGACTGAGGATGGTAAGCGGAAGAAAAGTCCAGAGTCACTCCCAGATGTTTGCAGAGAGCCCTCCAGAAGCGGGAGGTGAACTGAGTTCCTCTGTCGGACACGATGTGGGAAGGAAAGCCATGTAAGCGAAAGATGTGTTGTATATAGGCTTCCGCGAGTTCCTGAGCAGAGGGCAGTCCGGGCATAGGGACGAAGTGAGCCATTTTGGAGAACCGATCCACCACGACCCATATAACTGTGTGTCCGGAGGATACTGGCAAGTCCGTAATAAAGTCCATCGCTATGTGTTGCCATGGAACTGAGGGTATCGGCAGAGGCAGAAGACGGCCATAGGGCAGGTGTTTGGGCGTCTTGTTCCTGGCACAAGAGGGGCAGGCAGAGACAAAGGCGGCAACGTCCGTGCGAAGGGATGGCCACCAGTAATGGCGTACTATCGCACCCCATGTTCTCTTCTGGCCTGCATGGCCGGCTGTTTTCGAGGCATGACCCCAGTGTAACACTTTTTCCCTGTCGGTCTCAGAGACATAGGTCTTCCCGGGTGGTATCTGGGCCAGAGTGACAGGAGCCACCGGAACAATCTTGTTAGGAGAGATGATAGGTTGGATAGTCTCTTCCTCCTGCTCCAGGGGCATGAGAGACCTAGACAAGGCATCAGCGCGTATATTCTTGTCCGCGGGTCGGAAATGAAGCTGGAAGTCAAACCTGGCAAAGAATAAGGACCACCTGGCTTGCCGTGGGTTCAGTCGCTGAGCGGACCGCAGGTATTCCAGGTTCTTGTGGTCCGTGTAGATAATCACGGGGTACACTGCTCCTTCCAGGAGGTAGCGCCACTCCTCCAGAGCCAGTTTGACCGCTAATAGCTCTCGGTCACCGATGGTGTAATTACGTTCAGGTGCTGAGAAGCTTTTAGAGAAGAAACCGCAAGTCACCATCTTCCCGGAGGAGGATTTTTGCATGAGCACTGCTCCGGCTCCTGAGGAGGAAGCATCCACCTCTAAGGTGAACTGGCGGTTTAACTCTGGTCGGTGGAGTACAGGAGAGGAGGCGAATGCTCGCTTCAGGGAGCAAAATGCGGCATCGGCCGCAGGTGACCAGTCCTTTGGATTAGCCTCCTTTTTGGTCAGAGCGGAGAGAGGAGCAGTCAGGGCGGAGAAGTGAGGAATAAACTGGCGGTAGTAGTTGGCAAATCCCAGGAACCGTTGGATTGCCTTCAGTCCAGAAGGGGGAGGCCAGTTGAGAATGGCGGAGACCTTCTTGGGATCCATCTGCAGCCCAGTCCCCGAGATGATGTATCCCAGGAAAGGAAGAGAAGACTGCTCAAAGACGCACTTCTCATATTTGGCGTAGAGACGATTCTCTCTCAGTCTTTGTAGAACCAGCTTTACGTTCTCTCTGTGGGTCTGGAGGTCCGGAGAGAAAACAAGAATGTCATCCAGATAAACTACTACACATACGTAGAGGAGGTCCCGGAAAATGTCGTTCACCAGTTCTTGGAATACGGCAGGAGCGTTACACAGACCGAAGGGCATCACACAGTATTCATAGTGCCCATCGCGAGTATTAAACGCGGTCTTCCATTCGTCCCCAGAGCGGATACGAACTAGGTTGTAGGCACCCCGAAGATCCAGTTTGGTGAACACACGGGCTCCTCTGAGCCGATCGAACAGTTCGGGGATGAGCGGTAGGGGGTACTTGTTTTTTATAGTAATCTGATTCAAGCCCCGGTAGTCAATGCATGGGCGAAGGTCACCCTCTTTCTTCTTAACGAAGAAGAAGCCTGCTCCCGCAGGAGAGGAGGATCTCCGGATGAATCCCTTTGCCAGGCTTTCCATGATGTAGGTGGACATGGCCCTGGTTTCGGCTGGAGACAACGGATATATCCGTCCTCGAGGTGGTGTTGTTCCTGGGAGCAGGTCGATGGCGCAATCGTAGGGACGGTGTGGCGGAAGTACCTCAGACTCCTTCTTGTCAAAAACGTCCGTGAAGGACCAATAGGCCGAGGGCAGACCCGGTAGGTTCTCAGGAACCGGAGGTCGTCGGACTGGTTGTATAGACTTTAGACATCTCTCATGACAGGCAGAGCCCCAACGGGTGATTTCGCCAGTACCCCAGTTGACTGAGGGTTCGTGTGTTCGCAACCAAGGAAGTCCCAGCAGGACTTGGTGGGACATGTGTGGAAGGACGTAGAGAGCGATGTTCTCGGTGTGCAGAGCACCGATACGCAGTTCCACCGGCTTCGTGATCCAGGAGATGGTATCAGAGAGGGGTCTCCCATCCACCGAGGCAATCAGTAGGGGCTTCTCGAGTAGAGTAACAGGCAGCTGGTATTTGTCCACCGTGGCCTGCTGGATAAAATTGCCTGCTGCTCCGGAGTCGAGGTATGCCTCAGCCGTGAAGCGCGTCTCTCCTGTTGATACTTGTACCGTCCACATAACTGGGTCGGAGAGAGTCCCAGCACCTAGGGTGGCCTCTCCTACCAACCCTAGGCTTTGGAGTTTCCCGGCCTTTCCGGACAGGAGCGTAGGAGATGTGTGTCCCCTCCGCAGTAAAAGCAGAGGCCCTTGGCGAGCCGCTCTGCTCGACGTTGGTCAGACTGTCGTACTCGATCAACCTGCATGGGTTCGTGGACAGGAATCCCAGCTGTAGATGACTGTGGCACAGAGGACTTCTGTGGCGGAGAGGAGTGCCGTACCGCACGTCGCTCACGAACCAGCTCTTTGGAGCGCTCCTGAAAACGAATGTCCACTCGCGTGGCTAGGGCAATCAGGGCATCTAGGGTGGAGGGCATGTCACGACCCGCCAACTCATCTTTGATGCGACTTGACAGTCCTTCCCAGAAGGCGGCTGTCAGGGCCTCATTATTCCACCCGAGTTCAGAAGCCAAAGTGCGGAAACGGATGGCGTATTGGCCCACCGACAGTGTTCCTTGACGTAGGCGGAGAAGTGATGAAGCAGACGCAGAGGCGCGTCCCGGCTCGTCAAAGGTACTGCGAAAGGCCTGCAGGAACTCTTGAAGATCCTTGGTCATGGGGTCCTCCTTCTCCCACAAGGGGTTCATCCACGCCAGTGCCTCGCCCTCCAGGTGAGACATTATAAAGGCGACCTTGGCTTGGTCGGAGGCGAACAGATGGGGCAGCTGCGTGAAGTGAAGGGAGCATTGGTTTATGAAGCCCCTGCAGGTCTTGGGATCTCCAGCATAACGAGGAGGTGACGCCAAACGGAGTCGGGAAGCATCCGACGCGGCTGCCACTGGTGCGGGAGCCGTGGATTGCCTAGTGGGAGACCTGGGTGCTGCAGGCGTCATTGATGCTTGTAATGTGTACAGGCGAGTGTCCACGGAGGTCATAAATTGCAGCATGCGGGTCTGGACTTCACGCTGGCGTTGGAGTTCCTCTTGCAGGGCCAATAGTGCTGCAGCGGGATCCATGGCCTGATCTTACTGTCAGGGCCGGGCGGTCGGGCAGACCCAGGAGGTGGATCCACTGGACCGAACTCTAAGATGGTGGTAGGGAGTCCGGTAGCTGAAGCACTGATGGGCAGCAGAACAGTCCGTGCAAGTGAAGGTAGCGAAGGAGTCCCTGGGACCACGGAGTCACAGATGGTAGTCTGGGTGACGTAGCTCAGGTTCGGAGGCCGAGATGATGTCAGGCGGGGTCCGGAACCTTGGGAGCGAGATGACAGGTCACCGCAGGGATCCGAGATGGTACGGACTGTCAGATGGCAGACGGACAGCGTGCGGGGCTCGGGATTCAGCAGGACTGGATGGCGAGGCGGGATCAGCTCTAGAAGAGAGATACGTAAGTATGGCAGGAAAACACAAGGAGACCTGACTCCTAGCTCAGAAAACACGAAGATCAGGCCCCGCCCCCCTGGACAAGAACCCCCTTTATACCCCGTACCTGTCTAACCTCATTTCCTGTTAATGGGCGCTGGCCCTTTAAGAAAGGGTCAGTGACCGCGCGCGCGCCCTAATGCGCGTGCGCGCGGCCCGGGTGCCAGAAGCCAGGGAAGGAGGCTGAGAGGAGGACGCAGGGGAGCCGAGCAGGGCCTGGGAGGCCGTCGGGCGCCGGGATCGGCGGCCAGGAAGCCCAGGAAGGACGGGCACAAGGGACTGGGACGCGGGGAGCGTGGCAGGTGAGCCGGGGAGCGGGGCAGGGGACCCGGGAAGGGGAGCCGAGGACCCGGGGAGCGTGACAATAAGCCACCTGTGTGTAATCAAGTATAAATGCACCTGCTCTCTGATAGTTTCAGTGTTCTGTTTAAAGCGCAGATAGCATCATGAAGACCAAGGAACACAACAGGCAGGTCCGTGATACTGTTGTGGAGAGGTTTAAAGCCGGATTTGGTTACAAAAAGATTTCCAAAACTTTAAACATCCCAAGGAGCACTGTGCAAGTGATCGTATTGAAAGTGAAGGAGTATCATACCACTGCAAATCTACCAAGACCCAGCCGGCCCTCAAATTTGTCATCTCAAAGAAGGAGAAGACTGATCAGAAATGCAGTCAAGAGGCCCATGATCACTCTGGATGAACTGCAGAGATCTACAACTGAGGTGGGAGAGTCTGTCCATAGGACAACAATCAGTCATACATTGCACAAATCTGGCCTTTATGGAAGAGTGGCTAGAAGAAAGCCATTACTCAAAGATATCCATAAAAAGTGTAGTTTACAGTTTGCCACAAGCCACCTGGGAGACACACCAAACATGTGGAAGGAGGTGCTCTGGTCAGATGAAGCCAAAATCGAACTTTTTGGGAATAATGCCAAACGATATGTTTGGCGTAAAAGCAACACAGCTCATCACCCTGAACACACCATCCCCACTGTCAAACATGGTGGTGGCAGAATTATGGTTTCGGCCTGCTTTTCTTCAGCAGGGACTTGAAGATGGTTACAATTAATGGGAAGATGGTTGGAGCCAAATACAGGACCATTCTTGAAGAAAACCTTTTGGAGTCTGCAAAAGACCTGAGACTGGGACGGATATTTGTCTTCCAACAAGACAATGATCCCAAACATAAAGGAAAATCTACAATGGAATGGTTACAAAATTAACTTATCCAAGTGCTAGAATGGCGAAGTCAAAGTCCAGACCTGAATCCAATTGAGAATCTATGGAAAGAGCTGAAAACTGCTGTTCACAAACGCTCTCCATCCAACCTCACTTAGCTCCAGCTATTTTCAAAGGAAGAAGGAAGAATGGGCAAGAATTTCAGTCTCTCGATGTGCAAAAATGATAGACACATACCCCAAGCGACTTGCAGCTGTAATCGCAGCAAAAGGTGGTGCTACAAAGTATTAACTTAAAGGGGATGAATAAATATTGCACGCCCCACTTTTCAGTTTTTTATTTTTTAAAAATGATTAAAATAAACAATAAATTCCATTCACAAATGTGTCCCACTTGCTGTTGATTCTTCATCATTAATGTATTTTTTTTTTCTTTATGTTTGAAGCCTGAAATGTGGGTAAAGGTTGACAAATTCAAGGGGGCCGAATACTTTCACAAAACACTGTGTATATATATATATATATATATATATATATATATGGTATTAGTTGATATTTTGGCCAAAGTACAGTTGCTCGCAACCCAGCATGAAGGGTCCTCATGCTTGTGATACTAAATTTATCAGGTAAATAACAAAAAAAAAATTTAAATTTTCCCCCCAAAAAAATTAAAAAAAAATCACAGCAACAAAGGGCAACAGTGTTTACCTGCTCAGGCCATTTTTTGTAAGCAGGGAAAAAGGGTTAAGATGTCAGCAACTTTGAAACAGTCTAACTTTTCAAGCCTAGCCAACTACAGTATGTGGAGCATTTCCAAAATGGAAAGCTTGTCATCCAAGCAAGGATATCCAATCAATTAGTGATAAGTTCATAACTGCCCAAGAAACATTGATGTTTATAGGGAGAGAAAGCTAGCCAATCTGATCCAATCCAAGAGAAGTGTTAAAGTTTTGAAAAGTTCTTTCTGACTCATGAAAATCTGTGAAAACAAATTTCAATGGCATCTTCCTGTGGATAGTACTATGTAGCCACATGTTGGTCGTACTAAAACACCTACAATAGGCACATGAGGTACAAAGTTAATTATACAGCACTGACCTCATGTAATAGATCAAATTGGGAAATAATGTGGTGGAGTTCTTGTTTTCACCTTTATGTTTCTCTGAATTTCATTAAGGACTCCAATTTCTTCAAATAAAAATTCAATAGATTATTGTAACATGCTTATTAAGTCCTGGACATGTTGTTTTTATTATTTGGAAAGTTGGTGACCTGAATGCATTTTTCTTTCTATATTTTAAGCCAAGAAGAAAACTGAGGAAGGAAACATCCATATTTGAGAAATAGCTTGTTTACTTAGGGTCAAGAGGGCATCTAGATTCAGTACAAGAATATGGCAAGCTGACAGAGACAGTGAGATGATCTGGGTAAAGTTCTGCCTGGCTACAGATGAGTGGATCTTTTCAAATTTTAATTTGCCAAATTTCCTCCAAAAATTAGATTCATGGAAAATAAATTTGTGCAAATCTCAATATTAAAACGCATGTAATTGCTTGAAAATTACACATGATGGAAAGTGAGAGCACCCATCTGACCATAAGTGTTTACACTTGACATGTGAGTGAGAGTACCCTATTTAGCATAGGAGCTTACACTCTACAGGTGAGAGTGAAGACTTCATTGACTAAAAGAGCTTACACTCTACAGGAGAGAGGCAGAGTGAGAGAGATAGGACCTGGGTGATCATAAGAGCTTACATCGTACATGAGAAAGAAAGGACCCATTTAACCATAAGATCTTACATTCTATAGGAGAAGGAAATAGAGGACTCTGCTAACCATAAGAGCTTACACTCTACAAGAGAGAGACAGAGCGAGAGAGATAGGACCCGGGTGATCATAAGAACTTACACTCTACATGAGAAAGAAAGGACCCCTTTAACCATAAGATCTTATACTCTACAAGAGAATGAAAGAGAGTACTCTGTTAATCATAAGAGCTTAGACTCTACAGGAGAAAGACAACCAATGACTCTGTAGATAGAAAATAATTCTACCATACAGCCTGTGCTGCACTGGAAATTTGTCTCAGATGACCCAGGTACTGACTACCACTGTACAAGGTTTGATAATACATAATATTTCATAGCTACAGGACATGATAGGTAGGTCCACATGTCAATGAAAAATGACATTAGCCTTCTCTTTCATGCTTCAGTAGGGTGAACTGCAAATCAAATCTTAAGATGTTCGGATTTGAACAAATTTCAGGAAATTCGACTCGAACTTGAACCCTTGTAGATCAATCC
This sequence comes from Anomaloglossus baeobatrachus, assembly GCF_048569485.1. Classification (NCBI taxonomy): domain Eukaryota; kingdom Metazoa; phylum Chordata; class Amphibia; order Anura; family Aromobatidae; genus Anomaloglossus; species Anomaloglossus baeobatrachus. The sequence continues at coordinate 531,587,846 of NC_134354.1, forward strand.
TCTCATATCTGGTCCTGGCATTAAGAAATTACATTGAAATGCACTATCTACATAAACATTGCTACACACCAAGTTCACCCCTCCATGGTCTCTTCCACATAAGTCATTCTACATTGCAAAATTTGTTCATGAACAGAGTGATGATCATAACATAATTTTTAAATGATTACTTTAAAATTCTCCAACCCAATCAAGCAACTTATTTCTGACTTATAGGAATTGTGATTATAAACTTTGTGTCAAAAATCACAAGCCACCTCCAGAGGTCTTGTGAAGTCTATGACATGACAGATCACAGCTGTTTGTGTAACAATAAAAGGACCTGTAAAAGGTGGTTTTAATGTTTCTGGCTTATGAGTCTCCCACTCTAAACATGCACCGAATTTTAAAGATGGAAAAAAGCAGCTTGCATTTCTTTTATAGTATGAATCCAAAAACTGATCCCTTTCTTGAAAAATACTTTTCTATTGATCTATAACCAGGAAATGTCATTTGCTCTGAATTTTGTGAGTATAAATGGACAAAAACATAAATATTAAAGATGTCATATATCTTTTACCACATCATGAATTTTGAAATATTCTTCATACGCACTGTCCCTTTTTCTGTTGCTTAGGAAGTAAGCCATGTGCCCTATGAATGAAACAGATGTTCAGATTGTGCTGATTTGATCTAATCTTGACATGTTCCAGGTTTCGGTACTATTCAATTTGTGACATTATTAATGTGTCATAAGGTGATATCGTGAAAATTAGGTTGGGGGTTACACTTGGTTTACTGCTGTTTCCTTGATATTTGGTTTGGAATCTTTTCTTCAGATATTAATGAGGGCAAGAACAAATTATATTTGAAGTAGTGACATACTCGTAACTTCTCATTTTAGATACTTCCATGTGGAGGTAGGACAAAAAGTTTGGAAAATGAAAGTGCCATATAGGCTGAAAACATCTTTGGGAAGCCAATTAACAAACAAAAATTTGGAAAAAAAAAATCACCCAAGATAGTATAAAAAATATAGAAAACAATTGGAGGCAGTGCACCAAAAAAATGAATAGTTAAGTTTAATGGACACATTGTGGTGATATTTTTTTCCACAGTGTGAAGCTTGCTCAAGCTACCTGAGAAAGTAGCTATTAAAATGATGTTGAAGTTGATAGAGGTGAAAAAAGCATTGGTGTCAGCTGAATGGAGTGCTGCCAAAGCCTTTACAAGTCCTAAGGCCAGAGTGACACTTGTGAGAGAGGCCATTCTGGTGGATTTCCTGATGAAGAAGTGGGGTACACATTGAAACGCTTTTAATTAATTAAACCTTATACTTCTCCTGGATGTGTTTCATATTTCTAGCAGTGCAGTGGTAAGTCCACATATTACAGTGTTCCTAAGCAGCTTTTACATTTGTGAGAGACTCTCACGAGTCTCGCATTGCATCACCCGGCATGACCGCACACTCTCCTGACAGGAGCGGGTTGGCTGCATCTATTTCTATGCAGCCGCCCTGCTCCTATCCGGAGAGCATCAGGCTGTTCCGGGTGATGCAACGCATGACTTCCGCAAGTCACGCACAAGTCACTCGCAAGTGTGACTCTTACTTAAGAGTAATGATGGCTAACCTTAATGAGGATGTGATATGTCAGAATATGTATAAAGGCTAGATCTAAGGGATTTAGAGAAGCTTAAAAATGAGGAACTAACTACACAACTGAGCTGTTGAACAATTCAGCTATCAGACAAATGACTAAAAAAAACCAAACAAATAAAAATAGTCAAATCTTAAGAGCTTTTGCAAACCATACTCCATTCAGTATGGTGGCTATTTTACAAAAGGTGAAAATTAGCCTAATTTTTGTGAACTGTTGATGTAACCAAAATGCTGGCACTTGCTAAAACTATCCATCTCAAATATTAACGGCCATGCTGATATACATAGGCATTTGCCCAATATCAACAGTTGAATTTAATTGCGTTCATATTGAAATACTCTCACAGTTTATGTGCGGAGATGTTTCCTATATTTGTTACTGTTATATTGGCTACTCACACCTGTTTTAAGGTGTAAGGGTCGCATTAGATGAACTTGCAGCAAAAAGTTTGTCTCCCTGTCGCACCTCCTCCATAGAATTTTATGAGTAGAAACTGTCATCTCAGCAATGGAAAATGTGTATTCACTGAAAATAGAGTTTATTAGTGAAGAGAGAGTTAATAATCAGTGCAGGAGCAGAACAAAACATGTTATTCTGATAACAAAAATTGCAAAGTTTATCTTGACTTATAATATTAATTTAAGAATAAATAATAATGATGAAATTATCTACTAAATAAGGGTACACTCGCATGAGCGTATGAATCGGAAAATCTTGCATTGCACTCGGACCAATGTTATTCAATGAGGGAGAGCAGATGGCCTGCTTTTTCCTCATCCAGATTCTGAATGAGCAAAAAGTCGCAGCATGCTGCAATTGTCAGCAAGAAACATGTCACTCGCAAGTCTAAGGGTACGAGTAAAACATCGGACTGTACTCGGATGACATCCGAATGCAGTGCAATATACGCACAGGCTGACAATGGAGGAGATGGGGAGATTAATCCTTCCCTGTCCTCCGCAGCTGTGATCCAATCACAGGATTGGATCACAGTTGCATCACACTTGACTCTAGCTGGCAGCAGAGCCTGAGCTGAGAGTCATTACCATATCACATCCGATGCACTCACATTGGTTGCCATACCACCATGTGAATCTAGCTTAAGCCTTAGGGTATGTGTGCATTTGGTTGCAGATATTTCTGCACCAAATCTGCATCTCCTGGCAGAAAAAATGGGCATTTTTGCTGAATTTTCTGTGCATTTAGAATTCTAAATTACTTTACTGGCATAAGGATTTGCATACAATTTGGTGTCAAAACTGCATTCCAAAACACTTCAAAACTGCAATGAAAACACACTGTGTGCACATTGTCTTAACATCTGCCCATAAATGTTTAGCAATGAAACATGCTTCTGATATTTGGGGCCTGATTCTTTATTGCATTTGTGACTGTAGTTTTCAGTGGTATTTTTCCTGTTGTTGAATTGGGCCTATTCTAATTAGCCCCTTTTTTACATCTATTTTATATGTTTGCCTACTTTTTTTTATTTTATTTGCCATTGTGGGCAGGGCTTGATTTATTGATTGCGACTTTTTAAAAAGTTACAAAATTTGCCTCAAATGTTCTCCAGTTACCCATGCAGTGATTTCATATATGTCAGTTATTTTGTTGCATATGTAGTGCCATTTTGAGAAACATGTAACCTTTTACACTTTGGGGACACAAAATATGTAACTTCTGTTTTTGAAGGACTAATATGTATCTAGGAATGTAATTGTATATCCTTTGATGTAACCACATAATCTGTTTCATGTCACATTGGTTCACTGTAGAGAACCTCACTTGTGTGAATGCTCAGGCGGGCTTTGCACATTGCGACATCGCAAGCCGATGCTGCGATGTCGCACGCGATAGTCCCCGCCCCCGTCGCAGGTACGATATCGTGTGATAGCTGGCGTAGCGAAAATTATCGCTACGCCAGCTTCACATGCACTCACCTGCCCTGCGACCGTCGCTCTGGCCGGTGACCCGCCTCCTTCCTAAGGGGGCGGGTCGTGCGGCATCATAGCGACATCACACGGCAGGCGGCCAAAAGCGGCGGAGGGGCGGAGATGAGCAGGATGTAAACATCCCGCCCACCTCCTTCCTTCTGCATAGCCGCCGGCGGCAGGTAAGAAGATGTTCCTCGCTCCTGCGGCTTCACACACAGCGATGTGTGCTGCTTCAGGAATGAGGAACAATATCGTACCTGTCGCGGCACCGGCATTATGGAAATGTCGTTGAATGCAACGATGATACGATAACGACATTTTTGTGCTCGTTCATCGTATCATCTAGCATTTACACAGTACGATGTCGACAGTGATGCCGGATGTGCGTCACTTTCGATTTGACCCCACCGACATCGTACGTGCGATGTCGCAACGTGCAAAGCCGCCCTCATAGTTCTAAGGGTATTTTCACACAGGGTGTTTTGGGTGCTTTATTGGCAACAAAACCTGATCTCTTGGCAGTAAAGAAGCTGCGTTATGTATGCATTTTTTGTAGCATTTTTGTTGCGTTTTTTACTGCATTTTTGGTGTGTTATTTGCCTACAGTACATCTAATCTATAAAGCTGAGTGTATGTGTGTGTGTGTGTGTGTGTGTGTGTATGTCCGCTAAAGGAATCCGCACCATCACATTTACAATCAGGAAATTTTGCACAGACGCCTCATCTGACACAGGGAGCGTCACAGACTATGTTTTGACAGAAAAAATTAACCCCGTGCTTTACAGTTAGTCTCTAAAATCCTGCCGCCATTAAACTGAATGGAGGTGGGAGCTATAGGTTATTAATAGCAACTGTCAGTGGTTGCTATAAGAACAAAATAAACTGTTAGTTGAAGCTTATGCGTGAGGTTATATGATGTCAGTGGAGAGATGGATAGAGAGACAGAGAGAGACAGAGGCACAGAGACACAGACATATGGGGAAAAAGACAGACAGTGAGATGGGGAAAGAGACAGACCTGGAAAGAGACAGACGGGCAAAGAGACAGATGGGGAAAGAGACAGACCTGGAAAGAGACAGACCTGCAAAGAGACAGCCGGGCAAAGAGACAGCCCAGGCAAAGAGACAGCCCGGGCAGAGACACAGCCCAGGCAAAGAGACAGCCTGGGGAAAGAGACAGCCCGGGGAAAGAGACAGCTCGGGAAAAGAGACAGATGGGGAAAGAGACAGACCTGGAAAGAGACAGACCTGGAAAGAGGCAGATGAGGAAAGAGATAGCCCTGGAAAAAGACAACCGGGGAACGAGACAGCCGGGGATAGACACAGTCGGGGAAAGAGACAGCCCGGGGAAAGAGACAGATGGGGAAAGAGACAGATGGGGAAAGAGACAGATGGGGAAAGAGACAGACTTGGAATGAGACAGACCTGGAAAGAGACAGATGGGGAAAGAAACAGACGGGGAAAGTGACAGCCCTGAAAAGAGACAGTCCTGGAAAGAGACAGACCTGGAAGGAGACAGCTGGGGAAAGAGACAGCCCTGGAAAGAGACAGCCGGGGAAAGAGACAGCTGTGGAAAGAGACAGCCGTGGAAAGAGACAGCCAGGGAAAGAGACAGCCAGGGAAAGAGACAGCTGGGGAAGGAGACAGATGGGAAAAGAGACATACCTGGAAAGAGACAGACCTGGAAAGAGACAGACCTGGAAAGAGACAGTCCTGGAAAGAGTCAGCCGGGCAAAGAGACAGACCAGGAAAGAGACAGACCTGGAAAGAGACAGACCTGGAAAGAGACAGACCTGGAGAGAGACAGACCTGGAAAGAGACAGACCTGGAAAGAGACAGACCTGGAAAGAGACAGACCTGGAAAGAGACAGACACACACACACAGAGAGACACAGAGATAGAGAGAGATAGACTGACACAGAGATGGAGACCGAGAGACGGATACAAATACAGACAGAGATAAAAAATAGTCAGACAGAGACATAGACATAGACAGATAAGGAAAGAGACAGACAGAGACAGAAACAGACTGGGAGAGACACAGAGAGACAGTTACTATCACGGGCAATGCCCGGGTACTACAGCTAGTTTAATATATAAAGGTCAGTGTATGTGTGTATGTGTGTATGTATGTATGTATGTAAGTCCGCTAAACAAATTTGTACTGTCGCATTTACAATCACGAAATTTTGCACAAACGCTCCATGTGACTCAGGGAGTGTCATAGACTATGTTTTGATGGGAAAATGTAACCCCACACTTTACTGTAAAGGGTACTTTACACGCTGCAACATCGCTAACGATTTTTCGTCGGGGTCACGGTGTTTGTGATGCACATCCGGCGTCGTTAGCGACATCGCAGCGTGTGACACGTATGAGTGACCTTTAATGATCACAAAAGTGGTAAAAATCGTTGGTTTTGGAGAGGTCGTTCAAACACCAAATATGTGTATGTGTATGTGCAATAACGAGGTTGTTCTTCGTTCCTGCGGCAGCACACATCGCTATGTGTGACACCGCAGGAACGAGGAACATCTCCTTACCTGCGTCCACCGGAAAGGAGGAAGGAAGGAGGTGGGCGGGATGTTACGTCCCGCTCATCTCCACCCCTCCGCTTCTATTGGGTGGCCGCTTAGTGACGTCGCTATGACACCGAACGAACCGCCTCCTTAGAAAGGAGGCAGTTCGCCGGTCACAGCGACGTCGCTAGGCAGGTAAGTATGTGTGACTGTTCCTAGCAATGTTGTGCGCCATAGGTAGAGATGTGCCCGTGATGCACAACCGACGGAGGCGGGTACGCATGCTAGCGATTATTCTCCAAAATCCTGCCTCCATTATACTGAATAGAGGTGGGAGCTACAGGCTGTTAATAGCAACTGTCAGTGGTTGCTATAGGAACAAAATAAACTGTTGGTATAAGAAGCTTATGTGTGAGGAAATAAGATGTCGGTGGGGAGACGGATAGAGAGAGACAGACAGAGAGAGAGAGAGACAGAGACAGATGGGCAAAGAGACAGACGGGAAAAGAGACAGACGGGGAAAGAGACACCCCTGGAAAGAGACAGACGGGCAAAGAGACAGCCCTGGAAAGAGACAGATGGGCAAAGAGACAGCCCTGGAAAAGAGATAGATGGGCAAATAGACCAACCTGGAAAGAGACAGACCTGGAAAGAGACAGATGGGGAAAGAGACAGACCGGGAAAGAGACAGACTGGGAAAGAGATAGACGGGGAAAGAGACAGATGAGGAACGTGACAGCCCTGGAAAGAGACAGACCAGGAAAAAGACAGCCCGGGAAAGAGACAGCCCGGGAATGAGACAGCCCGGGAAAGAGACAGCCCTGGAAAGACACAGCACTGGAAAGAGACAGCCCTGGAAAGAAACAGACGGGCAAAGAGACAGACGGGCAAAGAGACAGATGGGAAAGAGACAGACAGGGAAAAAGACAGATGGGGAAAGAGACAGACTTGGATAGAGACAGACGGGGAAAGAGACAGACCTGTAAAAAGACAAACGAGGAAAGAGACAGACGAGGAAAGAGACAGGCGAGGAAAGAGACAGACGGGGAAAGAGACAGATGGGAAAAGAAAGAGACAGAGAGACACACATATAGAGACAGACACAAAGAAAGAGAGAGACAGACAGACACAGAGATGGAAACAGACTGATACAAATACAAACAGAGAGATAGAAACAGACAGACAGAGACATAGACAAAGACAGACAATGAAAGACACAGACAGAGAGACAGACAGACAGCGACACACAGAAAGAGACTGGGAGAGAGACAGAGAGACAGTTACTATCCCGGGCAACGCCCGGGTACTACAGCTAGGGTTTATAAAAAGTTAGTTTAATTGACCAGAAACGTATCAAAAACTCACCAAAAATCGCAGTTGTGTTTTTTCACTCTTCATTGATTTCACTAGTGATAAAAAAGCTGCAAAAATACTGAAAGAATTCACATGCTGCTTCTTGCAATAATGGAGCATTTTTTCATTTCAGTCAGGAAAAAAAAGCAAGTGTGTATGTGTCTCTATGAGATTTCTGGAATATCATAGGTTCCTGTTAATGTAGAAGCAGTTTTTTATTAGCATGTAGTTGCATAAAAACAATGAAAAAAAAAAACGTTCAAAAATGCACCAAAAAAACCCTGTGTGAACATAGCCTTAGGCCCCCTTCACGTGTATAAAACATACTGTATGTGTGAAATACTGGTACCAGTGTTATCAGTGTTCTACATCTGTATGTCATCATTTTTTTTGAGGATTTAGTCACACTACTTTCCTGCATATACCGGGTTGAAAAAGACTTCGAAACGAACATCCCCTGGGTTTGGTGTATAACTTCTTTGGTTCTGATCGCTAAACGTTAAGTATGGAACATTGGGGCTGACCCACCTGACTTATGGAGTGCTGCTGCATGTGTTTATATTGATTGTTATTGCTCCATATGCATACAATGTCTTGTTGACTGTGAGCTGATGTTTTTCAATGCACATGCAGCATGACATCTTATGGGCTCTTGCAATACTCACAGTATGCCATTTTTACTACCTCAAAGGGATTAGTGCAATTTAGTGTGTTATATTATAACACTAATTTCTATATTGCACTTAGCAGTTTATCTATACTTGAGGGTTTTTTGAGCTTGCATAATGATTGTTAATTTTTTTGCAAATTGATTCATGAAATGGGCATGGGTGCAATATACCATTGGTATGGAGTTATATATGGTTGTGACAATTCAGGACTAATAATGATGGATTTTTGATGTTACCCTGATGTCTTTATTGTTGTCCTTACTTGTGTTATAATTGCATCTAAATGCCCTATGGTGAATATAACTATGTATGACTCTCTATGTAAAGTTTAATCATATACATTGTATAAATGGTGATATAATGTAATATTGCATACTGATACTGCAAGAAACAAAATGGGCATATCTCCATATGGATCACCCGGGCACATGGTCCATGGTCCATATTTAAAACACAGACATGTGAAGCTCACTATAGGTATAATTGGTATGTGTGGAATCCGTGAAAGAAATGGATGCCAAATGTACCAAAAACACAGACTTGGGAAGGGGATGTTACTCAGGAGCAGTGAACAAGTTTTTGATTGTATCAGTATACTTTCTATAAAATCACAACTTATTATTTTGACTATAAATCTTTCCTTCAGAAACATGGAGTGTTTGTAGGAGGAGTGCTTCTCACCTTCTCTTGCAAATACTGTATAGTCATGTTTTATTTTGTGAAGAGATACCTGATTTTAGAAGCCAATCTGTTCTCCCTCATTAGGTAGTATGGACGACACATAGATGACCTACTGCTGGTGTAGGAGGGTCGGAACAACAGGGACAAAATGTTGTGGTCTACAGTAACAATAATTTATCCAAGTTAAAATTCACTTCTACTTTTAATACAGCAAATTCCATTCTAAATGCAAGCTCTTCCATCCATTTCATGTAATTAAAAACATCCCAGAAGGTAAATTAATTAATACAAAACGTAATTATTCTAATGCAACTGATTTTTTTTTTTTACACTTTCAAACTCAGGTATATGACAAATTATATGACATGATTATTCCAACTTGTCTGAGCAGAGAGCAAAAAAATAGTCATCCAGATAGGAAAGAGTTAATCAGCACAAGAAGAAATAAATAGATTAAAATAGTAAATGCTGGGAAAGGCAAGGTATTCTCAACAACACTCAACAACTTAAAGGGAACTTGTCATGTAACAATTGCTGATCTGGCTGTCAGTCAGTGCCAGGATCGTGGTTACATCCACCACTGACTATGCACTGAGCAGTGACTGAAGCTACACTTCTCTACACTTTGTATTCAGACCTCCTTATGAACCTGAAAAGCAGGAGAAATGCGTTGATGCTGCACCATGATATATGACTTCTCAAGGGAAGTAATTTTTTTGCTTGATATTTGACATTCTTGTTATTTGCACCTTATGAGAAATATTGACTCGCCCACCCCAGGGCCTTAGGTGACTCGGTGTCAGGCCGGTCTAGTCCGGGGTAGTCAGCGGTGGCGGGGCCCGATTTCGTGACCCTGGTGGAGTCAATTAATGTGGCGATATTGGGGGAGATGGTGATAATGTTTATATAAGATTCGTGATGCCACCTGTGGTAATTTGCAGCTATGGAGCCGCAGCTGCTGGAAGGGACCTCCGGGGCTGATGTTATGGCAGCAGAGATGTTTCTTGCTCTCCACAGGTAGAGCGGGTACCCCGGGGCAACCTTTGGTGCTTGATAAAGTCTATAGTGTTTGTGGACGAGGTGCAGGGCCGACAGGGCGGTATAAAGGAACAGACAGACAATGATTCTCTTTACCTTCTCCTTTACTTGTCTTTACCAACAGTGAAGACCAGGGAGCCTGATACAGGTGGTAATGGTGATCCAGTGGCCTGGAAGCAGTCGGGGGTCTCACACTGGCCAGATGAGTAATGAGGCCTGCTCCCTACGCTGTGTTTGTGTAAACGGGGTTCCACTGTTTCAGTATACTGAGACCCATTCTGCTGCTCTGAGGTAATTTATTACCTTCCCGGTATGGCGGACTGCGTGGACTGTCAAAGGTACCGTTCTTTCTATCTGGGCTCCCAGTCCTGGATTTGCAGCTGCACCTCTGGGTGCGGGGTGGACAGAGACCTGCAGTCCTCTCGTCCTCCGGATGCGACCACCGGTACTCGAGTACTCGAGTGGCCCTGAACTCCGGTATTCAATTTCTTTACCTACGACGTCGGGGTGAGCTGGCTACGCTCCACTCCTAATGTTCTTCTCCTCTTTGCCTCTCTGTGGATGTGCTTTCCTGGGCTGAGCGATCCAGCTCAGCTTCCAGCTCACACACCACACTACTCGAGTCCTTGTCTCTCTGAACTCTCCTCACGGACTAACTTACTCCTCCCCCTGGTCAGGGCTTAAGGAAGGCTCCCTGGAACTCCAGGTTTAGAGCTCCCTTTCCTGGCCTGGGAGAGAAACAGTGTTGAATGATGGTACTTACTGGCCAATGGATATCCCCAGCTTCCTCCAGGCTCAGCATTAACCCTTTTGAGGAGGGCAACACTCCTGTGGCAACCAGACCACTGGGGCGCCACAATATCAGTGATTTATATACTTCAAAGGTGGACCAGGATACGGTGGTGGATACATTGTTGTGGTCACAGCTTTTTAAGTTAGATGTTATGCTTCACGAATATGGTTATTATCAATAACGTATTTTCAAGCCATGTTTTGTTTTGGTGGTGAATTGTTTATCATTTTTGGTATCCTTATTGTGATATATTGATATATTCAGGGGGAGTCGACGATGAGCGTGTGCGTCACTTGCTTTAGCTATTGTGCCAACCTGTATGGCCAGGTAGGACGATCTCATTAAGGGCAGCATCAGGGCCTCGTAGGTGTTATTTCATTGATACATATTTTTTGTGTATTTTTTGCATACCTGTATTTCAGCCCTACCTCCCTATTTATCTGTATGGTGTGATGCCGTTTTAGGGGATTTATATTTTGCATATAAAAACATTGTTTTTAATGTATACCAAATACATATTTAAATTTTAGGAATTTTGGATTTTTGATTTACATTCAGAAAACTATTAACCTGCAGATTACCACAATACTGTTTATTTTACATGACAGGTTCCATATAAAGTACTCAGTTCACATAGATAACTAATATTATAATGAAATAAATACTTATCTCCGGTCCAGGAACTGCACAAACTTTACAACATGATGTTAAATTTGTCTAAAAAAAAAAAGCTGTGACTACAGATTTACACTTATCTCCTAGTCTTTTTTTTCCACTAATAAAAGAAACAAAGCTGTCATAGCTGAGCACTACTGAGTTTTATGGCTGAGGACACCATCAGTGCAAAGCATGTAAATATGCAAAGAAAAGCAGCAACCATTTCACAGGGGTGCACAGTAACAGAAAGTTCAGCATTAATAGCTAAATCAATTGGTATAGCTTATATCTTATCTATTTACTCACATGAACTAAATGTAATATGCAGTATGTCGGCTGTACGTCGAAGCTTATCAAAGTCAGGATTAGATGCCATTTTTCTCACTCTTTAAACCCCAATGTTACATAGGTCCCGATTTATCAACGCCTTTATGCCAAAAAAGGGAAAAATCACATTTTTGCGCAACTCAGGGTTTCACCAAAATTTTGCACCTTTTGACATCTTCATGACAGTTAAACCCACCAAAATTAATAAATCTAGGGCAAGATGGGGGCACAATGGGAGTTTAATGCCACAGCTAATCTAATTCATAATGAGCTGTAGCTTTCTATACACCAGAAATCCAACTCCAGTATTTCTGATGTAGCACACAAAGTCCCACTCCATTTATCAGGCGCTTTAAGATTCATAAAGAGGCATGCAACTCTTCATCAATCAGGTACATGTCTGACTCCACTATGCCCCCTCATTGGGACCAACAAAAAAACTGCCAGTCTTGGTTAATCAGATCTGCTCTGGTAATCTGAGCTCATTCTCCATTTGCAATATTGAGAAGGTTTATAAACCAATATGAGGTGGTTATTTTACAGGAAATATTTAATAGAGAATCACATTGAATCTTGTTATTAAATAACAGATCACTATAAGGATTTAATAAGAAGCCAACATCATTATTCAATATTAGCTATTTGGTTATAAGAATCACACAAATAAAGCATTTCATATATCTACAGTATTAGATATAGCTACTACATATTACATATATCTGTAGTAGGTCACATAGTAGGTCAATACACTGTGAGCATTTTTTTAAAAAAAATTAATCGAGATATTGTTATGCTGCCCCTGGCGATTCAGACTTAGGGTATTAAAATGGAAGGAATTTTTAGTTGCATCATGATGAATGTATTTCCTGAAAGGTCTAGTGATGGGTGAAGCCGCAGCAATCTGGAATCGTCAGATTCAACTGGGTTTAAAAAAAGGGGGGGTTCGGGATCAAAATTAACAGGATGTACCAGTACATCTTAAGTCATGAAGGGGTGATCACCTCCAGCTGCTGCGGTGAACCTTCGATGATTCCTTCACATATCTGCTGATTTAACACTAGAAGGCCCAGGAATTTCGAGCTCCATAGGGTTTCAATGGTAGAAATGTCAAATGACCCCTCCCTGGGACTTCTATTGTTAAACAGCAGACATGTGTGGCTAAAGCCTGCTTTACACCTTACAATTAAGTATACGATATCGTATGCGATGTGACATGCCCCCATCATATGTGCAACACGTTCAATTTGTTGACCGTGTCGCACAAACGATTAATTGCCGTCACACATACTTACCATTCTATACGACCTTGATGTGGGCGGCGAACATCCACTTCCTGGAGTGGGAGGGACGTTCGGCGTCACCGCGATGTCACGCGGCAGCCGGCCAATAGAAGCGGAGGAGCGGAGATGAGCGGGACGTAAACATCCCGCCCATCTCCTTCCTTCCGCATTACCGTCGGGAGCCACGTGACACAGGTAAGATCTGTTAATTGTTCCCGGGGTGTCACACACTGTGATGTGTGCTGCCTCGGGAACATTGAACAACCCGATGTGCAATTTTTAGCAAATGAACGACGTGTATGCATTGAACGTTTTATGTTCAATCGCAATCGCACATAGCTGTCACACGCTACAACACCACTAACGATGCCGGATGTGCATCACTTATGATGTGACCCTGCTGACACATCGTTAGATATGTTGTAGCGTGAAAAGCCCACTTAACAGGCACAGGTGGATCTATGATCCACTCGTGCTTGTTAACCCCTTAGATCGCGCTGTCAAAATCTGACAGCTTGATATAAAGGGCCGCAGCAGGGAAATTGCCTTTCCCCGCCGCCATTGGAGGCCCATTGATGTGATCACAGGGAGACGATGGTTGCCATGGTAGCAACGGGTCATGTGATGACTCCTGTTGCTATCATGACAGCTCCTGTTACATTTGGCAGAGCAGCGACTGTAACAGGAGAGCAGCATTTCTGCTGATCAGAGCTGTGCAGCTCTGATCAACAGGGGACTAGTAACAAAAATAAAAAAAGTTTTTTAAAAAAAAATAAAAAAACCTAAAAGTTCAAATCACCCCCTCATTTTCCCCATTGAAAATTAAACGGTTAAAAAAATAAAAAATATACACATTTGCTATCACCGCGTTCATAAATGTCTAATGATTCAGCACCAAAGCTGCATCTCTTGGCAAAAAATGCACAAACACATTTTTTATGCCATTTTGGTGCAGTTTTCTGCCAGGAAAAATTTTTGTGCATTTATTTGCCAAGAAATTCAGATTTAGTGCTGAAATTTTTACATCATATTCCTGCACCAAATTTGCATCTCCTGTCAAGAAATCACATCAATACTGCATCATTTTTTAATGTGTTTTATTTTTTTTTGCAGATCAGGTGTATAAATTTCAGCACAAAATCTGCATCTCTTGGCAAAGAAAAACACTTTTTCTGTCAGGAGATGCAGGTCTTTGAACTCAGTTAACCTGACGTGAGGTCACTGAGTCTAATGAAGTCACTTGAGGTGCATTTACCAGCTGTCACATGTGGGGTGCCATGGGAACCTCTAGCTATTACCGTAGATAAACTGAGTGACTTCACCACTCACAGCTGCAGCTAAGTTAGTCTCTTCCTGAAGCCCACAGCATTCAGACATGTTCAGTATATGTGTAGCAGAGCCGGAATAATCGTGGGACCTTTTGTGGATTTCGTCAAAACTGGGTGTTTGGGGTTAATAAAGAGGTGAAAGTGGGCCTTTTTGTATTTTCTTTGAAATAAAGGTTTTTTTTCGATATTTGTTTTATTTCTTTTCACTTACACATTAGTAATAGGGGGGGTCTCATAGATGCCTCCTATTACTAATCTAGGGCTTAGTGGCAGCTGTGACCTATCATTAACCCCTTATAATACCCCGATTTACAATACACAAGGGCAGTAGGGATGAGCTGGGTTAAGTGCCAGGTTTATCGCATCCAATGGATGCAACAATTCTGGGTAGCTGCAGGCTGCTATTTTTAGGCTTTGGGGGTCCAATAACCATGGGTCTCCCCAGCATGACAATACCAGCCCCCAGCTGCCGGATTCATCATGGTTAGGTATTAACAATGAGGGTGACTGCATGACATTTTTTAAAATTATTTAAGTAATTTTTATTAAAAGCAGCACGGGGTCCCTCTTATTTTGATACACAGTCAAGATAAGCACATGGCTGGTGGCTGCAGTCTGTAGCCGTATGCTTTATCTGTGCTGGGTATCATAATATGGGGGGATCTTATGGCAATTTTTTTATTTATTTATGTTTACACAATTATAGATACACAGACAGCATGTGCGATTTCAAGCAGACATACAAGCTGTTACACAGGGTGGAGGCACAATCTGATTGCATCCAATAAGAGATGCCAGGACTGCTGGTGGGCGGGTGAAGAAGTGAACATACATGAGGGCAATGAGCGGCCTTGGAAGTAGTTTTAACACCACGTAGGAGACACGTTAAGTATAACACGCCTGCTTTTCCCTATTTTCTTTCTTTTTCCTTTCTTTTTTTAAATTATCTGGGTGTCCAGATCTACATAGTTACCCAGAGTTCCGTGAGAACTCTGGGCCTGGGGTCAGAGCACCGATACTAGGTATCTCGCGTGGATCTGGACTTTTACAGTCTAAATTTGCCCACCACAATTTATATGTTAATTGCATAGCATAAATAAATAAATGCTGTTAATGAATATCTGTTTCTGATAACTGGTTTCATTGCTGTATATTTGGGAACAATCACTAATGAGCTTAAAACTGACTCTCAAAGCATCATAAAAGACTATTCAATGAAAGCTCCTGCAGCACAGTGACACAAAACACCAGACTATTTCTCCAGGTATAACTTGATGGATTTTTTTAATCTTTTTTTCGCCAAATACTATGGTGCTATTTATCTTGTACAATATTAAGTGTTTGCAGTATTTTAACACAAAGTACAGTACTCAAAAGTTGAATTATTTTACAGTACAAACACATTTATTAGAATGCTAAATCATCCATATGCTGGGAGAATGCTATAAGTAATGTATAATGATAATATGAATTTGGAGGAGGAATATTGGTATAAACTTGATTTTTTATTATCTGTTAGTTCCAGTGAATTATGACCTTAATTATATATAAGAAGATGATATTCTCATTCTAGGCTATGCTCCAATCTTTAGACGATTTGCAGAACTTCATTTTCGGGCTACACTAAAGGCCATATAACATAGTATAAATGCACTGCCATTACTTCCAATTAGAGATGAGCAGACTCGTGGAAGTTTGGTTCGGTGGGTGCAGACTTTTGAAAAAGTTCAGGTTCGGAACCGGACCTGACCTGAACCAAATAGAAGAAACTAATTGGGCAGTTTGGGTCTCCGTGCACACGCGGCCAGCCATAAATAGATCACTTCCGGGACGGGTGTGCGTTTTTTTTTTTTAAGTTCATGCACACTACTTCCGATTATGCTGTTGTTACACCCGGTGCAAGCCGACAAAACACTATAAGCGGCTCGCACTGGATTGAGCACCGAGCGTACCTGAGAACAACGATGCTTGTGTGAGTGGTTTGCATACGTAAAGCATCCAAACTCAAACTCAAATTCTGTTTTTTTTGTAAAGTTTGTTTGGTACAAACACCAAATACCAAACCTCAGGTTCGCTCATCTCGACTTCCAATGTGTACCTGGTGCCCTATATATTAAGTCTACCCTATATAGAGATGAACAAACCTGAACTTTAAAATTTGTTGTTTGTACTGAACACAGACGTTAAAAAAAAATCAGTGTTTAGGTTTGGAGTTCGGGTGCTTTACTTATGCTAACCACTCATGCAAGCATCGCTGTGCTTAGGTATGCTCAATCCTCGGCCCACTGCAAGCCGCTTGCAGTTTTTGAATAGCTCGCACTGGGGTAAAATAAGCATTATGGGATGTAGTGTGCACAAAAAAAAAAGTGGAAAAAGACAGGCTGCCCTCCCCCTGAAGTGCTTTACTTATGGCTGGCTTTACGTGGGCAGAGACCCAAACTGCCCAAGTAGTGACTTCTATTTGGGTTCAGGTAAAGTCTGAGCCCCAAACCAAACTTTATCAAAAGTCCGTCTCAGTCCGCCAAACTGAACGTTATATATAACGTTAAATACCTGGTTGCACAAATGTTATAAAATAAGTCAAAAATGGATTTACAGGTATCTGCTTACACTACCTTGTTTAATTTTATTTTCAGAGATGTTATATTTAGAGGGCTTTTTCTTGGCAAATATAAATTTTAAAAATACTTACCATTACATTATTTTCTTGTGCTGAAGTTTCCATATTTTTAATACTGTAATGATAAACATTTTGTTTGATGTCTAATGTCTTCTTTTCTCTAGGGCTGTGGTCAGTGTTGGCATCCTACCATAGTCGACACTTGAGTCATATCTTGTGCCAGAGCAGTCAGTACAATGCTCTGCTTAAGTTAACTATAGCCAATTTAAAAATCAGAAAAGATGTGAAAATAATGATTAGAGATGAGCGAACCGGTCGCGGTTCGGCTCGAGGTCGGTTCGCCGAACGGGGGTCCCGTTCGAGTTCGGTTCGTCGAACGTTCGACGAACCGAACTAGAACCAATAGGCTATAATGGGAGGCAATCACAAACACATAAAAATGCATGATAAATGTACACAAACCGTTAATAAACATTGCCATAACACTTACCGGTTCCCGCGATCCCTCCTGCACTCTGTCTCTTGCCGCTATTCCATCCGATGATCGCTGAATCCTCCCGGTGACCGGCACTGCCAGCAGAGAAGCAGGACCTATCGTGACGTCAAAATAGCCATGTGACCAGTCACGTGGCTATTATCTCATTGGCTACAGACTGGTCACATGACTATGACACGTCATGTAGGACCTGCGAGTGCATCTCTCCGGTACACGGTGCACATTTGTGTATCGCCGTGTACCGGCGATATGCTCTAGCACACGGTCGACTCCCCATTCCGTTAGGGACCGGCTGACACAGCCGGTCATTAACGGAGATCACCGTTGCCATAGCAACGCAGTTAGCGGTGATGTCACCGCTAACTGCGGCTCCGGGAGCACCGTTGCTATGGTAACGCGTCTGTCAGCGTTACCGCTGTTACCGCTAGCAGCACTGATCACTCACGGAGTGAAGGCTGCACGCTGCTTCCCGATTGTAGTGAGGATTGTAGTGAGGATGAGGTGCCCCAGCCCATGATGGGCTGGTGCACCTCATCCTCACTACAATCGTCACTACTACTACACTAGTGAGGATTGTAGTGAGGATGAGGTGCCCCAGCCCATGATGGGCTGATGCACCTCATCCTCACTACAATCGTCACTACAATCCTGAAGTGCAGTTTCTTCAAATTCATTTAAAGGCACTTGGAACGCTGAAATTGCTGCTTATAATTTAAGCCTCTATTAAAAACCTCTTATCAGCACTGGTTTATTGGGGATTTATTGGGCTGACAGGGGGTAATAAAGATGGAGTCTCTAATGTGTCTGTGTATTTATTTCTATTAAAGTATTTTTTCTCTGTGTGGTGTCTTTTTTTTTTAACCTATTGGAGATTCTTAATGGCCGGGTCAAACGTGCCTGACATTAAGAATCTCTGGCTTAATACTGGCTAGTAAAACAAAGCCAGTATTAACTCATGATTACCCAACAAGCCACCTGGCTCCAGGGCTGTTGGAAGAGTTGGATACAGCGCCAGATGATGGCGCTTCTATGAGAGCGCCATTTTCTGGGACGGCTGCGGACTGAAATTCGCAGCAGAGGCGCCCAGAAACCTTGGGCTAACCTGTGCTGCGGATTCCAATCCCCAGCTGCCTAGTTGTACCCGGCTGGACACAAAAATGGGGCGAAGCCCACGTCATTTGTTTTTTAATTATTTCATGAAATAAGTGAAATAATTAAAAAAAAAAGGGCTTCCCTATATTTTTTTTTCCCAGCCGGGTACAAATAGGCAACTGGGGGTTGGAGGCAGCCCAACCTGTACCTGGCTAGCATACAAAAATATGGCGAAGCCCACGCCATTTTTTTGGTGGGCAAAAAACTTCTGCATACAGTCCTGGATGGAGTATGCTGAGCCTTGTAGTTCTGCAGTTGCTGTCTGCTCTTCTTCATACAGACACACAGCAGCTGCAGAACTACAAGGCTCAGCATACTCCATCCAGGACTGTATGCAGAAGTTTTTTGCTGAAAAAATTATGTGGGCTTCGCCATATTTTTGTGTGCTAGCTAGGTACAGCAGGCAGGTACGGCTGCCCCAACCCCCAGTTGCCTATTTGTACCCGGCTGGGAACCAAAAATAAAGGGAAGCCCTTTTTTTATTATTTCATGAATTTCATGAAATAATTAGAAAACAAATGACGTAGGCTTCGCTCCATTTTTGTGTCCAGCCAGGTACATCTAGGCAGCTGGGGATTGGAATACGCAGCACAGGTTGGCCTGAGCTTTCTGAGCCCCACTGCTGCGAATTGCAGTCTGCAGCCGCCTCAGAAAATGGCACTTTCATAGAAGCGCCATCTTCTGGCGCTGTATCCAACTCTTCCAGCACCTGAATGCTATACCTGGCTAGCATACAAAAATATGGCAAAGCTCACGTCCTTTTTTTGTAGTTTTTTGGCCAAAAAATAAAAAAATGCTTCCCTGGATTTTCCATTGCCAGTGAAGGTAACACCAAGCAGTGGGGGTTAGCAGCCAGTAGCTGCTTGGATTACCCTTAGCTAGCAATACAAAAAATGCAGCGGGAGCCCATATATATTTTTTTTAATTATTTATTTAAATAACTAAAAACAAAATGGGCTTCCCTGTATTTTGATTGCTGGACATCACAGTGCTGTAAAAATAAATCTTTAAAAAAAATGACATAGCGCTCCGCGGTATTTTTGATTCTCAGCGCAGATAAAGCAGACAGCTATGGGTTGCCACCCCCATCTGCCTGTCGTTACCTTGGTTGGCAATCAAAATACAGGGAAGCCCATTAATTTTTTCTATTTAAAAAATAGTTAAAAAAAAAATGACGTTGGGTCCCCCCATTTTTGATAGCCAGCTAGGGTAAAGCAGACGTCTGTAGCCTGAAAACCACAGCTGGCAGCTTTACCGTGGTTGGGGATCGAATGTGGAGGTCCCCCCAGGCTCTTTTTTATAATTATTTTATAAATATTAATAATTACACAAAAAAAGTAGGGTCCCCTCCAAATTGGATCACCAGCCAAGGTAAAGCGGACAGCTGTGGTCTGGTATTCTCAGGGTGGGAAGGTCCATAGTTATTGGGCCTTCACAGCCTAAAAATAGCAGGCCGCAGGCACCCGAGACGTGGCGCATCCACTAGATGCGCCAATCCTGGCGCTTCACCCCAGCTCATCCCGTGCCCTGGTGCAGTGGCAAACGGGGTAATCAATCGGGTTGATACTAGCTGTAAAGTCACCTGAGATCAAGCCCAGCAGTTTGTGATGTCATGGCGTCTATTAGATACCCAACATCATAAACTGTCAGTACTAACAAAAACAAAAAATCGACAAAAGAAATTTATTTGAAAAAACAGTCCCCAAAACATTTCCTCTTTCACCAATTTATTGTAAGAAAAAAAATAAAGGGGTCCCACGACGACTCTGGACCGTCTAGAATATGGGGGGGAGACACTCAGGGAACGTATCCCCCATTTTCTAGGAGTGCGGACCCTTCATGTGAGGAGTGTGGGTGCAATGAATCTGCACTCACTCACCCCGGGTCCACAGCAGCAGAGTCCATGTCGTAATGGTTGCTACCAAAGCAGCAGTGCCCTGCTCATGAGGTAAGGGCATGCCTAATCAGGAGAACTACTGTAGAGGAAGCTCTGCTCACTGGTATATAGGTGCTCAGAGGTAATAATAGATAAAATTAGTGAGTAACCTCGGCACTCTAAATCTCCCAGACTAAGTCAGTAAGTCACAACGGATAGTAATGCAAAATCACTCTTTATTGGTCCGTATTAAGAAAAAAAATGTTTTCATAAGCATATATGTTTTTGTCCAAAACAAGTTACAAATGACGTTTCGGCCTGAGCCCTCGTCAGATTGGACTTATCTGCATGTAATCATGAAAAATGACAATAATCAGTGTCACATAAGAGTGAGAGAACAATAACATAAACTCGAACAATGTAAAGGTACAATTGGGATGCAGCCAAAAAAATTGCAACATAGCAAGAAATGAAACACACGATACAAATGTCATAATACAGTACAAGGACAATATAGTAATGACAAATATGGGGTCAGAGTAGGCTTAGACAGCTCTGGTACGAAAGAGATGTCAATCATAAAGTAACATGTGCAGTAGGTGTAGAGCTACACTATGCATGGCAGAGCTAATGGGTAGACCGACCATAGAAAAAGAACGGAGAAAAAGTGGAGAAAAAGTTAAGAAAAAATGGAGAAAAAGTAGAGAAAAAGTGGAGAAAAAGTGGAGAAAAAGTGGAGAAAAAGTGGAGAAAAAGTGGAGAAAAAATGGAGAAAAAGTGGAGAAAAAATGGAGAAAAAAATGGAGAAAAAGTGGAGAAAAAGTGGAGAAAAAGTGGAGAAAAAGTGGAGAAAAAATGGAGAAAAAGTGGAGAAAAAGTGGAGAAAAAATGGAGAAAAAGTGGAGAAAAAGTGGAGAAAAAGTGGAGAAAAAGTGGAGAAAAAGTGGAGAAAAAGTGGAGAAAAAATAAAGAAAAATGGAGAAAAAGTGGAGAAAAAATGGAGAAAAAGTGGAGAAAAAGTGGAGAAAAAGTGGAGAAAAAATGGAGAAAAAGTGGAGAAAAAATGGAGAAAAAGTGGAGAAAAAATAAAGAAAAATGGAGAAAAAGTGGAGAAAAAGTGGAGAAAAAGTGGAGAAAAAGTGGAGAAAAAGTGGAGAAAAAATGGAGAAAAAGTGGAGAAAAAGTGGAGAAAAAGTGGAGAAAAAGTGGAGAAAAAGTGGAGAAGAAGTGGAGAAGAAGTGGAGAAGAAGTGGAGAAGAAGTGAAGTGTTTGTTCATGCCAGATGGGAGATAAATAATTTTTTACCGGCGCTGTCATTTACTGTAACGTGATCATCGGTGTACGGTGTATACCTGTGATCACGTGAGCGGGGACCGGAAAAACCGTCCTGAATCATGATCTCCAGGGTCTCAGCTAGCCCTGAAACCCCGGAGATTTTCTGAAGCTGGGGGGCGTTATTCACTTATTTCTGCCTGCTGTTTATAAACGGCAGATCAGAATAAGGCTACATTAACACGACCGATCCATTTTTGTGGTCTGCAAAAAACAGTCCGTTTTTTTTCAGGGGTGCATCCGTGTGGCATCCGTTTCCGTTCCGTAGACGGTCCGTATGTCATCTGTTTGTCATCCGTGTGCCTTCCGTTTTTTTTGTGTACTGCAAAAAAACTGAATGAGGGTAAATGCATAAATTTACCCAGGATCCATACCTTCATCCTACATGAGGCGGTCACATGTTCACTCCAGTGCCATTTTCTACTGCTTTTCACAGTGTAGAGCGCCCCGGATGATTTTCTTGTGCTTGTGCACTTCATTTCAGTCTTTTCTGTCATTATATTGGCAGAAAGACACATAATGTCCCCCTCTCCTGCATTTTGTAATTTTGCACCCTTTGGTGCCTTTCATGTGGCACTAAGGGGTGCTTAGCTTTGTATTTAGCCAAAAAAATGAAAAAAAAAAAATGACGTAGGGTTCCCCCTAGTTTTGTAGCCAGCTAGGGTAAAGCAGATGGCTGCAGCCTGCAGACCACAGCTGGCAACCTCACCTTGGCTGGTAATCCAAAACTGGGGGCACCCCACGCTGTTATTTTAAATTAAATATAAATAATAAAAAAAAAAAACACGTAGGGGTCCCCCCAAAATTGGATCACCAGCCAAGGTAAAGCAGACAGCTGGGGGTCTGATATTCTCAGACTAAGGAGGTCCATGGTTATTGGACTCTCCCCAGCCTAAAAATAGCAGGCCGCAGCCGCCCCAGAAGTGGCGCATCCATTAGATGCGCCAATCCTGGTGCTTCGCCCCAGCTCATCCCGCGCCCTGGTGCGGTGGCAAACGGGGTAATATATGGGGTTAATACCAGATGTGTAATGTCACCTGGCATCAAGCCCTGGGGTTGGTGAGGTCAGGCGTCTATCAGATACCCGACATCACCAACCCAGTCAGTAATAAAAAAAAATAGACGACAAACACATTTTTATTTGAAAAAACACTCCCCAAAACATTCCCTCTTTAACCAATTTATTAGAAAGAAAAACAAATCCAGGTCTGGTGTAATCCAAGGGGTTGCCATGACGATCCACACTGTCCCAGTCAATGAAGAGCAGGATGTTCCCCATTGGCTAACATCAATGGGTCAGCCCAGGTCACTGCAGGGATGACAAGTGCTGCTGTCAGCGAGGTAGATTACCTGCGCTGATCTCCAGCACACTGACAGCCCCTGTCACTGAGTTCAATGACCGCCGCCTTCACACCAAGTATCGCGAGAGGCCCGTGACGTCACCGCTAGTCAGTCTCGGGTCGGAAGCGAGAGAAGGTGATGTGACAAGCGGCGGCCATGGAGGACAGTGACAGCGCTGAGGTCGGGATGGCGGGATTTCATCACCGCAGGTAAGCCGAGCGGGACCGTGTGTGTGTGTGTGTGTGTGTGTGTGTGTGTGTACATGCGGCGTGCAGGAGGGGGCGAAGTGAGCTGAGCGGGGAAGTGTGGGCTTCCTGCACGTAACTAGGATAAACATCGGGTTACTAACCAAAGCGCTTTGGTTGGATACTCGATGTTTATCTTGGTTACCAGCTTCTGGCAGGCTGCCAGCGATGGCTCCTGCACACTGTAGCTGTAAAAAGCCCTGCTTTTTGCTGCTAGAACCGTTCTCGAACGTATTTAGAACTATCGAGCTTTTGCAAAAAGCTCGAGTTCTAGTTCGATCTCGAACAGCCCCCAAAATCACTCGAGCCTAGAACTGGAAAACCTCGAACCTAGAACCGCGCTCAACTCTAATAATGATGCATATATCTGTTGAATTTAAAAATTGACCAGAGCTGCTGGTTTGGGGAAGGAGGTGATGGATTCTTTATGGGGCGGCCCACAGTCCGTTGCTGCTAAAAGCTAATGCTGGGCTAACACACAATCATATACATTGCTGCTCAAAGTGAATAGACAAGGCAGGTAGAAAAAGGGAGAAGTCAGCCCTTCTAAATACTTTACAACATGGAAGCTACTTTTCCTCATATAGGTGCCAACACCTTTTCTTCTTTGAGTAAGGACTAGGGATGGGAGAGCCTTCCCTTTGGTCGGGATCGGGAAGACTCGCCCGATCATTTTTTAAAGATCGTAATCGTGATCGAGATAACATGATCTTGCGTCCCGATCACCGATCTTTGACTTTACAGTTATGTGATGTGGGGGGGGCTGCAAAATATAGAATATATTTAACAATAAACATTGTCATTATACTTACAGGTCCCGCGATGCGTCCTGCAGGCTGTCTCCCACCGCTTCTCCTTCCAAGTCCGATCATCGCTTTGCCGCCCGGTAACAAAAGGACCTTCTGTGACGTCATAGTATGTGACCAGTCATGTGTGAATGTTCTATTATCTCATTGGCTGCAGACTGGTCACATGGCTATGAAGTCATACTAGGCCCTGTCAGTGCATCTCGCCAGTATGCGGTGCTTGCCCAAGCATCTCAGTATATGATATACTCAGCAAGCGCCGTGTATCGGCAAGATGCTCAGGCACATGTTCGGCTCCCCATCCGTGCATGTCGGCGCTCTTTACAGAGTCAGCCAACATGCAGGAATTAGCTGCCACAGCTGGTGAATAGCGGTGCTGGAAATCAGGTGATCGGAGATCACTGTTGCTATAGTAACCCGCCCGTTGGGTTACTATGGCAACAGTGGCAGCGGTGACATCACCGCTTACCAACCCGCAGACTCTGCTCACTCATTGAGGGATTAGACGCACGGGGAGCAGCAGCATTTTTCCTCCCCCCATGCTTTGTGATATAGCAGAGCTGCAAAAAGACCAGGATCGTGGAGGTGTGAGAGGGAATAATAAACATGGAGTCCCTAAGTGTGTCTGTGTATTTATTTCTCGTAAGTATTTTTTCTCTTTGCGGTGTCTTTTTTTTAACCCTTTATTGGACACTCTTAATGACTGGGTCAAACTTGGCCTAACATTAAGAATCTCGGGCTTTATATCAGCTGGTAAAACAAAACTGGTATTAACCCCTTATTATCCAGCATGCCACCCGGCACCAGGGCCGCTGGAAGAGTTGGATACAGCACCAGAAAATGGCGCTTCTATGAAAGCGCCATTTTCTGGGGCGGTTGCGGACTACAATTTGCAGTGGGGGGGCAGAAAGCTTGGGCCATCCTGCGCTGTGGATTCCAATCCTCAGCTGCCTCATTGTACCTGGCTGGACACAAAAATTGGGTGAGGCCCACATCGTTTTTTTTTAAACTTTATTTCATGAAATTCATGAAATAATTAAAAAAAAGGGTTTCCCTTTATTTTTGGTTCTCAGACGGGTACAAATAAGCAGCTGGAGGTTGGGGGAAGCTCGTACCTGCCTGCTGTACCTGGCTAACATAAAAAAATATGGCAAAGCCCACATACTTTTTTAAATTTTTGGGCAAAAAACTGAACAAAGGGCTTCCGTGGATTTTCCATTACCAGTGAATGTAACAGCAAGGACTGGGGGTTAACAGCCAGTAGCTGCTTGGATTTCCCTTACCAATAGAAAATGCAGCTGGAGCCCATGCATTTTTTTAAATTATTTTGTAAATAACTAAAAAAAAATGTGCTTCCCTATATTTTAATTGCCAACTAAGGTAAAGCCAAGCAGATGGGGGTGGCAGCCTGTAGCTGTGCGCTAAGAATCAAAAACACCGCAGAGGGCTACATCTTTTTTTAAAATTATTTATTTACTGTCATACAACTATATATTGTGTACATTTTATATATATATATATACATATTTATATATATATATATATATATATATATATATACATATATATCTATATATATATATATATATCTCTGGCAAAAATTAAGAGACCACTTCAAAATTATCAGTGTTTCTGATTTTTCTATTTAGATTTCTGAGTACAATGTGAATTGTTATATTTTTATTTTATTCTATAAACTATTGACAAAATGTCTCCGAATTTCCAAGCAATAAACTTTGTTTTTATTTTCTGAAAATACTAGTTCATAATAAAAGAATAAAAGAACAATTTACATTTTACTCAAAAATATAAAGAGAAAATCAGGAAAAATGAAAATGTTGAAGCGGTCTCCTAATTTTTGCCAGAGCTGTAAATATATACACTACAGTTCAAAAGTTTAGGGTCACTTAGATAGTTCCTTATTTTTGAAAGAAAAGCACATTTTTTTTCAATGAAGCTTACATTAAATTAAACAGAAATACACTCCATACATTGTTAATGTGGTAAATGACTATTCTAGCGGCAAACGTCTGTTTTTTACTGCAATATCTACATAGGTGTATAGAGACCCATTTCCAACAACCACCACTCCAGCGTTTAAATGGTACATTGTGTTTGTTAACTGTGTTAGAAGGCCAATGGATGTTTAGAAATCCCTTGAAAACCCTTTTGCAAGTATGTTAGCACAGCTGAAAACAGTTTTGCTGATTAGAGAAGCTATAAAGCTGACCTTCCTTTGAGCTAGTTGAGAATCTGGAGCATTACATTTGTTGGTTCCATTAAACTCTCAAAATGGCCAGAAAAAGAGAACTTTCATGTGAAACTCGACAGTCTATTCTTGTTCTTAGAAATGAAGGATATTCCATGGGAGAAATTTCCAAAAAACTGAAGATTTCCTACAACGGTGTGTACTACTCTCTTCAGAGGAGAGCACAAACAGGCTCTAACCAGAGTAGAAAGAGAAGTGGAAGGCCCCGCTGCACAACTGAGCAACAAGACAAGTACATTAAAGTCTCTAGTTTGGCAAATCGACGTCCCACAGGTCCTCAACTGGTAGCTTCATTAAATAGTACCTGCAAAATGCCAGTGTCAACGTCTACAGTAAAGAGGTGACTCTGGGATGCTGGCCTTCAGGGCAGAGTGGCAAAGAAAAAGCCATAGCTAAGACTGTCTAATAAAAGGAAAAGAGTAATATGGGCAATAAAACACAGACATTGGACAGAGGAAGATTGGAAACAAGTGTTCTGGACAGACCAATTAAAGTTTGAGTTGTTTGGATCACACAGAAGAATATTTGTGAGATGCAGAACAACTGAAAAGATGCTGGAAGAGTGCCTGACGCCATCTGTCAAGCATGGTGGAGGTAATGTGATGGTCTAGGGTTGCTTTGGGGCTGGTAAAGTGGGGGATTTGTACAAGGTAAAAGGGATTTTGAAGAAAGAAGGTTATTACTCCATTTTCAAACGTCATACCCAGAGGACAGCGCTTTATTGAAGCCAATTACATCCTACAACAGGACAATGACCCAAATCACACCTCCAAATTATGCATGAACTATTTAGGGAAGAAGCAGGCAGCTGATATTCTATCTGTAATGGAGTTGCCAGCCCAGTCACCAGATCTCAACCCTATTGAGCTGTTGTGGGAGCAGCTTGACTGTATGGTACGCAAAAAGCCAATCTAACTTGTTTGAGTGGCTTCTGGAAGCATGGGGTGAAATATCTCCTGATTACCTCAGCAAATTATCAGCTAGAATGCCAAAGGTTTGCAATGCTGTAAATGCTGCAAAGGGAGCCTTCTGTGATGAAAGCAAAGTTTGAAGGAGAAAATTATTATTTTAAGTAAAAATCATTATTTCTAACCTACTCAATGTCTGGACTATATTTTCTATTCATTATGCAACTCATTTGACAAATAAAAGTATGATTTTTCATGGAAAAGACAAAATTGTCTGGATAACCTTAAACTTTTGAACTGTAGTGTGTATATCTATTTACATAATCACCAGTTTTGTCTGTTCCCCTATTCCGTCATGCACCGCAGTATTGTCCGTTGCGCAGCTGCAGTTTCAACATTGCTCTGGTTTCCGGGTCTTCACTGCACGCACGCATACACACACAGCAGACACACACAGCAGACACCGAACACGTACACACACATAGCGCACATGCATGTATACACTGAACACAGACACACACACACTGCTGTATACTCACCTGTCCGGGGCTGCCGCTGGTTCTACTGTCAGCCCTTTACTGCAGTTGAATGCTTTGTGGCGCCGTAAAGCATTCAACTGCAGTAAAGCCATGACATCAACCTGCAGCGGCCGCTTTGTACACCAGACGCTATCACGGTGGAGTCTGTGTGCTGAAGCTGGAGGCTTCGCTACGGGTGAGACACTGCATAATAGGGGACAGATAGAAACCAGCAGAAGCACAATGTGCTCATTACTGCAGGGTACATCACCCCCCCAGCAGATCTGTATGCCCCCAGCCCTCCCCACCAGATCTGTATACCCAGTCAAAATGTGACGGCGCGATTTAAATGCCCATCGAGTTAAATCTTCACTCACCTGGCTCCATCAGCGGCACCGTGACGTGATCACTGTGAGCTCATGGTTGCCATGGTAGTACAGGGTCATGTGATGACTCCTGTAGCTTACATGACTCACTTCCTGTTTCACCCGGCCGAGTGCTGCCTTTAACAAAAAGTGAGTATTTCTGGTGATCACAGCTACATAGCTGTCATCAGCAGAAATGAATGAGCATTACGAGTAAGACTGCTGATCCTTATAGTCCTCTAGGGGGACTAGTGAAATAAAAAAAAGTATAAAACATTTTTTAAAAAATAAAAAAAAACCTAAAGGTTCAAATCACCCCCCCCATTCGCCCCATTGAAAATTAAAGGGTTAAAAAATTAAAAAATGCCCGATCTATCAAAATTTAAAATCAATTAATCTGATCAGTAAACGGCGTAGCAGAAAGAAATTCCAAATGCCAAAATTACATTTTTTGATCACTGAAAATTTTGAGCAAAATGCAATAACATGCGATCAAAATGTAGCATCTGCACAAAAATGGTAGCATTAAAAACATTAGCTTGAGTTGAAGAAAGTAAGCAATAACTGAGCCATAAATCCAGAAAAAGGAAAACTCTATGGGTCGTGGAAAATGGAGCAAAAACTGTGCCACTTTTTTTAAACAAATGTCGGAATATTTTTAACCCCTTAGATAAAAGTAAAACTATACATGTTTGGCATCTACAAACTCATACTGACCTGAGGAGTCACAGCAATACATCAGTTTTACCATATAGGGAAAAAGGTGAAAAACACATCCTTAAAACAATCAAGCAATCGCACTTTCTTTTGCAATTTTTTTGCACCTGGATTTTTTTGTCATTTTTCCAGTACACTGTATGGGAAAACTTATAGTTTAATTTAAAAGTATAACTCATCCCGCAAAAAACAAGCCCTTATATGGCAAAATTGACGTAAAAATAAAAAGTTACGACTCTCGGAAGAAGGGAAGCAAAAAAAAATTATAAACAGAAAATCGGCAGGAGGTGAAGGGATTAAATGTCACAAATTGCATAACACCTCTCAGTGGATTTTGCTGTCAAATTCACTGCACAACATATTGCTTTAACAGCAAAGTACAGGTGTATGGGTTTATTTTCTTACAAACATTAAAAATTCATATTTCTGGTAAGATGTTTTTTCTGATTTTGGGTCAATAATAGGGATGAGCGAATGTATTCGCCACTATTCGGTATCCGACGGATAACAGGCTGTTCACGCCATTCGGTATCTGACAAATAAAACAACATCCGCTCCGATACTTTCATTTTCATTTCTGATTTCCTGGCGCCTGTTTTCCAGCCAATGAACACATCTGATGTTGCTTGCTCTCACAGTAACACCGCAGCCATCTTTGTTGTGGTGTTACTGTGATTAGCTTGGCCGCACAACGTCATCTACATACACGTTGCCGCAGCTTCCGGGAACGATACATATATAGTCCCCACTGCTCCAGCTTCCAGCTCTACGGAGGAGAGAGACAGAGAGAGAGAGCGAGAGAGAGAGAAACTGCCTTTTCCCATCCATTTCGGCCTTTTCCTTAGTCACCACAGCACACCGTTAGGAGCAACGTGAAATTATTCGGGTTTCCCATAGACTTACATTGCACGTCGAATATTCATGAATAGTCGAAAAGCGGTGACCTATTCGTCGGATATCCGTCGAAGCGAATATTAGGGTATTCGATTATCCCTAGTCAATAACCTAATGTTTACAGTGGATCCAGAAAGACAGATGCAGTAACTGGGAAGTGGTGTACTCCTGTACTACATTATATACTGTTCACCATGTCACCTAACGTTTTGAGATGTTGAGTGGAGCAAACAGCTTCCAATTGGTGAGAGCGCTGCCAAGGTAATATTAAAGCTATTAGATATTGCATAGGTATCATTTTCCCGGTCAGATAGTTTTGACTTCAGAACCTCTGTGAAGGGTTTGTCTATGTTTCGGCATTGTTTACAAAGAGAAAGAACAATGTGTTTCATGAAACATCAATTCAATATGTTTTATTGACTTTCTGACAGATTCTCGGAGAACTACTGTTGTACAGAAGAAATCTCTGTAGAAATATCGGAAAAAATAAAAGTAGAGCAATGATTTCTATAATGTGTCCTAATTCTGTTCTACTGAAAGTTATAGCAAGCAGAAAAGCAAACAATGAACCACTAGCATCATTTTCATCTGACAAATCATATTCTATACTGCGGTTTTAATGTACCATCAGATGTGATTCTGAGAAAAAGAAAATCTCTCTTTTCTCAGGAATACTAAGGAATACATTTACTATAAGCTAGTAAAACGCTTTCCCAAGCGAGTGTTATATATTGGAGTCTGACGACTGTATATTGATATAGAAATAGCTTCTTTCCTTCGAGAATTTATATTATTAACATATGGATTCACTATATATCCTAAGGCCAATGCACAGTAAATAGCATATTTGTCATGTCAGGTATTCATTAATGGCTGATTTACAAGTTCATTTCTAAATCATTGTCTTCTTGATAATAGGTCACAGTATTTCTTTGTCCAAATGTATATGGTATATTTTTTTTATATATATATATTTCTGTATTACAGATTTTTCAGTGTGTGAAAAAAATGATATCATCTTACAAAATAATATCTCAAATAGGTTAGACAGTTCACAAGTTAACTTTTCAGTTTGCAACAAAAGTTCTCCTTCAGACACACTTGTTCAGCTATTTAAAAAAAACTCCAAGTATTTTTAATAAAATATTTTTATATGGGTATTTTTTTGTTTTAGAAGTATTATTTAGAAGATTTTATAAAAAAATAAAGATAGAAAAAGGCCATACCCAGCGCATGTTGTGTTTAGAGTAAATTATTTTTAACGCCCCAAATGCTACAAAAACACGTAAACCAAAATGCTTTGTATTTAAACTTTTTAATAAATTACTAGGATTTCTGCACTATTTTATCTAGTATTTTAGATGGAATCAGCATCTGGGTTTCCTAACTCAAGTGTGAACAAAGCCTAATGACATGTTGCTGTATTTTGCCTTGCAATAGTCTTCAAGAGAAGCAGTATAATTAGGATTTAAAAGAAGCCGATTTTAAACATAGTTACATAGATTGAAAAAAGATCTAGGTCCACTTAGTTCAACCTTCCTCCACCAATTATAGATTTTGTCACTAGGTCATTTATAACCAACAATATTGTGTGTACTGAGGAAATCATCCAGCCCTTTTTTAAAAGCTGTTATAGTATTTGCCATTACTACCTCTTGTGGTAGGGTATTCCACAGTCTGACTGCTCTAACTGTAAAGAACCCTTTCCTATTTAGCTGTCGGAATCGCTTTTCTTCTACTCGCAGTGAATGTCCCCTGGTCCTTAGTATTGTCTTTAGAAGAAATAAGTCATGTGCCAGTCCTTTACATTGATCACACATGTATTTATACATATAAACGAGATCTCCTGTGAGATGTCTTTTTTCTAAGCTAAATAAATCCAACTTTTTCAACCTGTCATCATATGGGAGGCCTTCCATTCCTTGTAGTAATATAGTTACCGCCTTTGAACTGACTCTAACTTTTGAATGTCCTTTCTAAAATGTAGAGCTTAAAACTGGATCGCATACTCCAGATGTGGCCTTACAAGTGATTTATAGAGGGGTAACAATACGTTGGGATCACGGGATCTAATCTCTCTTTTTACACACCCTAAAATCTTGTTTGCTTTAGCAGCTGCTGCTTGACATTGAGTGCTACTGCTCAGCTTATTTGTAATAAGAATACCCAAGTCCTTCTCCTGTTCTGTAGTCCCGAGTTT
Source organism: Anomaloglossus baeobatrachus (assembly GCF_048569485.1). Lineage (NCBI taxonomy): Eukaryota > Metazoa > Chordata > Amphibia > Anura > Aromobatidae > Anomaloglossus > Anomaloglossus baeobatrachus. The sequence goes on from NC_134354.1 coordinate 531,619,805, forward strand.
ACTTCCATTTAATGTATACGCAGTTATAGGATTACTCCGTCCTAGGTGCATTACTTTACATTTATCAACCATCTCAAAAACTAAATTATAATGCAGATTAAAAATACCACAAAATGAAAGCTAAATAGCAGTTACTTAAACTGTTTATTTTTTTTGTCTCTTCTTAATTTGTTACATTTTAGTATTATTTTACCTATAGTCTACTTGATGCTTCAGTCAGTACTTTATCTAGTATGAGTACCACAGAGGAGAAATACATGCTCTTCCACACTCTTGCATACTATCAATGAGATTATTAATGGTTATTGAGGAATGTTCTGCTATGCTGAATGCATTTGGGCATACAAATCATCAAGATCTGCTGCTGGCAGCTCCCTTTGCTGTTGTGGACCCCTGATGTCCCATATGTATTGCAGATCATGATAGAATATTTAGGCAATGTACACTGTTACAATAGAATAAGTATCATGCAGCCTGGCATTGTGCTAAGAAATGGCACCTGGAGTACTTTAATGTTCCTTCATGAGGGCTTATTTTTGTTATTGCCCTTGTGATTTACTAACTAATCTCCAGCTATAATTGTGTGCATTAAAAATGGGAACATGATAGACCATTCTAGCCTCCATTTCTGCCTTAAGGGCGCTTTACACGCTACAATATATCTTACGATGTGTCGGCGGGGTCATGTCGTAAGTGACGCACATCCGGCATCGTAACTTACATTGTAGCATGTAACAGCTACTTGCGATTGCGATTGAACGGTAAAACGTTCATCGCATGCACGTCGTTCAATTCCTAAAAATTGAAAGTCAGGTTGTTCATCGTACCCAGGGTTGCACACATCGCAGTGTGTGACACCCCGGGAACGATAAACAGCAGCTTACCTGCATCCCGCGGCTCCCGCCGGCTATGTGGAAGGAAGGAGGTGGGCGGGATGTTTACTTCCCGCTCATCTCCACCCCTCCGCTTCTATTGGCCGGCTGCCACGTGACGTCGATGTGACGCCGAACGTCCCTCCCACTCCAGGAAGTGAATGTTCGCCGCCCACATCGAGGTCGTATGGACGGGTAAGTACGTGTGACGGGGGGTTACTCGTTTGTGTGACATGTTCAACAAATTGAATGTGCCGCACATACGATGGGGGCGGGTACGATCGCATACGATATCGTATGCTGGATCGTATGGTGTAAAGCAGGCTTTAGGCTGCACCATGATAGCCTTTCAGAGCAGTTGCATGAGGTCAATTGAACAGCTATAGATGGATTTCTGACTTGAAGTTTAATGCCATGCAAATGCCTTCTGATTGCTTGAATAGAATCTGTTTGCCTTCATAGACATGGTTTCTGATCAATAATTTGACTTAGAGTACACATTGCCATTCTTTGAATCAGACAAGACTACGTGGGCAACAATGTATAGAGGCCTTAATGAGGCAACATCAAACTTGCGTAAACCTTTATTTGTTTTGTTTGTTAATAACTTGCTAAATTTCAGTATTTTTTTAACCTATATTCTACTAGATGCTTCAGCACACATTAACTTCTTAGGATCCCTACTCCCAGAATCAAGGTGTGACATGGCAAAATGTATTGAAACCTCTAGATTTTATTCCTGGTATACTAACAGCCTGATGTTGCACTGATTTAGTTGTGGAATCAGTGGTGTGGCCATTTCTCCAATTTGTTCTAGCAACCATTTTTCAACACCATGCCACATGTTACTCATGCTACTATAAATGGCCTGCTAGACCTAAACATACTACCATGGCCTGAAGCATCTCCAGACTTGTTTCCTATTTAACATATCTATGCTGTCATTAGTCAGCAACTGCAAAGGAAGGTTCCAGCAGTGAATCTTCATCTGCATTCCCAGATTCAGGTATAATATAAGCAATTGCTTATATTATACCTGAAGAAGGCTTGCTAGGCGAAATGCTAATTCCCATAAAAGATATTTACTGCTTCCTCCGCCCACCTTCTGTGCCAGTATCTGTGATGGGATGAAGAATGCAGTACATGTCCCCACCCTGTGTCCAAATCTGTGATAGGTTGCAGTCAGTCTGCTGTATAGTAGTGGAAAAATAAATAAATAAATAAAAAAAATGACATAGGCTCCTTCCATGTTTTGCTAGCACAGGAAAAACAACAGCTTTGACCTCAGGTGAACTCAGTGACGTTACTGATCACAGCTATGGCTCAGTCAGTGTATCCAAGAGAGTCGCAATCAGCGGTTATGTCTTTGTAATACTTATTATATGTTCTGAGGATTTCGATAGCGTAGGGCAATGATCAGCAGAGACGAGTTTTTGATACAAGATGTTTTATAATCTGTAACCACGGTAGATAACAACGGAACAAACACAGCAATACAAATACACAAATACCTTTCCGAAACGGAGCGGAGGGAATTCCCGGGGCCACGCACCGGACTCCCCCAGGGAGACCACCAGAGCGAACCCCTATACAGGGACTGTCCGGCAATCACCCCGGAAGGCCTAAATGCGCAGCAGCCGGGACACAAGGGGCAAGCGGTAAAAGTCCAGGAGTGTCCGTACGGGATGATAGTCCAGAGTGGTTACGAACCAGAGAGAACCGGGCAGAGTGCTGACCGAAGATGGCAGACGGAATCCGGGCACAGCTTGAGAAACCGGGTAAGGTCCAGAGTCGGTCGGTCGGTAGTCTTTAGGAGGATCCAAAAGCAATCAGGATTAGCAGCAGCAAAGCAGGAGCACACAGCAAGCAGTATACTCAGGCACTGGACTGGGCTGAGAGGCGGCCTTTTAAGCAGCTGGACAGGAAGTAGGGCAACAGAACCTTAAAACTCCATGTTAACTGAGGGCAAGCTCATTCAAAAGAGAACTGGAAAACCTGGAAACCTGACATTACTCCCCCCCCCCAGAGACGGCCTCAGGACGGATCAGAGCCCGGCTTGTCCGGGAACCGTCGATGAAACTGAGCGATCTTCCGGGGTGCCCGAATGTTACCCACCGGTTCCCAGGAATCGTCCTCGGGGGCGTACCCCTGCCAACGTACCAGATATTGAAGCCGACGACGATGGAGCCGGGAGTCAATAATGTCCTCAACCACGAACTGCTCCTCGCCGTCGACCATCACAGGCGGAGGAGGAGGCACAACACGACCACGAAACGTATTAGGGGAGACAGGTTTGAGGAGAGACACATGAAAGACCGGGTGTACCTTTAGATGGTGCGGCAACCGTAGCCGACAGGCCACAGGGCTCACGATCCCGGTGATCTTAAATGGACCGATGAATTTTTGTCCCAGCTTCTGCGAAGGAACACCCAATCTCAGGTTTTTGGTGGACAACCATACAGAGTCCCCTACCTTGTACATGGGTGCCGGTTTCCGGTGAGTGTCGGCCGACCTCTTGTAACGCTCCTGGGCCGTAGCCACAGTGTCCTTCAGAACCTCCAGATTTTGTCGTAGCTCTGTCAATCTGTCCTCCACCGCTGGCACCGAAACCGCAACCGGTGACCTAGGCAAAACATTCGGATGGTAACCCAAGTTAGCGAAAAAGGGCGTTACCTTAGTGGAGTTGCTCTGAGTGTTGTTATATGAGAACTCCGCCAACGGAAGCATCTTCAACCAATCGTCTTGGAGATGGCTGACATAACATCGAAGGTATTGTTCCAGGGTTTGATTCGTCCGTTCGGTTTGCCCATTTGTCTGAGGATGGTATGCAGAAGACAAACAGACATCAATCTGGAGTGCCGTACAAAACCCCTTCCAGAATCTAGACGTGAACTGCACGCCCCGGTCAGAGATGATCTCGTCTGGTACCCCATGCAATCGGAATACATTCTGGATAACCAAATCCACTGTCTCTGCGGCTGAGGGAAGACCGGTACACGGAATGAAGTGAGCAGCTTTAGTCAATCGATCTACCACCACTAAAATGGTATTGTGTCCGCATGAGACTGGCAACTCCACAATAAAATCCATGGAGATAGACCCCCAAGGGCGAGATGGCACGGGTAACGGTTGGAGGAGTCCCGTAGGAGCCACACGAGGGACCTTGCACCGGGCACAAACCACACATGAGTGGACATAGTCCTTCACATCCTTTAAGCAAGTAGGCCACCAGAAAAAACGGCTCAGAAATTCTTGCGTCTTCTGTACCCCCCTATGACCAGCCAACACGGAGTCATGGACCAACTTGAGAACCCGAAGTCTTACGGCCTCCGGGACATAAATGCGTCGCTCTCTCAACCACACACCATTCCGAAGAACAAGCGTTACATCATTCGGGGGGGCAGCAAGAAATACGTCACCATCATAGGCCAGCTTGATGTCCTTCCACAAGTCCTGGTCCTGGAGTACTCCAACGAAATTGGCATCCGATAACACGGTCTGAGACGGGGTTCCAGGCACGGAGTCCACGGCGTGGATTCGGGACAAGGCATCGGCTTTCCCATTACGTGAACCTGGACGGTATGTAACGACAAAATTGAATTGGTTAAGAAATAGGCTCCAACGGGCTTGCCGTGGAGACAGGCACCTGGCAGACTTAAGAAATTCCAGATTACGATGATCCGTGAGTACTATCACTTGCTGCGCGGCTCCCTGTAAGTGGTGTCTCCATTCCTTGAAAGCGGAAATAATCGCCAATAATTCCTTGTCCGCAATGTCGTAGTTCCTTTCTGCAGGGGACAACCGGCGGGAAAAGAAGGCACACGGATGCAAGAGACTCTTGTCCCCGGTCCTTTGAGAAAGAATGGCCCCTAATGCATAGTCGGAAGCGTCGACCTCCACGATAAAGGGAAGTGCGGGATTCGGATGGACTAATATTGGCGCTGAGGTAAAACATACCTTGAGACGATGGAATGCTTCCTGGGCCTGGGCGGACCACACAAACCTCTGTCCTTTCTTGGTTAACAGAGTGATGGGACGGACAATCTCTGAAAAGTTACGGATAAAGCGTCGGTAAAAGTTGGCAAAACCGACAAAGCGTTGTACCTCCTTGATGTTTCCCGGTTCCGGCCAGTCCAGAATGGCTTGTATCTTGCTAGATTCCATGTTTAGTCCCTGAGGAGAGATGACATAACCTAAGAATTGTATTTGTGAGCAGTGGAACTCGCATTTCTCCAGCTTAATGTACAGGTGGTTTTCCCTCAGCCGGGTAAGTACGGTCTTAACGTGCTCCTGGTGTTCCTGTAAAGAATCAGAAAAGATTAGGATATCGTCCAGATAGATCACCATGAATTGGTCCATGATATCCCTAAAAATATCGTTAACTAGATGTTGAAATGCCGCGGGAGCGTTACAAAGTCCAAAAGGCATCACTAGGTACTCAAAATGTCCGTACCGACATCGGAACGCGGTCTTCCACTCGTCTCCGGGACGTATACGAAGCAGATTATATGCCCCACGGAGGTCCAATTTGGTGAATATTTTTGCCTGTTGGACCCTCTCCAATAGCTCAGGAATCAACGGTAACGGATACCGGTTCCGGATGGTTATTTTATTCAGTTCCCGGTAGTCAATACAGGGTCTCAGAGTCCCCTCCTTCTTTTTCACGAAAAAGATGGGTGCCCCTGCGGGTGAGGTAGACGGACGAATAAATCCCTTGGCTAGGCTTTCATCAATATACTCTTTTAGTGCTGCTAGCTCAGGTGCCGCCAACGGGTAGACATGACCAAACGGAATCTCCGCCCCTGGGAGTAAGTCTATGGGGCAATCATACGGTCTATGCGGGGGAAGTCGGTCGGCTTTTCTTTTGTCGCATATATCAGCGAAGTCACGGTAAACCGGGGGTAAAACAGGTACCTGTACAGTGCTCTCTGTATTTGGTGGTACTGGAACCGGAACAGTTGGGCTAATGGTCGGAATATTCTGCGGTGGGAAGGATATTTCCTTAGTTTCCCAATCGATGACCGGATTTGTAGACCGTAGCCACGGAATACCTAAAATAATCGGAAAATGAGGAGATGAAATTAGCATGAAAACAAGGGTCTCCTGCTGACCTGGCTTCATGACGCATTCTAGCGGTACGGTTTCCCGATCGACTGGTCCAGAGATTAACGGAGATCCGTCTACCGTCTCCATGGTAACCGGTGAGGATCTTTGCTGAGTCCGGATACCGTGTTTCCTGGCAAAAGAAGAGTCCATGAAATTTCCCCCTGCCCCAGAGTCTATCATTGCAGAGGTAGGTATTAGCTGTCCCTCCCACCGGATCTGAATGGGGAGCGAGCAATGGGTATATTTCCCTTCCGAGTCCTTCGGTGAGGTTGACATTACAGTCAAGGGAAATACCGCATCCAAGTGTCCACTTGCCTCAGAGATATCGGACTCTGCGTCCGTGTTGTCACACTCTGCCATGGCTGCCAATACCTTATTTGGGCGATTCGGACGTTTCGGACAGTCGATCAAGAAATGGTCCGATTGACCGCAATAGAAACACAAACGCTCACGGAGCCGGTGTTCGCGACGTTCATTGGTCTCTCGCTTTTGCAGAGAGTCTACTTGCATAGGAACGTCCTCGGCCTCCCGTGGCGTCCTGAGAGCGGGTTCTCTGGAAGGAAATGTAAAGTTGTTTACACGGTTTACAGCTGCCCATTTTTCCTGTCTACGTTCCGTCAAGCGGGTATCAATACGCACACAGTGCTGGAGAAACAGTTCAAAATCCCCTGGAGATTCGGAACGAGCTAACTCGTCCTTGATGGTACCGGACAACCCCTTTCTGAAAACAGACAATAATGCATTGTTTCCCCAGTCGGTGTCTACCACTAACCTCTTAAATTCAGTGGCGTATTCAACGACAGAACGCTTTCCCTGACGTAAGGAAAGGAGAGCCGATTCAGCGGTAGCACGGCGATTCGGATCATCAAACATTTGCGCCATTGCGGTCAGAAAATCATCTAGGTGATTTAAACGGATGTCTCGGTTCTCTATCATAGGATTAGCCCAAGCCAGTGCTCGTGAGGTTAATAACATAATTATACATAACACTTTGGACCGGTCAGAACGGTAATAATCAGCATGTACATCAAAAAACAGTATACATTGGTTCACAAATCCACGAAACTGACCACGGTCACCATTGAAACGGAATGGGGGTAACCTAGGCATACCGGCAGCTGATACGGACGTAGTGGGGCCGGCTTCCTGAGCCTCCACTCTGACTTGCAAATCCTGTATAGCCGGACCCAGTACCTGGTGATCATGACCCAGCTGTGCCTCCACATCTCTAAGTTTAGTCTGCACCACCTCCATCTCCTGCTGCAAGGAGTTAATCATAGAAAAGAGCTGATCTACTCCTCGTGTCTCAGTCATTGCCCCAGCGAAATCCTCTTTTTTGGGCCTGAGTATAATGTAATACTTATTATATGTTCTGAGGATTTCGATAGCGTAGGGCAATGATCAGCAGAGACGAGTTTTTGATACAAGATGTTTTATAATCTGTAACCACGGTAGATAACAACGGAACAAACACAGCAATACAAATACACAAATACCTTTCCGAAACGGAGCGGAGGGAATTCCCGGGGCCACGCACCGGACTCCCCCAGGGAGACCACCAGAGCGAACCCCTATACAGGGACTGTCCGGCAATCACCCCGGAAGGCCTAAATGCGCAGCAGCCGGGACACAAGGGGCAAGCGGTAAAAGTCCAGGAGTGTCCGTACGGGATGATAGTCCAGAGTGGTTACGAACCAGAGAGAACCGGGCAGAGTGCTGACCGAAGATGGCAGACGGAATCCGGGCACAGCTTGAGAAACCGGGTAAGGTCCAGAGTCGGTCGGTCGGTAGTCTTTAGGAGGATCCAAAAGCAATCAGGATTAGCAGCAGCAAAGCAGGAGCACACAGCAAGCAGTATACTCAGGCACTGGACTGGGCTGAGAGGCGGCCTTTTAAGCAGCTGGACAGGAAGTAGGGCAACAGAACCTTAAAACTCCATGTTAACTGAGGGCAAGCTCATTCAAAAGAGAACTGGAAAACCTGGAAACCTGACAGTCTTCTAATGTGAACATGCACTGCGACCTCAGATGTAGTAGAGCCGGGATTGGGGTGGGACCTTATGTGGATTATGTCAAACCTACAGGAGTGTTTTTGGGGTAATGTGTGTTTATGTATATTTATTTTGACTTACAGTATTAGTAATGGGTGGTCTCAGGAACCCCAACCCATTAATAATCCAGGGCTTGATGACAACTGACATTGACCTTGATGACAGTCATGGCTGAAAGTGGTGGCACCCTTGAAAATGTATTTACCCCCATGCCCACTTTTTTTTAAATTTATTTTATAAAGCATAGTACTATTATAAATTGTTAGTGGTCCAGAAACTAAATCACTTGGGAGTGACATTGAGATATTGAGAATCCCTTTAAATTTGAAATCAATAATTGCGCTTGAGACTTTGCCAAAAGGAATAATAATTTAGTTCCTTCATTAAGAAATATTGGATAGGATTCTGGATTTTCATGATTACGGTAATTCTACATAATTTTAACTTTTCCTGGTGTTTTTTCATTATTTTTACTACATATAGTATATATGTTACAGGCAATGTATAAAAACCTGGCATTCTATAGAATACCTAGGCAATGTATACAATCCCTGTTGTTTTCAGGCAAAATATGAAATATTTGCGTTGTTCTATACTTTCCCTAGGCATTACATAAAATGTCTAGGTTTTACAAAGAATGACAAGAACTGCTCAGGCAAGGTATGAAATATCTGCATTGTTCTATACTTTTCCCTAGGCATTACATAAAATGTCTAGGTATTATAAAGAATGACAAGAACTGCTCAGGCAAAGTCTGATATAATGCCCAGATTGGAAAAGTTAGCCATTACATAAAATGCCTAGGTGCCCAGATTGGAAAAGTTAGCCATTACATAAAATGTCTAGGTGCCCAGATTGGAATAGTTAGCCATTACATAAAATGTGTAGGTATTATAGAGAACGACAAGAACTGCTCAGGGCAAAGTCTGATATAATGCCCAGATTGGAAAAATCTTTAGTAACAAACAGTCAAAAAACTAATGAAAGAAGAAATCCTAAATGAACAACAGGATATCTTTACTGGGAAAAACACAAAGAAACAGAAGTGTCATTCCTGACTATTAGTCTTTAGTAACAAACAGTCAAAAACATGAAAGAAGAAATGCAAAATGAACAACAGGATATCTTTGCTGGGAAAAAAAAGGAATCAGAAGTGACATTCCTGACTATTTGTTGCAGCACGGGAGGCTAGAGTGGCATTTTAATGCTACGGGCAACTGAGCCAGTTTCACAGATCTGCTGCTGCCTGCTCTGTCCACCTACTTTTGGATGGACAACCCCTGTGGTATTCTACACTCCGCCTGTTTGTCATTTAGGTATTCTATAGAATGACTAGGAAATGTATGAACATCTGATGTATTTCATACCTTGACGACCCATTTCCGGCATTGCATACATTGCCTAAGTATTCTATAGAATGCATGTTTTTACACATTGCCGGTAACATAAAGAACCTAATTCTAAACATTTTTTATTCTTCCAGTTTGTAGACAGCACATTAAAATCTTACCACAATCTAATCAGATGACCTACATTGGATCTTAGAAATGGCACTATATTGCACATTTGGTCTTAGAAATCAGGACATGACTCTTTTGAGAGGTTTTACTGCCAGAAATACATTAAAATAATCTTATATGTGAGGATTTGAAACAAAGAAAATGAAAAGAAAATCTGCTTTAGGCCTCTGCCACACTCAGGTGAAAATCACGCACGTGCCGAGAGACACGTATTTCCCCTGCATGTGTGTTGTGTGCAGGTAAGTACGTGTCTCTGGTACATGCGGGCCACGTGTGTTATACATGTGCTATTCGCGATAGCACACGTAGAACCGGTAATTTACATACTCACGTGGTCCTTCCTGCTGTCCGCGCTGCCGTCCGTGGTGCTGATCCTCGGTCTCCAGCCCTCCCGTCTCCCCGCTGCTGCTGCTGCCAGGCAGTGAAGTGAATATTAAATGAGAATAATGAGTGGCGGTCGGCAGCAAGAGGCAGCAGCGGCAGAGACAGGAGGGCTGGAGAAGGTGAGTAAATTTTTTTTTTTTTCACTGACACGTGTATTTTCTCCGGCGCATGTCACACAGGACCGCATCCACACTACACCCGTGTGGTACGGGTGCGACCGTGTGACACCCGTGCTGCCGGAGAAAACACTGACATGTCAGCGTTTAAAAAAACGCACACACGTACAAACGCACATGGACACATGTTCCGTGTGGTTTTACGTGTGTGTGCCTGCTACAATAAGGTAGCATTGCTTAACGTGTCTCCGTGCCGCCGGTACGTGCAAAAAATGACAAACCCGTGCCGGTGGCACGGATGTGTGTCGCAGGCCTTAGACAGCATCCTTGATACTGTAAGCTGAACTGTATACACCATTGCATAATTACATATGCTGGGAAAAGCCACAAGTCCATTGAGTTCAATTGACTTTATGCAGTTATATATGAACTATTGCTAAATTATTCATTTAGATAATAAAGTATCTATTAATAATGCTAATAATAAATTACTATTTCTTGTGAGGAAAACATTCAGACTTTTTTTATGTCGATATAGTGTCTGCCATTATTACAGTTTTCTGCAGGGCATTCTAGAGTATGACTGCTCTAACTGTAAAGAACCCTTTTCTATTTAATAACTGGAATTTGCTTTCTGTCTCATGCAATGAATGTCCCCTGGTGCTGTGTAAAGTCCTGTGAGGGAAAAAATAATGCGCCTCTGAGTCATCTTTTTTTCTAATCTAAACAAGCCTAACCTCTTGTTACAGGAGAGACTTTCCATTCTGTGTTAATCTAGTTGCCCAATTTTGTATCCATGTACACATGAGAGATCACAGAGAAAAACAAGATCTTAATTTTTATCTGTTTTTAAAAAGGCTGCTCTTTTCTTATCTTCTGAATTAAAAGGTAATGTCTATAAAATGCCGCTGAAGCAGTAAGAAAAAGCATCTGGCTCACTCTGATATGTGATATTCATTTTAAAATTAGGTAACATTTCAAATCCTAATCCACTTTACTGTGTTACACAAAGCTCTCAACATCATTAATCACTCTTTTTGACCTAGTGACATTTCCCAAAAAGTAATTTCCTCAGAGAAAGCTGTCATTTTATCAACTTTTCAAATGTCACTTAATGACTGCTACAGAATTAGATGATCTTTTACTATGAGTGCACAGTGAAATTCTTCAATAATCCATAAAGCAAGTGTAATGCTCTGCGTTACAGCTAGTAGAGCAGCATCAGGTCAGAGCGGGTGTTAGGTGATCAACAGAATAAAAAAAGAATACGGACCTTAGTAAAAGTTACTATAATTTCTGCACTATAAAGGGATGACTATTGTAGATCTGTAGCCGTCCTGTGCTACAATGATGTTCTGTGCTCTTCATAACCACACACAAATGTGAGCAAGCAAGGATGGCATCACATATGTATCCTATATGATGCGGAGACAGAGTAGCTAGTGAAAATGCAAGAGATCGGCTTTTGTCTGGGAGACAGAGAATCTTCTCCTAAGTGTAAATCAACTTGTGATCTACATGTAAAAGTTTTATCATTCTTCAGCCTGTGCATCAAATATCCATTCAAGTAACCCTCATATGGATCCAGACTTTATCTTACCGGCCAGCAACATCAGCTCAGCATTAATTGAAGAGAAAAGTATGCAGCCGCCTAGTTATCTAAGCGATAGGAGTACAACACTAATGAATAGCCTTCCCAATTAGGGAGTATCGCACTGTTGTCCTTACTGATTGCTGAAATTTTAGCACGTTATCTTGCTTAAAAATACATCATATAGTTAGAAAATTCTGTTTTATATATATATATATATATATATATATATATACCGTCATATGAAAAAGTTTGGGCACCCCTATTAATGTTACCCTTTTTTCTTTATAACAATTTGGGTTTTTGCAACAGCTATTTCAGTTTCATATATCTAATAAGTGATGGACTGAGTAATATTTCTGGATTGAAATGAGGTTTATTGTACTAACAGAAAATGTGCAATCCGCATTTAAACAAAATTTGACCAATGCAAAAGTATGGGCACCTCAACATAAAAGTGACATTAATATTTTGTAGATCCTCCTTTTGCAAAAATAACAGCCTCTAGTCACTTCCTGTAGTTTTTAATGAGTTCCTGGATCCTGAATGAAAGTATATTTGAGCATTCCTGTTTACAAAACAATTCCAGTTCAGTTAAGTTTGATGGTCGCCGAGCATGGACAGCCGCTTCAAATCATCCCACAGATGTTCAATGATATTCAGGTCTGGGGACTGGGATGGCCATTCCAGAACACTGTAATTGTTCCTCTGCATGAATGCCTGAGTAGATTTGGAGCGGTGTTTTGCATCATTGTCTTGCTGAAATATCCATCCCCTGCGTAACTTCAACTTCGTCACTGATTCTTGCACATTATTGTCAAGAATCTGCTGATGCTTAGTTGAATCCATGCGACCCTCAACTTTAACAAGATTCCCGGTGCCGGCATTGGCCACACAGCCCCAAAGCATGATGGAACCTCCACCAAATTTTACTGTAGGTAGCAAGTGCTTTTCTTGGAATGCCGTGTTTTTTTGCCTCCATGCATAACGCCTTTTTGTATGACCAAACAACTCAATCTTTGTTTCATCAGTCCACAGGACCTTCTTCCAAAATGTAACTGGCTTGTCCAAATGTGCTTTTGCATATCTCAGGCAACTCTGTTTGTGGTGTGCTTGCAGAAACGGCTTCTTTCGCATCACTCTCCCATACAGCTTCTCCTTGTGCAACGTGCGCTGTATTGTTGACCGATGCACATTGACACCATCTGCAGCAAGATGAAGCTGCAGGTCTTTGGAGGTGGTCCAAGGATTGTCCTTGACTGTTCTCATCATTCTTCTTCTCTGCCTTTCTGATATTTTTCTTGGCCTGCCACTTCTGGGCTTAACAAGAACTGTACCTGTGTTCTTCCATTTCCTTACTATGTTCCTCACAGTGGAAACTGACAGTTTAAATCTCTGAGACAACTTTTTGTATTCTTCCCCTGAACAACTATGTTGAATAATCTTTGTTTTCAGATCATTTGAGAGTTGTTTTGAGGAGCCCATGATGCCACTCTTCATAGGAGATTCAAATAGGAGAACAACTTGCAAGTGGCCACCTTAAATACCTTTCTTCATGATTGGATACACCTGCCTATGAAGTTCAAAGCTCAATGAGGTTACAAAACCAATTTAGTGCTTTAGTAAGTCAGTAAAAAGTAGTCAGGAGTGTTCAAATCAAGAAATTGATAAGGGTGCCCATATTTTGCATTGGTCAAATTTTGTTTAAATGCGGATTGCACATTTTCTGTTAGTACAATAAACCTCATTTCAATCCAGAAGTATTACTGAGTCCATCAGTTATTAGGTATATGAAACTGAAATAGCTGTTGCAAAAACCCAAATTGTTATAAAGAAAAAAGATTAACATTAATAGGGGTGCCCAAACTTTTTCATATGACTGTATATAAAATATAATACAAAAGTGAGTACACTCCTCATATATAATTTATTACAACATTGTTTGGGACAACACTGAAGATATGCCACTTCAATACAATGTAATCAGTATGCAGCTTGTACAAGAGTGTAAATTTGGCACTGTTTTAGAAGAACATTCTTTGGACAGATGAAACCAAGATCTGCCTATACCAGAATGATGAAAAGAAAAAAGTATGGTGAAGGCATAGTACAGCTCATGATCCAAAGTATACCACATCATCTGTAAAACACAGCAGAGGCAGTGTGCTGGCTGTGCATGCATCGCTGCCAGTGGCACTGGGTGTTACAGGGGGACTGGCGGATTAAGTTAAGGTGGTGTATATCCCAATAGCCACTCAGGGTCCACCGTGCTCCAGATGACAAAGGAGCTGCTGGCAAGCTGAAGGTTAGGTGGAGGATACAGAGCTGGGTGTCTCTGAAACTAATAGGAGCCTGATCCAAGTTAAATAACACTTGGATCCGGAGACTGTGAACCATGTTAGCGTCACAGGGTCCACTCACTGAGCCCAGGAATTCCCTGTTAATGCCACAGGGATCCTGGGGTACGCTGTCCATGCGAATAGGGGGCACAACCGGACAGGTGGCTCAGCAGTCGCAGCCCAGTTGACTCCACTTGGCTGCACTAGCAGGACTGGATGGTAGGAGGTGGAAGCCCAGCACCTGACCCTAGCATGCTGAGCCACGGGTTTCTTGGCGTGACAAGCACCGGACGCCTAACCCTGCCTACCGCTTCCAATCTAAGGCTTATGCCGCAATGAGGCTCTAACATGGAGGTGTGCTCTGTCTGAGCATATGTGAAGACTGCGCACCTCCATGTTGTCTCCAGCTCCTTTTATGACCTAGGGTCCACCCCAAACTCAGGGTGGACCACAATGGCACCTCCAGGAGCCAATAGCAGAGGGCTACATCATCAGTGACATCACCAGCAGCCTATCCGGAACCGCCACGTCACTTATGACCTCATGGCACCCACGCCCCAAACACCTCACCAGTCATCGTCTGACGACCTTTGGTGAGGTTCCAGGTCATAGGGGCGGGCCTCTGCGAGCCAGTCCGGAATGGACACAGCATCATGTGTTTCCCATCTCCTCTTCTGAAGGGTTAAAAAAGACTTCACAGCATGACAGTCTGCATAGGCACCGGTTCCAGAATTTACATTTTCTTCCCCCTTATGGAGCCCTAGTGAGATGCGTAGGGGAGCTTTTATTTACTCTTAATTAGTATCTGATAGTCGAGTATCACTTTGTGTGGTTTTAGTGCACTCCAATCTGTTGGAGTTATTTATATCCCTATTTATTTAAGCACTTGTGCACTTTACATAATGGCTTCTGCCCATGGGATGCACTTCCACATCTCTCCAGGTGAACTCATTTAGGTTTTTTTGCATCAGTACTATTTTAATACCAACTTTAAAGGGAATTTTTGTTGTGCCTTTTTCTTCTCCTCATTATATATATTCTGATCCCATAAAATTTATAGACATTTTACATGTTACTTTTTGACCCCTATGTATTTCTTGTTTCTAATAAAATTACTTTATATGCATGAAATATGATTTGGGCTCTATTTATTATGTTGCATGGCACTTTAAGTCCTTTCTTCTTTAAGTTTTTATTAGCACCTATATAGAGTATAAGCCCACACACATCCCCCCTGTATACAGAATCAGCCCTCATATAGCCTCCTATATGCAGTATGAGTTCACACACAGATACCTATATAAAGCACAAGACCTCACATAGCTCACAAAATACAGGATGAGTCCTCACATAGTCTCCTATATAAACCCATGCATGAGCCGCTACATAGCATCCTATATACAGCAAGAGATCTAAGATATCTTCCTTTATGCAGAATGAGCCCCCAATCAGCTCCTAAATACAATGTGAGCCCCACGTATCCTTTTATATACTGTATGAGCCCTACATAGCCTCCAGCATATGGTATGAGCCCCCACTTAGCCTTCTATAAAAAAAGAATAAGCCCCCACATAGCCTCCTATATACAGTATGAGCCCCACATAGTCTCCTATATACAGTATGAACCCCCAAATAACCGCCTATATAGTATGAGCTCCCATATAGCCTCCTATATACAGTATGAGCTCCAACTAAACCTCCTATATACAGTATGAGCCCTCATATATCCTCTTATATACAGTATGAGCTCTCACATAGCCTCCTATGTACAGTATGATCCCCCAGATAGCCTCTGATGAGCCCCCCCATATATTAGTGTAACTCTTTCTCTTTCCTCCTAATTATGTTGTGAACAAACAATAATTGAGTAAATTAAAAGGTCTTTACGACTGACCACTGAGGAAATGAAAAAAGAAGTTTACTGGCAAATTCAGTTGTATTAAATGCTATCATAAATAAGACTTTATATGAACAAGATACCTACATGATGTCTCAGTAAATATCCTGTCATCAAAACTGCTTGTATGTAGTACAGACAATATTATAAAACAAATAAACCAATGTTCCCTCATACTAGCACTGTACAGTGTATCTGAAACAATTGCCCTGTCCTCCTAAAAAATGAGTGAGGGAATCTAAGATACAGTATCCTAGTCTGCAAATTGAACATGAACAGTCATGTGAAGAACACTGCAAATGTGAAACAGAGCCAAATCCTGATAATGGGTGAATTACTCTGTTAAGTTAGGTATAAAATACATCTTTACTCATTTTTTACATGGTCATGATGGGCCATATAGATAGTTGAGACTATCTCTTTATAATAATATTTATTCACTTATATTGCACTATTAATTCCACAGCGCTTTACATACATTGGAACACTGTCCCCATTGGGGCTCACACTGGACGACCCAAGAGGGAACCCATGCAAATACGGGAAGAACATACAAACTCCTTGCAGATGTTGTCCTTAGTGGGACTAGAACGCAGGACGCAAGCGCTGCAAGGCTTCAGTGCTAACCACTGAGTCACCGTGCCGCCCATGGTTTCCAGAGACATCCATCAAAAGCTATAAACATATATATTGGGCCTTTACCTCCAATAAAGCCACACTGGTTAATGATCCAAACAGACAGGTTGCATTCCATGTCAAGTAACTGCATTTTTTTCATATGTTTTACATTACCTAACTTGTTCTTTAAACTTATGCATGGCCATTGCATACTTGCCTCATTTCTTATTTCCCTAAAATATATTTTTCAATATTTGTCTCCTCTTAGATTTACACATCTTTTTGGGTTCATTACATCTGTATTGGATATGTTTCAGCACATACAGACATTTATTGAGAAATAAATCAACAGTTAAACTTACTTTTGCTTAATCTGCAATCAAAATTAGGATTTTCCCCCCAAACATCAGCCAGTAGTAAATTACAAATTATTAACATAAATGGCATCAACTGGACTAAATATACTTTTTGTATAGCACTAATCAGGCAATTTCTTATGCATTTAAATATATTTATTAAACACAAAGCAGTTTGATTGCTTTTGCTAATTTTGACTTGCAATTATAGTGTATTATAAGATTGGCTGTACTAGCATTATATAATTGTCCACATCAGGTTTTTTTTCAAATGTGAATATTTTTAATTCTAGAGTTTTAAAAGTCTAAATTTGAAATATAAACTGAGATTTGAAATATGTAGAATTCAGCCATTCATTATAACATTTTTAAAGTACTTGACACGATCTGTGGTGGGGGAAACAAGGGCGCAATAGGGTCTTACCCGATATTTAGGGTGTAAGAAAAAGAAGAGATGCACTCACCTGGTCTGGTTGTGATAGTCACAACTCCTATGACAGCGTATGGGAGTGCTGAGCTGGTTCCAGCTGCGGCCCCGTCAGGAGTGGTTGCTGTAAAAAACGGGCATGAAAGAAGACGGGTTTTCCAGCCGCGCTATGAACCACACCGTTGAAGATTCCTTAAGATATTTTTATTGAGTCAATTCCAACGCGTTTCAAAGGCAAACTGCCTTCTTCCTCAGGGAATAAAAATATACCGATACAGAAAAAAACAGGGTTTAAATAGAGACTGCACAGAGAGGCCATATTGCTAAAAATGACCTCATTGCCCCATGACTCATAGACACGAGGAGTGAATCTACGTCATGATTAGAAAAAAAGGGGGGGGGAGGAGGGGAGGAGGGATGAAAAAGAAAAAAACATTTTTTTTTTTTTTTTTTTATATTATTTTTTATTTGATGCATACAAATCTTGCATGCTTTGATGAATTGAATGAAGGAAAATTCATGTTCAGCATGGTGATGCAATGGGATGATTATATGGTGTATGAAAAAAAATATATATATATATATATAGCGGAAACCACAATAGAAAAATGTGATAAAATAAAATTTGTTTTATCAAAAATTGTGCGTTCATTTATGTGTGCTCTATAATTGTATTTCTTTGGAAAAAGAATGGGGGGAAGGGGGGTCTTTGGAAAAGAGAAAAACAAGGAACTTGAACCTGCAGAAGAGGCATCGGAACAAACATAGAGAATCTGTCTCCTTCACCATTACTCTGCTCTAGGAGCATACTAGAGCATAGAGGTTCAAAAGGGATGTCATAAAAAATCCTCATCCACCCGGGTTTATAGTGAAAGAAATATATATATGTAGGTGAACGCTCTGGAATTTCAGCCCCATTATATTTGGGGATAATGTGAGAACCATGAATGAACTGTTAAATCTCTACAAGGGCAGCGCACCCGCAGGCGAAAACCAAAAGGGAGCGCTTGCACAGAGAGCGGATTCCCTGCAGTGAAAGGTCAAATGGGTTCAGATCGTGGGAAAAAGATATAGAGCGCACGCGCAGTATGCGGGGAGTCAGCGATTTTTCATAATGGAAGGAGATGTGAGCTCAAAAGGAGATGTGAAACACGAAAGGAGGCATGCTTAGGTGAAACAGTAATGTGAAAAACCCGATATTTCACAGGAGTGAAGTGTAAGGAGGGCATCCCTGCTTTGTCAAAAGGAGGAACTCCTTATACTGAAGTCGAACATGCTGCGATCTGTGGCTCATGAAAGCTATTCAAAAATATAGAAACTATTTATCTATTCTATGATTGGAAGAAACGAAATTATATGATATATGAAAAAATTGTGTGGTAAAGATATGATACAATGCTATAATAAAAATAAAAATAAAATAAAATAAATGTATGTTTTATCAAAAATTGTGTATTCATTTGTATGTGTTCCATGAGTGCATTTCTTAAAGAATATTTATTTGGGGGAAAAAAGAACAGGGGGGGCTTGAAACTACAGGAGGGGCATCGGAATAAACAAAGAGTGCCTCGTTCTCCTTTACTCTACCCTAGTAATTTGCTGAAAAAAAACAATGGTTCAGATGAGATGTCCTATAAAAAACTATTTTTATCTATCTAGTTTAGTAGTACCATATATATATATAAACATATACATATATATGTGTATATGAATTTCTGAAGTTTTATCCCCATTTCATTTGGGGAACATGTGAGGATCGTGAACAGACTGATTCACGATCCTCACATGTTCCCCAAATTAAATGGGGATAAAACTTCAGAAATTCATATACACATATATATGTATATGTTTATATATATATATATGGTACTACTAAACTAGATAGATAAAAATAGTTTTTTATAGGACATCTCATCTGAACCATTGTTTTTTTTCAGCAAATTACTAGGGTAGAGTAAAGGAGAACGAGGCACTCTTTGTTTATTCCGATGCCCCTCCTGTAGTTTCAAGCCCCCCCTGTTCTTTTTTCCCCCAAATAAATATTCTTTAAGAAATGCACTCATGGAACACATACAAATGAATACACAATTTTTGATAAAACATACATTTATTTTATTTTATTTTTATTTTTATTATAGCATTGTATCATATCTTTACCACACAATTTTTTCATATATCATATAATTTCGTTTCTTCCAATCATAGAATAGATAAATAGTTTCTATATTTTTGAATAGCTTTCATGAGCCACAGATCGCAGCATGTTCGACTTCAGTATAAGGAGTTCCTCCTTTTGACAAAGCAGGGATGCCCTCCTTACACTTCACTCCTGTGAAATATCGGGTTTTTCACATTACTGTTTCACCTAAGCATGCCTCCTTTCGTGTTTCACATCTCCTTTTGAGCTCACATCTCCTTCCATTATGAAAAATCGCTGACTCCCCGCATACTGCACGTGCGCTCTATATCTTTTTCCCACGATCTGAACCCATTTGACCTTTCACTGCAGGGAATCCGCTCTCTGTGCAAGCGCTCCCTTTTGGTTTTCGCCTGCGGGTGCGCTGCCCTTGTAGAGATTTAACAGTTCATTCATGGTTCTCACATTATCCCCAAATATAATGGGGCTGAAATTCCAGAGCGTTCACCTACATATATATATTTCTTTCACTATAAACCCGGGTAGATGAGGATTTTTTATGACATCCCTTTTGAACCTCTATGCTCTAGTATGCTCCTAGAGCAGAGTAATGGTGAAGGAGACAGATTCTCTATGTTTGTTCCGATGCCTCTTCTGCAGGTTCAAGTTCCTTATTTTTCTCTTTTCCAAAGACCCCCCTTCCCCCCATTCTTTTTCCAAAGAAATACAATTATAGAGCACACATAAATGAACGCACAATTTTTGATAAAACAAATTTTATTTTATCACATTTTTCTATTGTGGTTTCCGCTATATATATATATTTTTTCATACACCATATAATCATCCCATTGCATCACCATGCTGAACATGAATTTTCCTTCATTCAATTCATCAAAGCATGCAAGATTTGTATGCATCAAATAAAAAATAATATAAAAAAAAAAAAAAATGTTTTTTTCTTTTTCATCCCTCCTCCCCTCCCCCCCCCCTTTTTTTCTAATCATGACGTAGATTCACTCCTCGTGTCTATGAGTCATGGGGCAATGAGGTCATTTTTAGCAATATGGCCTCTCTGTGCAGTCTCTATTTAAACCCTGTTTTTTTCTGTATCGGTATATTTTTATTCCCTGAGGAAGAAGGCAGTTTGCCTTTGAAACGCGTTGGAATTGACTCAATAAAAATATCTTAAGGAATCTTCAACGGTGTGGTTCATAGCGCGGCTGGAAAACCCGTCTTCTTTCATGCCCGTTTTTTACAGCAACATTTTTAAAGTGAAATTCTTGTGATACTTACGCTGGTCCCTTTGATTCTGGTTGGAAACACTACAGTAGCTTTGTTTTATTCCTGGGTTTTGTGGTTTAGCCCAACCTGGAAAATTTGGAGTTTAATGGGATCGGTCAGTAGTATCAGCCCTCCTAAGCCATCTATATTGTCATGCAGATAGATTATAGGAAGATGAATAAAATGATACCTTGATATACTCTAATCCAATGTTTTATTCTAGAATAATCCATATTTTTCTTATACGTAAATAAGCTGTTAGCGACTATGACTAGAGCACTCATCTCTATGAGAATCTGCCCCAAGAGCATATTTTACATTAAGCGGTGGCGTAACATGTAATAGCTGCTCACTGCTCTCCTGATCTCAGTGTACTCTGTATGATTATAAATGACAAAGTACAGCATTAAACACACATGCAGTTGTCCTCTCATAGTTCTTCAGCTTTCATCTCATATGCAGCCAGGGTTGCAATACAGCAGAGCTGTGAGAGCTGCAGCTGCGAATGTGTTTGTAATGAGACAAAATTCAGTTCTACTGTACTGTATTAGTTACATGTCCAAAAATGGTACCGCTACCCCCTCTTCCTTTAAAATAAGTTCCGGAAGCAGATTGTCATGCACGTCAGTATCCAGTCCTTTATTTAACAGCTCATGTGCATATTAAAAAGACATGGCTTTCTCTGGAATAAGACATCAGATTACAGGTATCAAGGTAACATTTGATTTAGCTTCATATCAACTGTGTGGCCATATAGATGGCTTAGGAAAAGTGTTCCTTCTAACAAACTCCAATTTATTCCTGGCTAGATAGTGTTTCTCTCTGGTGTCAGCATTCTAAGAATAGGGATGAGCAAACCTATTTGTCACCCGAATAAAGCTTGTTGAAAGGTTGCAGAGCAGCCAATCAGCAAGCTTTTAAACTGTGCGCACTTTCAGAGCCATCGCAGCCATGCTAAGTATTGGCATGGCTGTGTTTTACCAGGGAAATCACTGAAAAAAAAGATATGGGCTACAAATAGAAGTTAAATAGTAGTAAGAGGAGGATAGTCATACGTACCGTGTTTTCCCAGAGGATTATGCTGTACTCAGACTCTCTTCTGGTTTATGAATATTCCCTGCTCCCCCCACCCACACTGTGTGCCAATGTCTGTGATTGGTTGCAGATGGCTATACACCCCCCCAACCTGTGTCTGCATCTGTGATTGGTTGCAGTTTGCTGTATAGTAGTGTAAAAATAAATAAATAAATAAATAATTAATAAAATGATGTAGGCTCCTGTCGGTGTGGGTAAAACAACAGCTGCAGGCTGCAGCCTCCACGTGTGAGCTTTTTTTGTGGAAGGATTTCAAAATGTAGGGGAAAAGAATATGTAGTTTACCCCAGTTTTGATATTCAGCCATGGTAAAGCAAACAGATGGGGACAGCTATTACAAGGATGGGAGGAGCCATGGTTATTGGCTCCCCAGTCTAAAAATACCAGCCCGCAGCTGCCCAGAATTGTCGCATCCAGTAGATGCAACAATGCCGACTCATCCTGATTGTACTAGTGCAGTGGCAATCAGGATTTGTCATAAATGACAGCTGCCATCAAGCCCTAGATTATTATTGGAAGGTGTCTATGAGACTCCTCAATACTAATCCTGTAAGTGAAAAACCATAAAACACAAACACCGAAAAAATATTTTATTTGAAATAAAATACACACACCCTCTATCACCCCTTTATTAACCCCCAAAACACCCTTGCAGATCTAATGTAATCCCGAAGTCCCACAAGGATTGCAGCTCTGCTACACACTGAGGTCAGAGCTCACAGGCACATTAGATAATGTGACCACCCAGTGGGAATTAAGGCTTCAGTTGTTTTCCCAAGAGATGCAGATTTGGTGCTTGAATTTATACACAAATTTCCTACACCAAAACAGTATCTTTTGGCTAAAAACTAATTTAAACACAGTACGGTATTAATGCGATATTGATGCGGTTTTTTGCTTGGGGATGCAGATTTAGTGCAGTGATTCGATGTGTAAAATTCATCATCAAATCTGCATCACCTGGCAGAAAATCATACAAAAAACACAGTTTTGACACCGTTTTGCTGCTGTTTTAATGACAGGAGATGCAAATTTGGTGCAGAAATCTAGGGCAGACATGGGATATGATCTGGGATATGGCGCTTCATTAGGGTGTTTTTTTTACGCCACAAGTTGTAGTTTTTATTGATATTATTTTAGGGTTTATACAATGTTTTGATCACTTATCTTCACATTATTTTTGTTACGCCAGCCAAAAAATAAAATTCTGGCATTTTGATTTATTTTTATTACACTGTTTACCGATCTGATTAATTTACTTTATGTTTTGATAAATCAGACTTTTTTTAATTATTTTTTCATATTTAAAAAAAAATTGTCTTTGTATTGTATTTAATTTGAACCTTCAAAAGTCTGACCACTTGTTTTATATATATAGCAATGAAGAAATCACAGTTTACTATGAATGTTGGCCACAGCTGGCTTTCACAGAAGTACTGTGATGACAGAGACAGGGGTCATCAGATGACAACTGGCTGTCATGACAGCTCATCGACATCCCATGGTCATGTCATGAGCACGTCGATTAGAGCTCAGAAGAGCGTGTCCCTTTGCCAGTAAATGCAGCTGTCAGAAATGAACAGTGGCATTTAATGGGTTAACAGTTATGGGCTGAGTGCCGCTCTATCCGCAACTGTTAGGGTACCTTCACACTTAGCGATGCAGCAGCGATCCGACCAGCGATCTGACCTGGTCGGATCGCTGCTGCATCGCTACATGGTCGCTGGTGAGCTGTCAAACAGGCAGATCTTACCAGCGACCAGTGAACAGCCCCCAGCCAGCAGCGACGTGCAAGCGACGCTGCGCTTGCACGGAGCTGCCGTCTGGAAGCTGCGGAGACTGGTAACTAAGGTAAACATCGGGTATGGTTACCCGATGTTTACATTAGTTACCAGCGCACAGCTGTGTGTGCAGGGAGCAGGGAGCCGCGCACACTGAGCGCTGGCTCCTTGCTCTCCTACCATAGCTACAGTACACATCGGGTTAATTAACCCGATGTGTAATGCAGCTACATGTGCAGAGAGCAGGGAGCCGCGCACACTGCTTAGCGCTGGCTCCTTGCTCTCCTAGCTGCTGTACACATCGGGTTAATTAACCCGATGTGTACAGCAGCTACATGTGCAGAGAGCCGGAGCCGGCAGCACAGGCAGCGTGAGAGCTGCAGATGCTGGTAACTAAGGTAAATATCGGGTAACCACCTTGGTTACCCGATGTTTATCTTGGATACAGCTTACCTCAGCTGTCAGACGCCGGCTCCTGCTCCCTGCTCGCTTCATTTGTCGCTCTCTTGCTGTCACACACAGCGATCTGTGTGTCACAGCAGGAGAGCGGCTTTGAAGAAAACGAACCAGGGCTGTGTGTAACGAGCAGCGATCTCGCAGCAGGGGCCAGATCGCTGCTCATTGTCACACACAGCGAGATCGCTAATGAGGTCACTGCTGCGTCACAAAAAGCGTGACTCAGCAGCGATCTCGGCAGCGAGCTCGCTGTGTGTGAAGCACCCCTTAGAGGCACATGTTTGTTGATTGAATTAGTCATCATGTGCAGGGAATAATGTGGACTCGAAGTGTGAATCTGTATCGAGGGCAGGGAGATGACGGATGATGTACATAGCACATAATTTGTCATTAAGGGATTGAACTCCTGAGAGTCAGTTTCCAGTTCCACTTAAAGTAAATACTGCTCTGGTTTTATGCAGTCTGTTTGCACCTGTTTTGCCTGTATTTATTTTGCTCTGATATTAATCCTTTTTGCTTCTGCCTAAAGTTTCTGCCTCTGACTTTGTCCTTTTTGCATTAACCTCGCATGCCAACCCTACTTGTCACCATCTTGCTTCTCCGAACAACAGTCAACTCTGTGACCCCAACCCAGCAGCTCTTGTGTAAATCCTGATCCCTGTACAAGGTTTTAGGGGTTGAAGACCAGGCAACTCCAGAGATTTGGTAGATGAAATAGCTTTCATTAAACCTGTCAATGATTTTCCTAATACCAGCCTCCTAGTCTGCCACAAATATGCCCTGTAAAAATCTTATCTCATGATATGTGTAATATTGATAGTAAAATGTTCAAATAATGTAGTTAAAAACTATGTTTGTCTGACCAGGTAAATCAATTCTGAGTAAACAAAATGCATAGTTAAACTTTCATTACTAATGTCAACAAAAGATTGTTTATCCACCGAGTAGCAGACTGGTCTGAGTACTGCAATTATTGAGATCCGACACAAGTCCACTTTTACTCATTATCATAGACAGTACATAAGTTCTTAAAAGTAATTGTGAATTAAGCTGATATGTCTTCTATTGAACTTTTAGGGCTCTGTATTGTGCCTAGGCTTGCCAAACATTCTCTGGTACATTGTGCTCGAGTCAAACCTTGTTCACAGGTTTACTAGAAATGGTTACAGAATTTAAGTTGTGCTAAAATTGTCATCATTTTAGAGAAAGACTCAAAGACACCCTTGGCTTAATTTCTACCCTACTTCTAAATCATAATCTCAAGATTGAGCAACTTAGGTCCTCATTTTCTAGGAAAGGCGATAACGCAGTAAATGCAGCTCCAGCTCTATTTTATTTGGCCTCACTGTATTACATGGTCTTTCATTGATTTTACAGGTTTGCCACTGTGTGTGCGCTTTATATAAATGTAGCAGATGCTGCAACAAGGAAGAATGAAGGCAGGCAATGGTAGAGATATAGGCACAATATCTGCAAGGTGTTCCAGGAGTTAAAAATCCCCCCTATATAATTTTTTTGTCTCTATTACCACAAGGTAATATGCTTTTAACAACTTAAAAACATATTAATTTGATCATATATTCATTAGATCTTACAGCCTCATATATTATAGGAATAACATAAATACACTGAAAAGCAAAAGGGTAACAATGTTTTACACTTTTGACCTTTAGGTTCCGTAACTCACCATCTACTACAGCTTAAAACTTTTGACTACCTTCATTTTATAGACAGTCATCTTGGCGATCTCATACAAAAATTTGACTTGCAACTATTTAGCATGGGATTAGTTATGTAGATATTTGTCATGTCACTGCATTGCTACTGTTTTCCTTCTCATGGTGGAAAAGTCTTTTATTTCCTGTATAATACAAATTACAATCTGTTTTCTTAATAGCTCAGTATGTTATAACCAAGGAGCAGGCATAAAGTAGATTTCTCAAGAGAAATAGCATCATCAAGTTCATTGTTAGTGGTCTTTTGGCCAAGAAAATTGTCAAACTGCATCATGGTGTGGCATGACAGTTGGAAAACAATTAGAGAATATGAAATAAAGTCCACATATCCTTTCAAAGTCCAAGAGGCATCGAGGCAAAATATCGGAGTCAACAAGTCAGCGCATCACGAGGTCTATCAGTTTTTCTGTTGCAACAATTATAGCAGTAGAGGTGGCTCATTTGCTTCATAATAGTCAGATAATAGATGCAAGATCCAAGCAAGCACTGTGGGACACACATCACATACGTTTGCAATGGTAACCCAAAAAAGGTGAAAAAAACTCAATTTCAATATTGTCATAACAAGCATCAGCTGGAGTTTGCAAAAGAGTATGAAAAGTGGACAGCAGTAGATTGGAAACTGGTGAATTGAAGCAATGAAATGAAATTCAATAGACTTGGCTCTGATAAGTGCAAATAAGAGTGGAAGAAATAAGATGAAAAGAGACAAACAGATCAAGAAATTGAATGAACTGCAAAGTTTGCTAGAAGAAGCCTAATGATATGGGGTAAATTCATAGCTAAAGCATTGGCTATCAGGATCGATGGTGTGCGCAATGCTGAGCTATATTTAATATCCTACAAGATAAGGTGCTTTGCACACTTTAGCACTATGGGTTAGAAAACGATAACATTGTGTTCCAGCAGGACAACAAACTAAAGTATTTCGACAAGATTGGAGAAGAAATGGTTCAATGACAATGAAATAGAGGTGCTGGATAGACCCCACAGTCTGCAGACTACAACCAAATCGAACACTTGTGGGAAGAGTTGAAGAAAAATAAAAGTGAGTTGACCAGTATGTACTGACATTGGAAACGTGTATAAGAGACCTGAGATCAGATTCCGGTCAAGACATGCTTGAATCTAATCATGAGCATGCCTATAAGGATTCAGGCAATTTTGAAAGCCAAAAGCTGGATTTATAAAACACTAACAAAATAATAAAACTGAAAATTTATATTTTAGGATCAAAACAGTAACAGTGCAGTGACATGACAGGAATCTGCATAACTAATCATATGCTAAATAGTTGCAAGTCAAATGTATATATGAAATAGCCAAGATGATTGTTTATAAAAGGAAGGTAGTCTCACACTGAAAGCTGTAGTGGATGGGGAGATATGGAGCCTGAAAGTTTAAGCTCAAACATTGTTACCCTTTTGCTCATCAGTGTAATATTTAAAGCAACTCTTTTCATGTCAGATCATAATTGAAGACCTTTTTCCATTCACCATTTGTATTGTAGCCAGGCCACACAATCTAAAAATGCTCCAGGTCATGATGAGGCTAAAGTACAGTAAATTTTGACAAATAATCCATTTTTCGCTTCTTGACATATGGCAGGCATCAGCTAGTTTCTGAAATGAACAACTGAGCATTCTTTTGATATTGTAACTGATGAATGTGGCCTTCAGTTATTAAACATTTATCAATAGTTTTTTAAGGTATGATGTGAAAAGAGTGATAAATATTTTAAATCTAAGTTGCCGATGGATGTGCTTCCACAGTAACAAGCCTGTGAGTATAAACGTGGAAGAAATTGTAAAGAGCATCAGGGTAACTTATTTATGTATTCAAGCTTATAGATATAACTGAGAGGCAGATATATAACATTTAACAATCAAGTATTGCCAACTAAGAAAAAGGGAATTGTCAAGATACATAGAACTGTAAGTTAAATTTTAACTCCTTATGCATTTGTTTCATAACATAACCTTTACTGTGTGCTTTTCCATTGTGTGCTGCTGACCCATAGCTGATTGTAAACAATTGATACACAATTTAATGAACATTGAAGACATGTATTTGAGAAGTATGGTAAGCTTTAAGCCATGCATTAACATATATTTAAATATTTCTGTCTGGCAGTTTCATTCTTTTTTTGTGCCAGAGACTTGAAATCTGCATCTCATTTATGAACAGCATTGCATGGAGGTGGAATTCTTGGGTTTGTACAGAGAAACTGTCACCGATTGTCATTTTGTGACTTTTCTTATTGCCAGTAGAACTGAATGTTCCTCTGAGCTGTCAAACCTAATCACATCATAATGATCATTAATTATTCTTGTCAACAGCAATATAAAACAACAAACCATGTACCTTTTAAGAATCATTGAATATATATGTACGTAGTTTGTTTATCTGCCCATTTATTTTTTTATTAAGTATTGTCCATTTTACTATTAACCATTTGATGGATACTGGCACTCATATTCCTCTACAGTACATATAGTGTGTAGGCAACTATTTTGTGTGGAAGTTTACAGTGTGTGTAAGTGACTTATACATTGCATTAAACGATGTGGGGGTACACTCGGGTGCAGAATCATTACCCCTCAGGAGAAGAGCTAAATAGCAGTAAAAATATATTATAAAAGTATTACAATAAGTGTGTGACACCTTGTCAAAGTTCTCTAATTTTACAATTAATAGTTAAGTTTGGAAGATATATTATGATATTAACTCGCCCAACATTTTTAACTTAAAGACGTTGTTAACTAGGTGGACAACCCCTTCTCCTTCCGCATGTTTACCCCTGTTAAAATAAAAAACTTATACTTACCTCTCATGGTAGCATTGTTCCAGCGAGGTCACCACTCACTTTCTTGGGGCTTACGTGATGTTGTTAAGCTTCACCAATGACTTCACTGTGCCCACCTTCAGACATTGAAGTAATCAAGAGGTATTGAGTGGCCAACCACAACTCTCACTTCCTCTTAATTACTTATTCATGTGAAGGCGGGGAGGGAGAAGTGGGAAGTGATTGCACGGGAGTCCCTAAAGGCCCCTTTACACACTGCAACATCGCTAGCCATATCGCTGTAACGTCACCGGTTTTGTGACGTAATAGTGACCTACCCAGCGACATTGCAGTGCGTGAAACGCATCAGCGACCTGGCCCCTGCTGTGAGGTCGCTGATTGCTACAAGTCGTTCAGGACCATTCTTTGGTCCTTTGTTTCCCGCTGCGCAGCATGCATCTGTGTGTTTGACACCGTTACAACGACTTCGTTAGCGACTTACCTTTCAAATATTTGCTTTGACACGTCCCCAACAACGAGCTAGGTCGTTCTGCAGGTCCATATCACTGCTGAGTCGTTGGCCAGGTTTGCCTGATTGACAGCTCACCAGAGACTTTCCAGCGATCCCGGCCAGGACTGGTGGGATTGCTAGAAAGTCTCAGTATCTAAAGGGGCCTTAACATAACATCTCGTGAGCCCTGTGAACACAAATGTCAACACCCTTGGAATGGCACTGACACAGAAGGTGAGTGTAAGCATTTATGTTTTAATTGTGCAAATATGAGAAATCAGAAGGGTTGTTCGAGCGGTAGACAACCCCTTTATTTAAAATATACAAGTCATCAAATGTACAATTACTACAATAGATAATACCATTAACCCTATCCCCATGAAAAACCATGGTATTTTACTAGGTGTTAACCTCCACCCCATTCAACTTGCAGGGTTACCTCTGTTAACTGCTGACACACAAGGGTATCACAGATATTAACATCACCATTTAAACATGCACTTTTATAAAGAACATTTTGTTATTTCTGTGATTGAAAATTTTGGACTTGCTTTGCAGAATTCACTAATTAGAACATGAAATGCCACTGTATATAAAGTGAACCACCACTTGCGAAGTCAATATTTTCTTCTGCTTTACCTGGAATAAACCAGCATAGGGTTCCTGACAGTTCATGGTATAGAAAATGGTTTCTTATTTTTTTTTTTTTTAAATTTAGTGCAAAAAAAATCTAAGACTCTGATCTAATTTTAAATTGTTAGAAATATAGCCATAAGATTTCTTAATAAGCTACTTATTTTAAAAGGCAACTTCCATTTAATTTTCATTTCAACAACCTTTGTATTAATTAATAGTACAATCGAATATTAATAACGTTTAATTTACCTTACCAGAAAGTTCAGCTACTTTCTTTACTTATGAGCTAATAATTATTTATCTCCCTTTTTCCTCCTGAATTCTACTCATTGCTGAAAAATAGCTTAAATTTCTCTTGTCGAAAGCAAGATGGACCATCAGAACTAAGAAGCATCAGGTTGTACCATCCTATTATACTCTATGGAGAGGGAGGGGGAGGAGGATAAGGAGTAGCGTAGAAATGAAATTTAGAGAGAACCCGAAGAGAGGAAAACTGTTGAAAAATGCAAATCAATGTGTCTAGAAATGGTGTTATACTTAATCTACACACGACAGCTTTAACTGAAAACTTATGACAGGTACATCTTAACTGCATGTTTATAATTAAAAAGTCTGTGAAAGACTTTAGACTCATGCCCATTGTTTCCTGCTAATTATGTAAATTAAAATATGAAAATTAAGACCAGTCTAATCTCATCAGGAAGAATGTTTGTCAAATATTCCTATAAAGTACTCAAATCACATAAAAAAGATTATTTACATTTCACAAATAGTTTAAAGTTCCTTTGAAGTCAGCTGAATATTTGACAAATTATTAAAACTAGGAACACTGTGGTATTTTATTAGCCAAAATGTAATTAAAAATTGTTAAAATGAATTCACGTTCAGGACAAAATAATTATATTTCTATATGTAACATAATGTACATACCCTACTCTACACTATTGCAATCGCAATACCAAGAAGGAAAAGTATTAGGCTAGATAGTCAAAAAAGTGTTAAAAGTTTCATAGATTTTAAGGTTGAAAGTAGACATAAGTCCATCAATTTTCACCTATATCTTTACAAATTTTTCCAGAAGAAGGTAAAACCCCATGGGGCAGACACTAATAGCTCCATATTAGGGGGAAAATTCCTTCCTGACACCACATATGGCATTCAGACTAGTTCCCTCGATAAACCTTTAGAGATGAACGAACCTGGTCTTTAAAGTTCAGTGTTACTAAATCAAAATGTTTTAAAAATGTGTCTATCAATCCTCTGATTTCCATAATTCCACATCTTTTTATTCTTGCTGTTGCAATTTCAATGTTGAAGAGCATATGAATTTAAAGGAAATCTGTCAACAGGTTTTTGCTATGTAATGTGAGGACAGCATGAGGTAGGGGTTAAAATACAAGATTCAACAATGTGTCACATGTCATGCTGTTTTATTAATAGGACATTATAATTGTTGTGACTAGCTGGCTTGTGACATCTTCCCCCTCTTTTGATTAGAACCTTACTGTCTATAAACAGTGTACATTAAAAGCCTGATATGGACAGGGTTAGCTTTTTCAGCTCTGCTGCATTGTTAAATCTAAAAATTCTGATTATGTCAGAACTGCTGCATCCAGTAATCTATTTGATATATTGTTGGATTTAGGGTCTTTTTGCCTAAAATCAAAGAGTCATCATAGAATCATTGAATGTTAGAGTTGGAAGGGACCTCCAGGGTCATCGGGTCCAACCCCTTGCTAAATGCAGAATTCACTAAACCGTCTCAGTCAGATGTCTGTCCTGCCTCGGATGAAGACTTCTATTAAAGGAGAAATCACCACATCTCATGGCAGCCTGTTCCACTCATTGATCATCCTCACCATCAAAACATTTTTTCTAATATCTAATCTGTATCTTCTCCCTTTTCAGTTTCATTCCATTTTTAAAATAATTTATTTAAATAATTGAAAAAAAGCCGCATATGGTCCCTTTCTTTGATACACAGCCAAGATAACATATACAATTGGGGGCTGCAGCATCCAATTATTTGCTTTGTCTGTACTATGTATCAAAATATGGGGGGACCATATCACAGACATTTTCACAGAGGATGGAATTGGAAGCTGTAAATATTCATGAGATTTAATGAGTAGCCCCGGAAGCAGTGTAATAGATGTGCAACAACTCGGTAAATATACTTGTCCTGCTTTAATCCTTATTGTGTTCCTTTTTTATTTTTTATCGGAATGGATATAACCAAACAGTAACAAGGACTTCTCTGAAAAGTCTGTGTTCAGAGTCTGTGCACGGACACTAGGTGTCCAGTGCAGACCCCGAACTTTACAGATCGGGTTCAGCCATCACTACTAGCTAGGCATTGATTCTCTGTTCATCATGTCATTTATGCTGTGCTTCTCCTGCCAGGGCTGACAGTGCTGACCATATACTGTCAGAAATCTGCTTGCTTGCCCAATAACAACTATAAACATTGCGACTTGTGCCATTTCCACAAGACAGCCATGCTAGTCACAAATGACTTGCCTCTCCACTATGTTTTATATGTGCTGGCCCTACACTGCAAGCCTACCCCGTAATATTCTAGAATTTTGGTTGCTGCTTGTGCCACATCTGCTACCATTGTCAATTGAGAAACACACCTCTCCTGCTTGTTCAGTGTCTAGTATAAAGCCACACTTTACAGCTTGGAAGTTTACACAGTTCAGAGAACATAAACATGTCTGCTCCCACAAGAGGGATCATTGTTGCATGTCTTGTTGAGCAGCCGTTACATCTTCACTTTCAAATAAGGGGTATTTTGATCTCCAAGGTTCTATCCTAATATGTAGTGGGTGTAATAATGATATTAGCAAAAACCTCCAATTGGAAAAGTATTATAGTTCTTTTGATATACCCACGTGTCGTACCTCATGTGCAGGGCACTGCAGCTTAGGTATCTATGGCTATGAACACAAGCAACAAACTAACTAGCTGTCACTATATGAGGGGACATAACCATGGATACCTAAGCTGCAATGTCTTGCACATGAGGTTAATATTAGAACAGGATTTTTAAGATTGGAGTAACACTTTAATTGTATGTAACATGTTACTGATGTGTACTTTTTTTTATAACCTTATCTGTAGTCAATTTGTTAAATTCTTTAACTACCAGTTTCACATTCGGGTAATTTTAGTACTGGATAATAACTTTGCAGCATGCCTATGCTTTTCAAAGGAGATTTTACAAATTGTACTGTAAGCATGAATTGAAAAAGTTATAATAATCAGACTTTATAAAGTTTACAGATAACAGGTTTCTGAGGTTTTTTTGTGTTATACAAATAATATTCAGGACCTATTAGAAAGGATAAAAAAGACAGATGACAGATGCGGCGTGGGAACGTCACTAGATGTAATATTGCCAGTTGTTTACCCTCAAGGTTCATTTCTGTCTTGCATAATAATCAAGGCAAATCAACGGGAAGCCCCTGAGTTTTCCTTTCCATATGCTACACCATGAGTTTGGGATAAATTAGTTCTCAGAAATAAAAAAAAAACAAATCGAACACATCATATAGTCACTGCTCGGAATATAAACAATGTTATTTTAGTTTAAAACCCTATTGCACTTTAACATTCTTTTTTTGTACTTTGCAAATGGGGAAATGTCCAGTATGGAGGATGTTGAGGTGAAAACGCATCCTCCGATGTGGAAGTGTCATCAATAAACATGTGGTCCCTTTACTGTAATGCATGGAAACCATTCAAAATACTAACTCACTGGGTTGTAAAAAAAATGTAAGGTTCTTGCTGTAATTGCTGCTGTCGATGGTGGAATGCAATATGAAGCTCAACGTCATTTCCAAGGAGTGGTCTACAGTCTCTGCAATGTAAGAGTACAAAATAGTGACAACTTTCTTTATGAAATAAAACCAGCTAGGTACTTTTTTCGTTGAAAAAAGTACATGTAAATAATTTAACAAAAGGCAGGACATTCCTTGTGCTAGGGCAGTGATTGTCATGAACAAAGGTGGATGACTGAACACATTTCTAAAGCTTACACATGGGTAGCTGATGATGCATTGGAGGAACAGGAGGCAGAGGACAGAAAATAGTAGATGATGATGGTAATGATAACAGTGATCAGGCATTACTTTACGAAGCAGACGGCTATCAGTATATTATAATAGGGAGAAAGAAAAGTATGGCTTTAGTCTTGCTCATATTATTGGTCTAAACTGTAGCCAGCACGTTAACTAGAAGTTACTCCGTAAATTTTAATTGATTCCCAATGAATCATTACTGAAGAAAAATGATGGGAATGGAAATTTGCTCATATATTAAGACAGATGAATACGACGTTTTGCTAAGATGTTGGCCCATCATAGAGGAAACCTCCTTTCCCCACTCAAATATAGCATTTTCTAGCACCACGAAAAGATCAATGGGGATGATTCTAAGGACTTTCACTAGTGGATGATGGAGTATTATACCTAAATCACTTTGGGAGAACCTTCCTTTAGTATTCTGGCTTGAAAGTTCTCTATTATAATCCTACAAAGGTTGATTGAGGATTTTATTGGGAACACTACCCACATAGGATTATAAATGTTTTTCATATGTGTATGACCATGTTCTAAATTACTGTATAACTAAAAGTTAAGTTTTAGTCTTGTAACAAACTTTGTTTGTTTTGCTTGTTTCTATACACTATTGTTGAGTCACAAATATTGACGTCTCCCATTTTGGGATCATTTGGCTGGATATCGGGTCTGCTTTTATTGACAATGGTAATACCCTTTTCTTCTGATGCACCACCTCAGCACAGGATCTGGTTCAAAAGTCTTGTCCATCACACAATCATTATTATCATCTCTACCTCAGCTGACAGTGATCTCGCTATGAGAAAAGCCTCATACTCCTTGCACTTTCTTCTGATTTCTACCTCTAGATTTGCCTTGACTCATAGTGAGTGCAAGTACCCTTAACATCACAGCTGACAGTCAGCAGCAATACAGCTAGGCATTTGAGTTATGTCCTTCATCCACTCTGGCCCTATCGTATCCTACTACAAACTGTTCATCTAAGCTAATAATTTTATTGGAAGCAGTTTTTGTTGTGAAATTGCTTCCTCCAGAGTACTGTGGCTTAGGGGACTATGGGACAGAAGGGAGAGGTATCATTGATGGAATTAAATGTTCACAATGTGAAAGATTAACTGATACTACAATGGGTAGACTAAACACTAATTCAAACTGACCTTGTTAATATCAAAAGTTAGATCCTCTTGCTGAGCCTGAAACACATGATGTGCCAAATATTCCATATTGTCCTCTACTTCCAGTTATAGAACTGAACTTCGAACCTTTAACAAATCTATCCAAACCCTATTGGATTCAATGGGAGGGCAAACGTAAGGCCCAGAAAACACCTTTAGTTGGGTCGAAAAGCTTCCAAAACAGAAAAAATACGTTTTGCAGTCTAGAACCACTGTTTTGACATAGCCATTAGCTTCCTAGGCCATTGACAGAAGAAATATAGACATTTATGAGAGACAGGTGTAAGGCTAGTGCTCCAATACCCCTGCCAGTATAGACAAGACACGACTTGAAGACCTATGTAGCAGTCTCGACATTAAAAATCCTTCCAGGGACACAGTGGTATAGTATCTCAATTGCCCCCTCCCCATAGGGCTTTAAAAGTGCAGGAAGATACGATCCATGCAACATACAGGCCTGTTCTCTAGCATTACAAATATAAAAAGGAATATATGCTACAGTGTCTGCCCCTCCCCATAGGGCTTTAACCCCTTAACGACCCATGACGTACTAAGTACGTCATGGATCGTGTGCCGGTAACCCCGCCCCCTGCCGCTGGCAGGCGGCGGCGATCCACGCACATATCAGCTGTTATCAACAGCTGACATGTGTGCCTGCTAGCCGCGGGTGGAATCACTTCCACCCACGGCCATTAACCCCTTACGTTTCACTGCCAAAATCTGGCAGCGATATGTATATGGGCGCCGCCATGACAGTCACTTAAAAAAAGTGTTAAAAAAAGTTTTAAAAAATTAAAAAAAATAAAAAAAAATAAAAGTTCAAATCACCCCCCTTTCACCCCATTGAAAATTAAAGGGTTAAAAAAATAAAAAAATATACACATATTTGATATCGCCGCGTTCAGAAATTCCCGATCTATCAAAATATAAAATCAATGAATCTGATCAGTAAATGGCGTAGCGGCAAAAAAATTCCAAACGCCAAAATTACGTTTTTTGGTCGCCGCAAATTTTGCGCAAAATGCAATAACAGGCAATCAAAACGTAGCATCTGCGCAAAGATGGTACCATTAAAAACGTCAGGTTGAGACACAAAAAATAAGCCATCACTGAGCATCATATCCCGAAAAATGAGAACGCTACGGGTTTTGGAAAATGGCGCAAAACGTGAGCCACTTTTTTTGGACAAGCTTGTGAATTTTTTTAACCCCTTAGATACAAGTAAACCTATACATGTTTGGTGTCTACAAACTCGCACTGACCTGAGGCATCACATAGATACCTCAGTTTTACCATATAGTGAAGACAGTGAATAAAATAAACCAAAAACTATTGTACGATCACACTTTGTTTGCAATTTTTCCGCACTTGGAATTTTTTTGCCGTTTTCCAGTACAGTATATGGTAAAACTTATGGTTTCATTTTAAAGTACAACTCGTCCCGCAAAAAACAAGCCCTTATATGGCAAGATTGATGGAATAATATAAAAGTTACGCCTTGAAAGAATGGGAGCAAAAAACAAAAACGCAAAAACGGAAAGTGCCCGGGGGCTGAAGGGGTTAAAAGAGCAAGGAAAGATGGTCCATGCAACACACAGGCCTGTGTTCCAGCATTAGAAATAGAAAAAGAAAGACATGCTACAGTGATCGGTCTCAGCCTCTTGGTCACAGAATCCTAGCACTACCAACAAGATATAAGTTTCAAACACATTTTTGAGTCTCAACATTCTAAATACTTTCAGGCAGATAACAGTACAGTACCATGAATTGCCCCCTTCCCCAGGGTGTTAAAACAATAGGAGATATGGTTCATGCGACAAACTAGCTGTGGATATGCATTTTAGTTTTAAAAATGAAGACATGCTACAGTGACAGGTGTAGGCCTTTCCATTGCAGAAGCTTGGCGTTATCCACAAGACATAAGTTTCACACTCATTTTGGAGTCTCAACATTTTAAATCCTTTCAGGCAGATAGCAGTATAGTACCATCAATTGCCCCCCTCCCCATAGGGCGATAAAACAGCAGGGAGGTACAGTCCATGCAACACACAGTTTGTGGGCCGGCATTTTTTTTATTTTAAAAATGATGACATATTACAGGGACCAGTGTAGTCCTTTCCCTCCCAGAAGCCTGGCATTACTCACAAGACATAAGACTGGTTTCAGACATCCATATTTTAGGTACGTTTGACATCCGTTTTTAACACGGATGTCACACGTACCTATGCTATTGTTTGCTTTTATTCACACTGCCATGTTTTCACACAGACCGTGTGACCTCTCATGACCCCGCACGCACACACACAGGCATGTTCGTTTTTTCTCCGGAAGCATGGGTGTCACACGGATCGC
Organism: Anomaloglossus baeobatrachus; assembly: GCF_048569485.1. Lineage (NCBI taxonomy): Eukaryota > Metazoa > Chordata > Amphibia > Anura > Aromobatidae > Anomaloglossus > Anomaloglossus baeobatrachus. The sequence continues at coordinate 531,657,111 of NC_134354.1, forward strand.
ACACTGATGTGATCCGTGTGACATCAGCGTGACACGTACTAGAGAAAACAATAATAAAAAGATTTTCTATATTTACCTCTCTCCAGCGATGCTGTCTCCGGCTGTGCTGCCTCCCGCTCCTTATCACTGCTCATTATACTCACTGATTATTCAGTGCCCTGTGGAGCTGTAAGCCAGAGCAGCGCTGGGGACTTCAGTGTCAGGGACAGCATCGCTGGGTGAGTATACAGCAGTGTGTGTGTGTGTGTGTGTGTGTGTGTGTGTGTATGTGTGTGTCCAATGTATACATGCATGTGCGCTATGTGTGTCTATGTGCTCAGTGTATCCATGTGTGTCTACTATGTTTGTATACATATGTGTGTATATGTGCTCAGTGTATACGTGTGTCTGTGTGTGTGTGTGTGCAGTGAGAACCTGGAAGCTGGAGTATCACGGGGACAGCATCAGGGACTCATCACAGTTCCCAATGAACTCTGATGAATCCGTGAAGCAGTAGTGCGGGTATCGCGGGGGTCATCAGGATGTCTTCAGAGTTCATTGGGAACTCCAATGACCTCCTGGATGCCACTGTGCTTGCAGAATACTCCCATGTCCCTGCGTTGCTGTCCTTGGCAGTGCTGTGCCTGGCGCTGATCCAGCTTCCAGGTCCTGAGTGTGGTGAAGAATCAATGAATATAATGAGCAGCGGTCAGGAGCGCGAGTCAGCAGAGCCGAAGAAAGCAGGTAAATATGGAGAATCTTTTTATTTCCCAGACCTGTGTTTTCTCCGGTACCTATGACACAGATGTCACACGTGTGCTACATGTATAACACACATATGACACACGTGTGATCATAACCATGCGTGTGACTGGTACCTAATTAAACACGGACGTCTGAAACCAGCCTAAGTGTCACACCCATTTTGGAGTCTCGACATTTTAAATCCTTTCAGGCAGATAGCAGTAGAGTACCATCAATTGCCTCCCTCCCCATAAGGCATTAAAACAGCAGGGAGGTACGGTCCATGCAACACACAGGCTGTGGGCCAGCATTTTAATTTTAAAAATGAAGACATGCTACAGTGACCAGTGTAGTCCTTTCCCTCCCAGAAGCATAGTAATTCCCACAAGACACAAGTTTCACACTCATTTTGGATTACTTTTAATTTAAAAAATCAAGACATGCCTGAGTGGCAGGTGTAGGTCTCTTGCTAATAAAAGCCTGGCAGGACACCATCTCCTAGTTGCAAAGTCTGGGACTGGGGTGGCAAAGAAACTGGACATCTATGACTTGTTCATCTTAATGAACGTTAGGCGGTCTACGCTTTCAAGGGACTATTGCAATCTAAAACTTGAAAATGTGGTGCTATTGTCCCCTAATAAAGAATGTGCAAGACAGCTTCCTGTTCTCAAAGTAGATGTGCGTCACATCACTGGGGGCTGTATCTACAAGTTCATGTCAATAAATTAGAATATCCTCAAAAAGTTAATTTATTTCATTAATTCAATACAAAAAGCGAAACACATTATATAGAATCATTACAAACAGAGTGATCTATTTCTATATGTTATATATAGTCATTACAAACAGAGTGATCTACTTCAAGTGTTTATTTCTGTTAATGTTGATGATTATGGCTTATAGCCAATGAAAACCCAAAAGTCATTATCTCAGTAAATTAGAATATTATAGAAGACCAACTGAAAAAATGAGTTTAAACTCAAATGTTGGCCTACTGAAAAGCATGTAGAGTAAGTGCACGCAATATGTAGTTGGGGCACCTTTTCCATGAATTAATGCATCAATGCGGAGTGGCATGGAGGCGATAAGCCTGTGGTGTTATGGAAGACCAGGTTGCTTTGATAGAGCCTTCAGATTGTCTGCATTGTTGGGTCTAGTGTCTCTCATCTTCATCTTTAGGTCAGGCGAGTTTGCAGGCCAATCAAGCACAGTGATATTGTGGTTATTAAACCAGGTATTGCTACTTTTGGCAGAGTGGACAGGTGCCAAGTCCTGCCGAAAAATGAAATTGCCATCTCCAAAAAGCTTGTCGGCAGAGGAAAGCATGAAGTGTTTTAAAATTTCCTGGGAGATTTCGGTGCTGACTTTGGGGTTCATAAAACACAGTGGACCTACACCAGCAGATGACATGGCTCCCCAAACCATCACTGATTGTGGAAACTTCACACTAGACCTCAAGCAGCTTGGATTGTGTGCCTCTCCACTCTTGCTCCAGTCTCTGGGACCTTGATTTAAAAATAAAATGCAAAATTTACTTTAATCTGAAAACAACACCTTGGACCTCTGAGCAAATGTCCAATGCTTTTTCTCCTTGGCCCAGGTAAGACGCTTTTGATGTTGTCTATTGATCATGAGTAACTTGACACAAGGAGTGCGACAGTTGTAGCCCATGTCCTGGATACATCTGTGTGCGGTGGCTCTTGAAGCACTGACTCCAGCAGCAGTTCACTCCTTTTTAATCTCCCCCAAATTTTTGAATGGCCTTTTCAAGGTGGTAGGGGGTGCTGAGCATGGAACGGACTCCATGTTTGTCCCAAAGGGCCTGAATCAGCTCGCTTTGGAACTGGGTGCCCTGTTGGATGAACCTTTTTCCACTGCAGCTGGGGATAGCTAAAGGGCCTACTAAATCAATGGCAATTCTCTGGAATGGTTCTCCTATCAAGGGCATATTTTGGAGTAGGGTACAACATGGGGCTCCCCTATCTGTTTACCCATCAGACAAGAGGCTTTGTATTTCTGCACTTTTTGAATGATCCCCAGCCAAAAGACACTATGCAGAAGATGGGACTGGGTCTTTTTCACTCATGTTAGCCCAGCTGAAGGGATGTCATGATAGTGTCTGTACTGCTGGGGTACCATGAGCTGATGGAATCGGGTCCAGGGTTTCTCTGGACAGGATACAGGCTTTTCTGATACGAGATTTTTCTCCCATCTATATACATCTCTCTGATTTCCTCCCCAGGTTGTGTAGCCAAGTGCGGACAAGTTCTAGTGTAAGGTCCATCAGTTTGGTTTCCCTAAACTTCTTATGATCTATCTCCCCGCAGTTAATGGCCATAGTCTGGTCAGGTGTACTCACTGTAGTCAATTCAGAGGATGATGCCCGAGGCTGGGGGTGTGTGTTATCCTTGGAAGTGATGGCAGAAGGATCCGCATCAAAGTGCTGTATGGCTTGATTGCAAGTGATGACTGTGACAAACTTTCTGGATAGTTCTTGTTCTAGGTCATTTTCAAAAATAGCAGGTGTGGGGAGGTCATCGATGATATCTACTTCAACCTTTCCCTGGTCGGTTACGCAGTCCATCCATACACGTGCCAGAGTGATGACCAAGCGCTGGCCACCAGCCATGGAGATGGTCACTTGGGGGCCTGGTAAATGGTGTTCTAGGGGAACAATATCTGGACTGACCTGGGTTATGGAAGATCCAATGTCTCAAAGTCTCTGGGCCTATATGTAATCTACCTTGATGAACTGGATGTGGCGATGGAGGTTAGCTGGTGTAGGAAGTCCAGCATGTTTTAGGGTGTGCACAGGCTATATCACTTCCTCTGCTGCTGGTGTATCATGGGGGTAGCATTCGTTAGACCCCCGATGGCTCATCTCGGCAGACATTGACAGTCTGGGCTGGAAGACAGGCTCAAAGCAGGGGGCCTGAGATTTGGAGACAATATTTGGCCATATGCCCAAGGAACCTGCACATATAACAGCACCATGGGTTAGGAAACTCAAGGGCCTTGTTTGTAAACCTTTGTCCTTGTGGAGCTTCTGCATGGGAAGTGGGATGATACTGTTCTAGTGGCTGAAGACCACTCAAGTCCCTGGTGGAGAGTCCTCCTAGGATTGCTGAGCATATGGTGTCTCCAGCACAGCTTTCCGGTTATCTGCCCATTTTGTAGTTCCTGGAGCATCTCCTCCTTAAGTTGTATCCCACCACTGCCCCCAGTTGTGGAGACATGAGGGTCAGTGGGTGCTCTCATCCGCTAGCCTGATTGTCTTCAGAAAGACCACATGAACCAGGGTTCATTCCACTGAATGCTCACACTCCTTCCCCATGGGTAAAACACTACTCAAACAACACAGGGTGAGGGAACCACACATTGGTAAGACTTTATTGGTTCACCAACAAGAAAAAAAATATTGTACATTCCCAGTAAGAACACAAGATAGTACAAACAACAGAGTCTCATCCTTCTACCGGCCCACCAAGAATTAGTCTTTGTGACTTGAGGGGTTCCAGGGCTAACTATCCCAGTCCAGCAGCAAGCTTAGAAAGTAGTTCTGTGAACTGTGAATCCTAAACTGAAATCCTGTAGAATATTCCAAATGAAGCAGTTCTGTCTTTGCAGTCGGAACCAAAGCTCTTCGATTGAGATGATAAAGAATCTTTCTTATTGGTGATGGAATCAAACCCCTTTTATAGCGCTCAGTTCTTTATTCAGGGTAATGGGTCTTACAGGATTGGTTGGAGATGGTTGCTCTCTCATTGGTTGTAAGTTCAATTTGACTGTAAAATTTTCCTCTGAGCTATGTAGTCAAAAAGGCTGAGGCAATACACATTTACAAAGAATAAGGCTCCGATCAGTCTAGGAAGAGACAATGGTTAACTTCTCCTGCTTTAACAGACAATAAGACCCTCACACAAATGGCCAAACGCTGAGTCGTCACAGCAACTACGCTGCATACAGCTTGAACACCACGCCTATTCTCCCTTCCACCACACTGTCAAGATTTGATTTACCCTTCCCATCTTTTAACCAGCTGTTTACAAACCTAGGCCTATACTGTCAGTCACCTGTAAATAAATTAACAATAAGTATATGCTGACATGTCTATTTGTGGCAGAATCACAGAATTAGCAATCAGAATTTATATGCTGAAATTTCAATTTCTCGCAGGACCACAGAATTAACAATCAACATTTATATGCTGAAATGTCTATTTGTGCCAGGAGCACAGAGTTATGAATTAGTATTTATCTACAGTGATATATATGCATCAGCACCCTCCCCAATCTGTAGCAGTATCAAAATAGCACTAATGCTGCATGTCCGTTTGTTACATGCAGACCGACATGTGTCTTAGGCTGCTAATAACACAATCCTGTGTGTCTGAACACAATGATTTGTGCCCCCGCTCATCATTCAGCACCACATTTCCTAGTCAAAGTGATAATAAGGTAGAAGAAAATTATTAGTGCAAACACGAACAGTTATTGATCAAAGGCTAAGTTTTTTTCTGGTTTTGGGAATCTGAATCTAAATACACAAAGTTCCTGCCTAATTTTTTCAAACATGTTTTCTCATTTCTAGCTGTCAGACATGTGACACTGCTGTGACAGTGAAGACAGCTGTGATAAACCTGTTACAGCTTTCACCTAAGCCCCATTTCTATATTTAGCACCTAGTTCAGTAAAAGCTTGCACAGAGCTGAAAAAAAAACAACAATCAGATTTTCTGGATTTTTTTTTTACAAATGTATGTTTATTTAAAAAAATATCAACAAAAACATTTATATTTTGCTAATTCAATAAAGAGTAGCCCTGGAGGAGTCATATTTTCTCTTTATGGTTCTACATGGTACTTTATCAATTTAGCACTGCTCTGTATAGCAGAAATCATATTCTCCTATGAATGCTTGCTCTCAGGTGGCGTTCACAGGATGATAGTAATGCCAAACTAGGTGTCAGCTGACTCCTGGCTGTCACCACAATCAATCGGCACCCTTAGGTGGGCTTTGCACACTATGACATCGCAGGTGCGATGTCGGTGGGGTCAAATTGAAAATGACGTACTTCCGGCATCGCATGCGACATCGTAGTGTGTAAAGGCTCGATGATACGATTAACGAGCGCAAAAGCGTCGTAATCATATCATCGGTGCAGCGTCGGCGTAATCCATGATTACGCTGACGCGACGGTCCAATGTTGTTCCTCGGTCCTGCGGCAGCACACATCACTGTGTGTGAAGTCGCAGGAGCGAGGAACATCTCCTACCGGCGTCACCGCGGCTTCCGTAGGATATGCGGAAGGAAGAAGGTGGGCGGGATGTTTACATCCCGCTCATCTCCGCCCCTCTGCTCCTATTGGCTGCCTGCCGTGTGACGTCGCAGTGACGCCATACGACCCGCCCCCTTAATAAGGAGGCGGGTTGCCGGCCAGAGCGACGGTCGCAGGACAGGTGAGTCCATGTGAAGCTGCCGTAGCGATAATGTTTGCTACGGCAGTTATCACAAGGATATCGCCGCTGCGACGGGGGCGGGGACTATCACGCTCGGCATCGCAGCATCGGCCTGCGATGTCGCAGCGTGCAAAGTGCCCCTTAGATCCTGTCACAATCGTGCTGATGGGAGCAGGGTATGATGCATCCCACTGCTCACTCTTGTGTTAAACCCCGCTATCACAGATTGACAACAAAATTAACTGGTTAACAGTCATGGGCTGTTCCCTGTTCCACCTATGGCTGTATTAGGCACATGATGGCTAATTAAATCAGCCATCATGTGCAGGGACAAGCCTGTATCAAAAGCAGGGACACGACCTTTGATGCTTTAATGTAAATGTACATCAAAGGACGTGAAAGTGTTAAAGTTAATTATGTAGGCATTAAATTGACATTGAAACAGTCCACTTTTTGCAGTGCTATTTGCAGAGAACCACTCATACAAAAGAAGCATTTTGAAACAACATTTTTTCTTTTCATTTTAATCTATTTTTTTATAATACAATAGTGCTTTTATATAATAGTTTCAACAATAGAAAAAAATTACATATATAAAAGCTTACTAAAATCCATTATATCCTTGCTTAAGAAAGATAACAAGGTACAGCTTTCATTTTTTGTAAATGTCACTTATATGAGGATTTACTTTTTTTATCTCGTTAATGTATTTATATGCTGGGGTTCCCAAGAGAATTCTTGCAAGACCATTGCAATTTTGTAAAAAGATTTAAAAACAACAATAACATTATTTTATGGGTTAACTGAAACAAGCTGCTATTCATTCTTAATCTCCAGAAATATGCATCTTGCCTAGAAGACCCTTTAGGCTAAACCAGGAGGTATTGCAAAGATTTTCACTTACCTAATAAATAAAAGATCACTATGCTTCACTGCTAAAGTACAATTGTACTGATTCTTAGAATTTTAGGAGCTGCTCTGCTTTTACTTAAAACATTTTGAAACCATACATTTACATATATACATAGGCGGTGAAAAATGTTTTTAACACCTCAACATTTATTAAAGTAAATATATTTTGAAAGAAAGGTGCTATTGATATAAATTTATCACTAGTTGTATGTAACAACCAATCCAATCCATTCAGGCAAAGAACTGAAACCATAGATGTCCATAAATTTAGTGATGTGTACTAATGAGAAATAACATGGGGAAAAGTATTAAACACACTTACTAAAATGTATTTAATCCTTTGTACCAAATCCTTTGTTGACACTGACAATTTCAAGACTCCACCTGTTTTGACAAAATCATTGAATGCATTGCTCAGGTGTGATTTTCGCCATTTTTCCACACAAGCACTCTTCCAATCCTTCAGGTTCTATGAACTCTTTCTATTGACTCTAAACTTTAGTTTGTTCCCTACATACATTTTCTATTGGATGCAGGTCAGGTGATTGGCTGAACCATTCTAGTAACTCTATTTTTTCTTTCTCTGAAACCAATTGAGGAGTTTCCTTGGCTGATTGTTTGGAATCATAGTCTTGCTGAAATTTCCATCCTCATTTCATTTTCATCACCCTGGTAGATGGCAGCATATTTTTATCAAGAATGTTTTGATACCTTTGTCCATTCATCCTTCTTTTAATATGAAGTTTGCCTGTACCTTATGCAGATGCAAAGTCCCAGAGTATCATGTTCGCATTTTCAAATGTAACTGTTGGTATGGCGTTCTTGGGTTGATAAGTAAAGATGAGCAAACCCGAACTGTAATGTTCAGAGTTCGTACTGAACACCAGATGTCTGGGTCCTGAACTTTAAGGGCTCGTGCGCACGTTGCATACTTGCATGCATTTATGCTGCGTATTGCACTGCAGCATAAATGCATGCATCCTGCATCCCCTGCACATCTATGTAGATTGTGCTTGACACGTGCGCATGTTGCTTTTTTGAACGCAGCGAATTGGGTGCTAAAATTTTGACCCAAATCCGTGCATTCATAAAAGCAGCATGTCAATTATTTGTGCGTTCTGGATGCAGCTCCCACTCTGTCTATGGTGGGGGCAGCATCCCGAGCGCATGAAATCGGCTTTTTTAATCAAAAATACTGCATTCATTCTGCAGCGATTTGAAGCGCACATGTGCTGTCAAATCCCTGTAGAATAATCAGCAGTTATGTGCGCATGAGACCAAACACAGACTTTTACCTGTATAACTGCTTCCTGTTTTGGGTTTCATCATCAGGTTAATAAATAAAAAAAATAGCAAGATGGTTAAAGGAGGACATACCAATCTTCGCACGTGTCTGCTGATTACATCTCATATATATATTCACTGCTTCCCCCACCCACAGTCTGTGATTGGCTGTAGTCAAACTACTGGCGTGCTGGAATCTCTAATTGGTTGCCTTCACAAAAGCTGTCAGAGTCCCCTAATGTGTAAAAGGGTAAAAATAAACAAAAAAACCTAATAATACCCAGCACAGATAAAGCATATGTCTATAGGCTGCAGCCCCCAGCTGTGCGAGGTATCTTGGCTTTGTATCAAAATACAAGGGACCCCATGTGGCTTTTTTAAATTATTAAAATAAATAATTTTTAAAAAGCATGCAGCACCTCCCACTTTTGATAATCTATAAAGATAAAGCTGGCGGCTGGTATTCCTAGGCTGGGGTGACTATGGTTATTGGCCTTCCTCAACCTAAAAATAGCAGCCCACAGCACCCCTTTAATTGTCGCATACATTAGATGCAACAATTCCTGCGCTTTACCCAGCTCATCCTGAATACCCTGGTGTGGTGGCAAGCGGGGTAATGTATGGGGTTAATGGCAACTGTTATCTGTCAAAAGTCACAGCTGCCACTAAACCCTGAGTCTTTTCTCCTCACAACTCCTCTACTTCACTTCTCTCTCCTTCACTTCCTCATTACAAACTACTCACTACTTCCTGCCAGCCTCCCAACTGACCACTCACCCCTTCCCTCTCTGGGTCTCTCCCTACAGGTTGGGTGGCTACCATCCAGTCAGTGCCCTCCTCTTTTACCTGTTACTAGGCAGTCTCCCAGTCTGGTGTTGGGGTTGTGTATGTGGCCTGAAGGTGCTGGTGTACTTGCTGGCACAGGTATTCCTGGGTTTGGGTTTTCAACTGGTTACATTTGTGGCACCTGGTACCGCAGGGGTGTTACATTCACCCTTGGTTAACCTTAGCATGTCTGCGGGCTGCAAAAATTGACAAGGTAATTTTTTTTTCAAATTTTGGTAAACATTAGACATTAAATATTAACATTCTTCCCACGCAGGGGAGGCACTTTCTTTTTAACATTGTAATACCTGGGTACTCTCCCCTTTGACACCCACCACCCAAAAGGTCCTGTTCCCAAAACCCTCTGGGGGCAGGTCTCGGCCGCCTCTGCCGCAGACTTTTCCTGCAACCATCCTCTACTTGGTGGCGGTGTCCATTAAGGTCCATTGGTGAGGTAGTACTTTGGTGTGGCCACAATAGTTAACAGCAAAAGTCAATCAACATTTTAAACTGGAATCTAAAAAAACTTTTTCAGTAGCACAACAGATCATAGCTACCAGGGAACTGGGTAGGGGATCCAGATCCGTTTCCAGGTGGCGATTGCTGCTCCCTCATCGTCTGGTTCAGGGATTTCTAATTCTGCAACCGGGCAGCTCGCTGATGGGTCCCCGACAGAAGCTTGGAATAGTACATGGGGATCATCGGCCTGATTGGTCTCGGTCACGGAAGGTGATGCATGCTGGTCCTTCTCCACTGGAAAAGGTGATGCGGCCTAGTCCGGTCTGGCCAGGTTGGATGGTGTTCTGTCCCCTGGGGCAGCCATGTTGTTGCTCCTTCCACCCGGAAACATTTTGCAGCAGTATTCTGGTGTCCCTGCATTGGTTTCACTTTACATAATTCAGGCAGTCCCAGGGGGCGGGGTCTCTGGTTTTGCGCCCTTTGCAGCTTTGTGGCGCAGTTCTTTGTGGAGTCCAAAACTGTGGCTATTCAAAGATTTTAAACACAGTTCAGTCTTTAAGGCACTCTTGTCACCCGAGGTTATGGGTCTAGTTAGAATCCTGCTAACTACGCCAGTTTTTCCAAGGAGATGTGACACCCCAGGGCTGTGGGGTACTTGGTCCCGGGCTTGTGGTGCACAGTGGGGTCAGTCGTGGTCGCGGCCTGGTACCGTGGCCCTTGGAGTGCAAGCAGGGACAGGCCCCATCAGTGAATGTTGGGGATAGTAGTGAGGAATCGTCTGTGGGTGTGCATGGCCATTAAGGAAACAGTCCACACCAGTATTGCAGTTTCAACTTGCCTTGTTTACTTTGGTACTTGAACCTGCGGGTGCCGGTTTCAGGTGTACCCGCTCCCCTTGTTTTCCGTGCCAGCTGTGACCTGGGTGGCTGTCCTGCATGCACACTCGTTGAGGTTGGAATCCCGTGGCTTGGAGCTATTTGCAAGTCCCTTTTCTTTAGCCTTGGCCCTAATGCAGGCAGCCTGGACTATTTAAGGGGTTCATTCCCCAGTCCCCTCTTTGCTGCTTGTGCTTCAAGTTTGTTTGGTTGGCAATGCACCCTCGAGATCTTCTTGCCCGGAAGAATTAACAGCTGACCATAAAGTGTGCCACTGTCCTAGGATCTGCACCCCGCCTTGTGCTGAGTCTTGTGAGCCTTGTTTCCATACTTCCACAGGCCTCCCATGGTTGATGGAGTTTTGCACTTCCACAGGTAACCTACAGTTCCTGGAGTCCTGGTTCTGTACTCCACAGTCCCTCAGGTCAGTTTCTGTACTTGCCACTCTTTTCTCCTCACAACTCCTCTACTTCACTTTTCTCTCTTTCAGTTCCTCACCACAAACTACTCACTACTTCCTGTCAGCTTCCCAACTGACCACTCACTCCTCCCCCTTGCTGGGTCTCTCCCTACAGGTTAGGTGGCTACCATCCAGTCAGTGCCCTCCCCTTTTACCTGTTACTAGGCAGTCTCCCAGTCTGGTGTTGGGGTTGTGTATGTGTTGTGAAGGTACTGGTGCACTTGCTGGCACGGGTATTCCGGGGTTTGGGTTTTCCACTGGTTACATTTGTGAAAGCTGGTACCGCAGGGGTGCTACATTTTTATGTGGGGACTTTTTTAACAAAAGATGCAGATTTGGTGCAGGAATTTGGTGTATAAATTTCAACACCAAATCAGCATGTCCTGGCCAAAAAACACAGGTATGGTTTTCTACCATTAGATGCAAATTTGTTGCAGAAATGTGCACCAGATTTCTACACCAAATTTGCATTTCCTGGCAGAAAACTGCACTGAAATAGCATCAAAACTGTGTTTTCTGCCAGGGGATGCAGATTTTGTGCTGGAATTTATACACCAAATGCCTTCATCTCCTGGCAAAATATCCCATCAAAACCACATCACATTTTGATGCATTTTTTTTGCCAAAAAAATGCAGTATTGGTGCAGGAATTAAGTGTATAAATTCTAGCACCAAATCTGCATCTCTTGGCAAAAAAAAAATGCAGTTTTCTGCCTAGAGACGTAGGTCTCATTGAGTTCAATGAGTTCACCTGAGGTGAGTTTACTGTGGTAACAGGTGAGGCACTAAGGGAACCTCCAGCTGTGAGTTTAGGTAAACTCAGTGACATCACCACTCACAGCTGTGGCTCAGTCAGTGTCTGTCTGAAGCTGCAGCAGGTGGTCACGTTCTCTAAGCTACCCGCGCATTGCAACTGCAGTATGCAGAGGAGTCATGATCGTTGTCGGATGTTGTGGTGTGGATGACGTTAGGCCTAGATGTTTGGGGGTTAATAAATAGGAGATAAAGGGTGTGTTTTATTGTTTGTTTTTTTAAACAAAGGATTTTTCTCTGTTTTGTGTTTTTACTTACATGGTTAGTAATGGGGAAATCTCATAGACTCCTCCCAATTACTAATCCAGGGTTTCCTGGCAAGTGTAATTTTTTGACAAATCACAGCTGTCACTAACCCCTTATTAACCCCGATTGTCACAGCACCAGGGCAATCGGCATGAGCTGGGTAAATCTTCGGAATTGTTGCATCGAATGGGTGGGACAATTCCAGTGCGGCTGCGGGCTGCAATTTTTAGGCTTCTTTAGGCTGAAAATACCACCCCCAGCTGTCAGCTTTCTCATGGCTGGCTATCAAAATTGGGGCGGGACCGCACATCGTTGTTTAAAATTACTTATTTATATTATTTAGAAAAGCTGCATGGAGTCTCTCATATTTTGATATACAGCCAATATCATGCGCACAGCTGGGGTCTGCAGCCTTTAGCCTCTATGCTTTACATATGCTGGGTATCAATATATGGGGGACCCTTAACCCTTTTTTTAATCTATTTATATTTACACCACTATAGAGAAGCAGACAGCGTGCGTGATTCCAGTCAATCACAGATGCTGTCATGCTGTCACAGAGTATGTGGGCGCAGTCTGATTGCAACCAATCAAAAACTCTAGGATTGACAGTAGGCAAGGGAAGAAGTGAATATGCATGAGAGCTAATCATCACACCCAGAAGCAGTGTTACAGCCACAGGGCAGGTCGGTAAGTATGGCTTTCCTACTTTATTCCTTATTTTCTTTGTTTTGCAGCCTCCCTAGCCCTTACTGATACTATTTTATAACACATAATTTTGAGTCCCTTAGAGTTATATGGGGTTCAGCTCCTGGGGTCAAGTTTGAGGTCAAGTTTGGATTTGAATATCCATGGGTTTGCTTATCTATTAATGAGCAGTGACTTTTGTCTTCCAAAAATAGTGTGTATTATGGCATCCAAAGAGTTCATCTGACTATACAACATACTCCCTGTGTTTCACACTAGTCTTAATGTTGTTATGGAAACCTTATATGAGCTTAAACATACTTTTGATTTAGTAATTGAGTCTTGCGATGTGATTGTGCATACAGAACATGGGGTTTAAGTGCATTATTTATTGATTTTTATTTTTAAACAATTGTTTGTGCTGATTCCATGTCTTTCTGTAGCTCTCTACAAGTGATTCTTGGAACTTGCCCAACTATTTTGATAATTATTTTCACTCTTCTGACTGAAATCCTGCAGGGAGCACCTTCTTGTGACCAGTTAATGATAAAATGATGCTCTTTCTACTTACGAATTATGGCCCCAATAGTGACCACTGGAACATTCAGTAGTTGAGAAATATTTCTGTAAACAATGCCATCAATATGTTTTGCAACAGTAAGCTTGCAAAAGTCTTGAGACAGCTCACTGGTTTTACCCATCATGAGATGTTTCTTCTGTGCCACCTTGATAATGAGAAACAATTTTATATGCTGGCAGTTGAACCAGCTGATATTATTTTCACTAAGTGGCAGGATTTCTTTATAATTACTGATTGTTTTAAGCTGGCGTCATGATTTTCCATGACTTTTTGCATCTGTCTTAGTTCATGTGTTCAATTCATATATCATTTTTCATTATTACACATAACCTAATTTACGGACCTCTGTGATTTGATTTCTTTGCTGCTGGGACTTGAAACATCTGGTGAGAAATACACATCAATAGCACCTTTGGAAATATATTTACATAGAACATTTGTAATGTCTTTAATTTTTATTTTGCTCACTGATGGTTTTACCTATGATGAATAAAACAAGGGAGCTATCTAAAGACCTTTGAAACCTTTCAGCTGCAAAACATACTGATGGCACTGGTTAGACAAAAATTTCTAAACTACTGAAGGTACCAGTGAGCAGTGTTGGGGCCATAGTCCAGAAGTGGAAATAACATAATTTCACGATAAACTTGATATGACAAGGTGCTCCCCACAAGATTTCAGACAGAGGACAAAATTATCAGAAAATCTGTCCAAGAGCCAAAAACCACCTATGTAGAGCTACAGAAAGACCTGGAATCAGCAGCTACAATTGTTTCAAAGAAAACAATAATGAATACACTCAACCTCCATGATCTGTATTCACGCTCACCATGGAAGACTCCATTGTTGAACAAAAAGAATGTTTAATCACATTTAACATTTGCTTAACAACATTTCGACAAGCCTATAAAATACTTGGAGAATAGAGTTTAGTAAGATGAGGCCATAATTGAACTTCTAGGATGCCATAACTCACAGCATGTTTGAAAACAAAAAGGCACTGCATATCACAAAAAAAAAACATACCAACAAAAAAGTTTGCAGAAAGGAAACATCATGATGTGCAGCTGTTTATCAGCATATGGCACTGACAAACTTCATATAATGAATGAACAGACAAATGTACAGAGACATTCTTAATAAAAATCAGCTTCCATATATGAGGATGATGAAGATGAAACAATGGTGGACATTTCAGCAAGACAATGATCCCAAACACACAGATAAGAAAATGCTTAATTGGTTTCAGGGAAAGAAAATAAAGATGCTAAAATGGCCCAGCCAATCACCTGATCTGAATCCAATAGAACATTTATGGAAAAAATAAAGCTCAGAGTTCTTAGAAGGAACCGACTGAACCTTTAGATTTCAAGAGTGTGTTGAGGAGGCAAATAGAAGCTGTTATCACCAATTGAGATGAGTGGGCCCATGGAAGTCCAGATTAGCATTAGATAAAGTTTAATTCTGGTCCCCGACTTAACCAGAACTTCATTTAAAAGTCACTGACTGGCAGTTTTGCTTTATGTCCCCATGCAACTAGACAAACAGAACACTTCCGGCGCAAGGGAGGATGGTTTTTTTAATTTCTTTTTTTTTTAAATTTTTGTGCACACTACATCCCATAATGCTGATTTTACACCCAGTGCAAGCCGTTCAAACACTGCAAGAGGCTCACACTGGACACAGCACCAAGAATACCAAAGCACAGCCCTGCTCACTCAAGTGGTTTGGATACATAAAGCTGTGTTGGAACGACCACCAAACTTTAAAGTTCTGGTTCGCTCATCTCTAGTCACCAAAACACTGACACAAATTTTGGATTTTTTACCTGTTTACTGAAACACATTCAAGTTATAGTTATATAATAGACATGGACATAAAGTCCTGACTTTTAACTTTCATTTGAGATGAAAGATTTGATGATGGGTTTAGGAATTTTAGCTTTACATGAGCTACCCTGGTTTTAAAGACAACAGTGGTGGATGATTGCAGAATAATTACCATGATGAAGAGAAACGCCTTCACAACATTTAACAAAGTGAACAACACTCTCCAGGAAAACTATCATGAAGAGAAGACTGCATGAAAGAAAATAAAGAGGGTTCACTGCTCAGTGCAAGTCACTCATAAATAGAGATGAGCGAACCGGCCGTGGTTCGGCTCGAGTTCGGTTAGTCGAACGGAGGTCTCGTTCGAGTTCAGTTCGGCGAACGTTCGACGAACCGAACTCGAACCAATAGGAAATAATGGGAGGCAATCACAAACACATAAAAATGCATTATAAATGTACACATACAAATAATAAACATTGCCATAACACTTACCGGTCCCCGCGATCCCTCCTGCACTCTGTCTCCTGCCGCTATTCCATCCGATGATCGCTGAATCCTCCCAGTGACCAGCACTGCCAGCAGTGATGCAGGACCTATCGTGACGTCAAAATAGCCATGTGACCAGTCACGTGGCTATTATCTCATTGGCTACAGACTAGTCACATGGCTTTGACGTCATGCCTTGTCCTAGGTCCTGTCATTGCACTCTCCAGTACACGGTGCACATTTGTGTATCGCCGTGTACCGGCGACATGTTCTAGCACACGGTCGACTCCCCATTCCGTTAGGGACCGGCTGACACAGCCGATCATTAACGGAAATCACTGTTGCCATAGCAACGCAGTTAGCGGTGACGTCACCGCTAACCGCAGCTCCGGGAATTACATGATCGGAGCACCGTTGCTATGGTAACGCGTCTGTCAGCGTTACCGCTGTTACCGCTAACAGCCAGCAGCACTGATCACTCACGGAGTGAAGGCTGCACGCTGCTTCCCGTGCAGCCTTCACGGAGTGAAGGCTGCACAGGAAGTAGCGTCTACCCCCATGCAGCAGTGATGGAGCAGAGCTGCATTTGTTGAACGAGAAAGACAGAAGACCATGGATCGTGGAGGGCTGACAGGGGATAATAAAGATGGAGTCTCTAATGTGTGTGTGTATTTATTTCTATTAAAGTATTTTTTCTCTGTGTGGTGTCTTTTTTTTAACCCTTTATTGGAGATTCTTAATGGCTGCGTCAAACGTGCCTGACATTAAGAATCTCTGGCTTAATACTAGCTAGTAAAACAAAGCTAGTATTAACTCATTATTACCCAACAAGCCACCCGACTTCAGGGCTGTTGGAAGAGTTGGATACAGCGCCAGATGATGGCGCTTCTATGAAAGCGCCATTTTCTGGGGCGGCTGCAGACTGCAATTCGCAGCAGATGCGCCCAGAAACCTCGGGCTTTCCTGTGCTGCGGATTCCAATCCCCAGCTGCCTAGGTGTACCTGGCTGGACACAAAAATGGGGAGAAGCCCACGTCATTTGTTTTTTAATTATTTCATGAAATAAGTGAAATAATTAAAAAAAATGGGCTTCCCTATATTTTTGGTTCCCAGCCGGGTACAAATAGGCAACTGGGGGTTGGAGGCAGCCCGTGGCTGCCTGCTGTACCTGGCTAGCATACAAAAATATGGCGAAGCCCATGTCATTTTTTTAATGGGCAAAAAACTTCTGCATACAGTCCTGGATGGAGTATGCTGAGCCTTGTAGTTCTGCAACTGCTGTCTGCTCTTCTTCATACAGACAGACAGCAGCTGCAGAACTACAAGGCTCAGCATACTCCATCCAGGACTAGAAAGGTAGAATCAGCTCACCCAGATCACATGGAGACTCCAATGAAGGACAGGTGCACGGGAAGGCCGGCCCGGCCAAGAAACTCCAGGAAAAAGAAAAAAATCCAGCACTCGTGTCCAGGAAATGTAATAAAATTTGCTTCTTTTATTTATTCAATTTTCATAGTAAAATTGGATCATATCCACAAAGTATAAAAAATCCCCATAAAGACAGGATGGGATGACAGAGGAGTACGCGTTTCGAGCTACATGCTCTTTTTTTTTTTTTTTTTTCCCTTTAAATCCCCATGTGGTTGTTCATTCAATGTGGATTGAGATTAAGAGCATGTAGCTCGAAACGCGTACTCCTCTGTCATCCCATCCTGTCTTTATGGGGATTTTTTATACTTTGTGGATATGATCCAATTTTACTATGAAAATTGAATAAATAAAAGAAGCAAATTTTATTACATTTCCTGGACACGAGTGCTGGATTTTTTTCTTTTTCCATCCAGGACTGTATGCAGAAGTTTTTTGCCCCCTGAAAAAATTATGTGGGCCATTAAATAATTAGAAAACAAATGACGTAGGCTTCGCCCCATTTTTGTGTCCAGCCAGGTACAACTAGGCAGCTGGGGATTGGAATTCGCAGCACAGGTTAGCCTGAGCTTTCTGGGCCCCACTGCTGTGAATTGCAGTCTGCAGCCGCCTCAGAAAATGGCACTTTCATAGAAGCGCCATCTTCTGGCACTGTATCCAACTCTTCCAGCACCTGCCTGCTATACCTGGCTAGCATACAAAAATATGGCGAAGCTCACGTCCTTTTTTTGTAGTTTTTTGGCAAAAAAATTAAAAAATGCTTCCCTGGATTTTCCATTGCCAGTGAAGGTAACACCAAGCAGTGGGGGTTAGCAGCCAGTAGCTGCTTGGATTACCCTTAGCTAGCAATACAATAAATGCAGCGGGAGCCCATATATATTTTTTTAATTTTTTATTTAAATAACTAAAAACAAAATGGGCTTCCCCGTATTTTGATTGCTTGACATCACAGTGCTGTAAAAATAAATCTTTAAAAAAAATGACGTAGCGCTCCGTGTTATTTTTGATTCTCAGCGCAGATAAAGCAGACAGCTATGGGTTGCCACCCCCATCTGCCTGCCGTTACCTTGGTTGGAAATCAAAATACAGGGAAGCCCAATAATTTTTCCTATTTAAAAAATATTTAAAAAAAAAATGACGTTGGGTCCCCCCATTTTTGATAGCCAGCTAGGGTAAAGCAGACGGCTGTAGCCTGAAAACCACAGCTGGCAGCTTTACCGTGGTTGGGGATCCAATGTGGAGGTCCCCCCAGGCTCTTTTTTTATAATTATTTTATAAATATTAATAATTACACAAAAAAAAGTAGGGTCCCCCCCAAATTGGATCACCAGCCAAGGTAAAGCGGACAGCTGTGGTCTGGTATTCTCAGGGTGGGAAGGTCCATAGTTATTGGGCCTTCACAGCCTAAAAATAGCAGGCCGCAGGCACCCCAGACGTGGCGCATCCACTAGATGCGCCAATCCTGGCGCTTCACCCCAGCTCATCCCGTGCCCTGGTGCAGTGGCCAACCGGGTAATAAATCGGGTTGATACAAGCTGTAAAGTCACCTGAGATCAAGCCCAGCAGTTTGTGATGTCATGGCGTCTATTCTATGTCCTAGCATCATAAACTGTCAGTTCTAACAAAAAAAAAAAAAATCGACAAAAGAAATTTATTTGAAAAAACAGTCCCCAAAACATTTCCTCTTTCACCAATTTATTGTAAGAAAAAAAATAAAGGGGTCCCACGACGACTCTGGACCGTCTAGAATATGGGGGGGAGACACTCAGGGAACGTATCCCCCATTTTCTAGGAGTGCAGACCCTTCATGTGAGGAGTGTGGGTGCAATGAATCTGCACTCACTCTCCCCGGGTCCACAGCAGCAGAGTCCATGTCGTAATGGTTGCTACCAAAGCTGCAATGCCCTGCTCATGAGGTAAGGGCATGCCTAATCAGGAGAACTTTTCTACATTTCCAAATATTGGTATTTGCTGATATTATTGCTATTCCACCTACTATATATTGGGGATAGGATCTTGGAGATGGAATACCCTTTAAGTCCAGTTATCCAGCTGAATGAATACTTAACAACAGAGCTTGCTATTTAGATGTGTTTTCTTGTGGCGTATAACGGACTCTCATGTTTGGTAGTCGTTCAGCAGGGAAACTATAAAAGCAAATCCCTCCATTTGGAAATGTAGTATATAGCTCTCCTGATCAATTATGTTCCTTACCTCATGAGCAGGGCATTGCAGTAATAAAAATAATTTATTCATTTATATAGCGTTATTAATTCCATAGCGCTGTATGTCTTTGGAGTGTGGAAGGAAACCGGAGTACCCGGAGGAAACCCACGCAAACACAGGGAGAACATACAAACTCCTTGCAGATGGTGTCCTTGGTGAGAATTGAACCCAGGACCTCAGCGCTGCAAGACTGCAGTGCTAACCACTGAGCCACCGTGCCGCCCATTTAGCTTACAGATGCATAACCACCACTCACTGTGTCTGAACACAGGAAGCTGAGCTGACAGCCGCTCTGTGCATGCGGCAGCGTCTATTGTGAAGGAGAGGGCCGTGGGGGGATCAACGCTGCAGAGGTACAGAGGGACACCGGGGAACACCGGTGGGGTTATAGGGGGTGACCTGGCAGGGCCTGGGGAGGAGTTTTCTGTCGCATGTGTCATGGCACATGTGACAGAAGTCAGAGGAGTAGGGTGAATGCGGCCGGCACGCTGCTGTGCGCGTGGCCATCTTGGATTTCTGGGAGGGCATCAGGGGGGGCACTTTGGGGACACTGGGGGACCGGAGGGGACCGGGGAGGAGATTTATCATGTTTGTTCATGCCAGATGGGAGATAAATAATTTTTTACCAGCGCTGTCATTTACTGTAACGTGATCATCGGTGTACGGTGTATATCTGTGATCACGTGAGCGGGGACCGGAAAAACCATCCTGAATCATGATCTCCAGGGTCTCAGCTAGCTCTGAAACCCCGGAGATTTTCTGACGCTGGGGGGCGTTATTCACTTATTTCTGCCTGCTGTTTATAAACGGCAGATCAGAATAAGGCTACATTAACACGACCGATCCATTTTTGCGGTCTGCAAAAAACAGTCCGTTTTTTTTCACGGGTGCATCCGTGTGGCATCCGTTTCCGTTCCGTAGACGGTCCGTATGTCATCTGTTTGTCATCCGTGTGCCTTCCGTTTTTTTGTGTACTGCAAAAAAACTGAAGGAGGGAAAATACATAAATTTACGCATGATCCATAGCTTCATCCTACATGAGGCGGTCACATGTTCACTCCAATGCCATTTTCTACTGCTTTTCACAGTGTAGAGCGCTCTGGTGATTTTCTTGTGCTTGTGCACTTCATATCAGTCTTTTCTGTCATTATAATGGCAGAAAGACAGATAATGTCCCACTCTCTTGCATTTTGTAATTTTGCACCCTTTGGTGCCTTTCATGTGGCACTAAGGGGTGCTTAGCTTTGTATTTAGCCAAAAAAATGAAAAAAAAAAAAATGACGTAGGGTTCCCCCTATTTTTGTAGCCAGCTAGGGTAAAGCAGACGGCTGCAGCCTGCAGACCACAGCTAGCAGCCTCACCTTGGCTGGTAATCCAAAACTGAGGGCACCCCACGCTGTTATTTTAAATTAAATAAATAATTAAAAAAAAACCACGTAGGGGTCCCCCTAAAATTGGATCACCAGCCAAGGTAAAGCAGACAGCTGGGGTCTGATATTCTCCGACTAGGGAGGTCCATGGTTATTGGACTGTCCCCAGCCTAAAAATAGCAGGCCGCAGCCGCCCCAGAAGTGGCGCATTCATTAGATGTGCCATCCTGGTGCTTCGCCCCAGCTCATCCCGTGCCCTGGTGCGGTGGCAAACGGGGTAATATATGGGGTTAATACCAGATGCGTAATGTCACCTGGCATCAAGCCCTGGAGTTGGTAAGGTCAGGCGTCTATCAGATACCCGATAATCACCAACCCAGTCAGTAATAAAAAAATAGACGACAAACACATTTTTATTTGAAAAAACACTCCCCAATACATTCCCTCTTTAACCAATTTATTAGAAAGAAAAACAAATCCAGGTCTGGTGTAATCCAAGGGGTTGCCATGACGATCCACACTGTCCCAGTCAATGAAGAGCAAGATGTTCCCCATTGGCTGGGAGAGCAGTGCAGTTACCTGAGCTAACATCAATGGGTCAGCCCAGGTCACTGCAGGGGATGACAAGTGCTGCTGTCAGCGAGGTACATTACCTGCGCTGATCTCCTGCACTGCTGACAGCACCTGTCACTGAGTTCAATGACCGCCGCCTTCACAGCCAAGTATCACAAGCGGCCCATGACGTCACCGCTAGTCAGTCTCGGGTTGGAAGCGAGAGAAGGTGATGTGACAAGCGGCGGCCATGGAGGAGAGTGACAGCGCTGAGGTTGAGACTTCATCACCGCAGGTAAGCCGAGCGGGACCATGTGTGCAGAATGCAGGTGGGCGGAGCCATGTGTGCTGGCGGCGGAGTGCGAAGTGGGTGGCGCTGAGGACGTCAGTGTCGTGGACTGCTTGGCTGGGGACAGGTGAGTGTGTGTGTGTGTGTGTGTGTGTGTGTACATGCCGCGTGCAGGAGGGGGCGGAGTGAGCTGAGTGGGGAAGTGTGGGCTTCCTGCACGTAACTAGGATAAATATCGGGTTACTAACCAAAGCGCTTTGCTTGGATACCCGATGTTTATCTTGCTTACCAGCTTCTGGCAGGCTGCCAGCGATGGCTCCTGCACACTGTAGCTGTAAAAAGCCCTGCTTTTTGCTGCTAGAACCGTTCTCGAACATATCTAGAACTATCGAGCTTTAGCTAAAAGCTCGAGTTCTAATTCGATCTAGAACAGCCCCCAAAATCACTCGAGCCGCGAACTTTAGAACCTCGAACCGCGCTCAACTCTACTCATAAGCCTCAAGAATAAGAAAAAAAAAATCTTAAACCACTAGCACAGTTCTGGAAAAACATTTTTTTAACAGATTAAACCAAGATCAACCTCTACCAGAATGATGGAAAGAAAAAAGTATGGCGAAGGCATTGTACAGCTCATGAGATAAAGCTTACCGCATCATCTGTAAAACATGGGAGAGGCAGCCAGTGGCACTGGGTCCCTAGTGTTTATTAATGATGTGACTCCGAACAGAAGCAACCGGATGAATTCTGGCGTTTTCAGAGACATACGGTGTACTCAAATCCAGCCAAATGCAGCTAAACTGATTGGTTGGCGTTTCATTATACAGATGGACAAAAACCCAAAACATAAAGCCAAAGCAACCCAGGAGTTTGTTAAAGCAAAGAAGTGGCTGTAATGGCTATGTCAGTCACCTGATCTTAACTTAATAGACCCGCATTTAACTTGCTAAACTTTAGACAGAAAGGCCCAGAAACAAACAGCAATTGAATACTGCTGCATTAAAGGCTGGTAGAGCATTAAAAAGGAGGAAACACAGCGGCTGGTGATGTCAATGAGTTCAAGACTTCTGGCAGTCATTGCCAACAAAGGGTTTTCAAATAAATATTAGAATTTAACATTTTATTTCCAAATATTTAATTTGTCAAATTACATTTGAACCCCTAAAATGAAGGGATTGAGATTAAAAATTGCTTAAAGCCTGCTATACACGTTACGATTCAGCATACGATATCGTATGCGATCATAACCGCCCCCATCGTATGTGCGGCACGTTCAATTTGTTGAACGTACCGCACAAACGATTAACCCCCATCACACATACTTACCCTTCCATACGACTTCGATGTGGGCGGCGAACGTCCACTTCCTGGAGTGGGAGGGACGTCCGGCATCACATCGACGTCACGCGGCAGCCGGCCAGCAGAAGTGGAGGGGCGGAGATGAGCGGGACGTAAACATCCCGCCCACATCTTTCCTTCCACATTGCCGGCTGGAGCCGCGGAACGCAGGTAAGATCTGTTCAATGTTCCCAGGGTGTCACACACTGCGATGTGTGCTGCCTAGGGAACATTGCACAACCACACGTTCAATTCATGAGGATTAAATGACATCCTTGCGATGAACAGATTTTCGTTCAATCGCAAGTACCTGTCACACACTACAATGTACAGTTAAGTCCAGAAATATTTGGACAGTGACACAATTTTCACGAGTTGGGCTCTGCAGGCCACCACATTGGATTTGAAATGAAACCTCTACAACAGAATTCAAGTGCAGATTGTAACGTTTAATTTGAAGGTTTGAACAAAAATATCTGATAGAAATTGTAGGAATTGTACACATTTCTTTACAAACACTCCACATTTTAGGAGGTCAAAAGTAATTGGACAAATAAACCAAACCCAAAAAAAAAATATTTAGTTTTAATATTTTGTTGCGAATCCTTTGGAGGCAATCACTGCCTTAAGTCTGGAACCCATGGACATCACCAAACGCTGGGTTTCCTCCTTCTTAATGCTTTGCCAGGCCTTTACAGCCGCAGCCTTCAGGTCTTGCTTGTTTGTGGGTCTTTCCGTCTTAAGTCTGGATTTGAGCAAGTGAAATGCATGCTCAATTGGGTTAAGATCTGGTGATTGACTTGGCCATTGCAGAATGTTCCACTTTTTTGCACTCATGAACTCCTGGGTAGCTTTGGCTGTATGCTTGGGGTCATTGTCCATCTGTACTATGAAGCGCCGTCCAATCAACTTTGCGGCATTTGGCTGAATCTGGGCTGAAAGTATATCCCGGTACACTCAGAATTCATCTGGCTACTCTTGTCTGCTGTTATGTCATTAATAAACACAAGTGACCCAGTGCCATTGAAAGCCATGCATACCCATGCCATCACGTTGCCTCCACCATGTTTTACAGAGGATGTGGTGTGCCTTGGATCATGTGCCGTTCCCTTTCTTCTCCAAACTTTTTTCTTCCCATCATTCTGGTACAGGTTGATCTTTGTCTCATCTGTCCATAAAATACTTTTCCAGAACTGAGCTGGCTTCATGAGGTGTTTTTCAGCAATTTTAACTCTGGCCTGTCTATTTTTGGAATTGATGAATGGTTTGCATCTAGATGTGAACCCTTTGTATTTGCTTTCATGGAGTCTTCTCTTTACTGTTGACTTAGAGACAGATACACCTACTTCACTGAGAGTGTTCTGGACTTCAGTTGATGTTGTGAATGGGTTCTTCTTCACCAAAGAAAGTATGCGGCAATCATCCACCACTGTTGTCATCCGTGGACGCCCAGGCCTTTTTGGGTTCCCAAGCTCACCAGTCAATTCCTTTTTTTTCAGAATGTACCCGACTGTTGATTTTGCTACTCCAAGCATGTCTGCTATCTCTCTGATGGATTTTTTCTTTTTTTTCAGCCTCAGGATGTTCTGCTTCACCTCAATTGAGAGTTCCTTAGACCGCATGTTGTCTGGTCACAGCAACAGCTTCCAAATGCAAAACCACACACCTGTAATCAACCCCAGACCTTTTAACTACTTCATTGATTACAGGTTAACGAGGGAGACGCCTTCAGAGTTAATTGCAGCCCTTAGAGTCCCTTGTCCAATTACTTTTGGTCCCTTGAAAAAGAGGAGGCTATGCATTACAGAGCTATGATTCCTAAACCCTTTCTCCGATTTGGATGTGAAAACTCTCATATTGCAGCTTTGAGCGTGCACGTTCAGCCCATATATATATATATAATTGTATTTCTGAACATGTTTTTGTAAACAGCTAAAATAACAAAACTTGTGTCACTGTCCAAATATTTCTGGACCTAACTGTACCTTACGATGCCGGATGTGCATCACTTACGACGTGACCCCGCCGACACATCGTAAGATATATTGTAGCATGTAAAGCGGGCTTTAGATCCTCACATTTTATGCAATCATTTTGTACAACTAAGGGAAATAAAGCTGAAAGCCTGAACTTCAACTGCATCTGAATTGTTTTGTCCAAAATCCATTGTGCTAATTTACAGAACAAGGAGATATAGACCTAACTGTATAAAACTGTCACACTAATTATCCCCTTCAGTGAACACTGTTGAAAAAAAAGGTATCAAAAACCATGTCTTTTCATCATACAGCTGACAAAAAATGGAATAAAACGCAATCAAAATGTCATATGTAAATAGAAATAGTGTCACTGAAAACATCATCTTGTTTTGCAAAAAAAAAAAAACCTGCCAAACAGCTCTATCGGTAAACAATAAAAAAGCTAAAGCTTTCATAATACAGCAATGGAAGAGCAATTATTTTTTCTGTAAAATATTTTTTATTGTGTAAAAGTAGAAAAACATAAAAATAAATCTAAATTTGCTATCGCTGTTATCGTTCTGATGCGAAGAATAAAATTGTCTTATGATTTTTATGACAAAGTGATTGACGCAAACAAAACCCTGTGGAATTCCTGTTTTTTCTTCACTTAGGATCACAAAAAGTGGATTAGAAAGTGATATAATGAGGTCCAAAATGGTACCAATAAAAACTCCAACTAATCCCGCAAAGAAAGAAGCCCTCATCTAAGTATATCTGTAGAGAAACTAAAAAATTATAGCCTTCAAAATTTGGTGATACAAAAAAAATGGATTTGGTAACAATAAGCATTTTTTAATGTTGTAGTAGCAAAACCTAAAAAAAAACTATGTAAATCTGTTATCACTTTAATTGTACTGACATTTGAAATAAAGCTTCCTAGTTATTTATAGTGTGTGGTGAATAGTGTGAAAAAATAAATAAAGCCAATTCTTTAACTGCTGATTATTTGTTCATTCTGCCTTCCAAAGTTCACAGTAAGGCTTCACTCACATTTATTCTACGCTCTACGCTGAGCACTTCAAGATTAATGTGTAAATCTCTGAAAAATGTCAGAAAATTAACTGTTATGAGGTAGATGGCGTCACTTTGTGCGCCTTTCTGGCTTGTGATCAAGCAATGTACATCTTTTTATGTGTCTTTTTAGGTGTGCACAAAAAAGTGTTGTAAAAAACACTTTTGTGTACTTTTGATAAGAAGTACACAGTTGAACAAAGGGAAAATGGCGTCTGGAGTGAAGCGGGCTTTACACGCTACGACATCGCTAATGCGGAGTCGTTGGGGTCACGGAATTCGTGACGCACATCCGGCCGCATTAGCGATGCCGTTGCGTGTGACATCGATAAGCGATTTTGCATCGTTGCAAAAACGTGCAAAATCGCTAATCGGCGACACGGGGGTCCATTCTCAAATCTCGTTACTGCAGCAGTAACGAGGTTGTTCCTCGTTCCTGCGGCAGCACACATCGCTGCGTGTGACGCCGCAGGAGCGAGGAAGCTCTCCCTACCTGCCTCCCGGCCGCTATGCGGAAGGAAGGAGGTGGGCGGGATGTTATGTCCCGCTCATCTCCGCCCCTCCGCTGCTATTGGGCGGCGGTTCAGTGACGTTTCAGTGACGTCGCTGTGACGCCCACGGACCGCCCCCTTAGAAAGGAGGCGGTTCGCCGGTCACAGCGACGTCGCCGGACAGGTAAGTATGTGTGACGGCTGTGGGCGATGTTGTGCGGCACGGGCAGCGATATGCCCGTGTCGCGCAACAGATGGGGGCGGGTACCCACACTAGCGATATCGGGACCGATATCGCAGTGTGTAAAGTAGCCTTTACTCTGTTGCCTCATTATGAATGGATCCACAGGAGGTTGCACCTGAATCATGTATTTCGGAGATGCAGATGGAAACACTAATGTTGGTGCTTAGAATAGAGCAAAAAAAGTGAACTGCCCAAAATGTTCTGATCCTAAATTGCCACTAATATTATTCAACTGAACCCCTCCAAATAACAAGTCTTCACTCAGATCCATGGAATGTTAACAGAAATATTGTGGGATTCACTTTTACTGGTAGCACAAAGGCTCTGGAAAAGTCCTATTGCTCAATACCAAAATGAAATCCAGGAAAATATGTTCTTCCAAATCCAAATGCCTCCCTCCTTTCTGAGCATGACAATGTGTCTAAGGCTTCTGCCACACTCACGTGAAATTCACGCACGTGCCGAGAGACACGTATTTTCCCTGCGTCTTGCGTGCAGGTAAGTACGTGTCTCTGGTACGTGCGTGACACGTGTGTTCTACGTGTGCTATCCGCGATAGCACACGTAGAACCGGTAATTATTATACTCACCTGGTCCTTCCTGATGTCCGCGCTGCTGTCCGTGGTGCTGATCCTCGGTCTCCAGCCCTCCCGTCTCCCCGCTGCTGCTGCTGCCAGGCAGTGAAGTGAATATTCTGTGAGATTAATGAGCGGCGGTCGGCAGCAAGAGGCAGCAGCGGCAGAGACAGGAGGGCAGGAGAAGGTGAGTTAATGTTTTTTTTATTTTTCACTGACACGTGTGTTTTCTCCGGTGCGTGTCACACGGGACCGCATCCACACTACACCCGTGTAGTACGGGTGCGGGCCGTGTGACATCCGTGCTGCGGGAGAAAACACTGACATGTCAGCGCTTTGAAAATCGCACACACGTACAAACGCACACGGACACACGTTCCGTGTGGTTTTACGTGTGTGTGCCTGCTACCATAGGTAGCATTGCTGTACGTGTCTCCGTGCCGCCGGTACGTGTAAAAAATGACAAACACGTGCCGGCGGCACGGATGTGTGGCACTAGCCTAAAGCACAGTTAGCATCAAGATGTTTGGCATTGTAATGAGGAGAGCCCATTTAATTTGCGGTGGGGTATCTCCAAAAACACGAGCTGGGTCCAATCTATGAGCATGACAATGTACTGTTCACTACAGGGACTTTTTTTGCAATTTTTAATTTTGAAATATTCTTTGTGCTTGACTCCAAATGGAGTCCACAAACTATTGTAGGAAAATATGTGCTCCAAAACATTTCTCTTCCAAGCCTGGCCATATAGCCAAACAGTACTGCAGTGTCACATGTGGAGTATTGCCACGAAATTGTGCAACACTCTTACCTATTCCCTTTGGGAAAATGGGAAGCCTAGGGCTAAAACAACATTTCAGTGGTAAATATGTAATTATTTTTTCTTCACAGTCATATTGTATAATATTTTGTGACACTCCTGTAGTATTAATATGTTCACTGCACCCCTAGATGAATTCATTGAGGGGTGCAGTTTGTAAAATTGAGTCAATTGTGGGGAATTTTTGCTGTTTTGGCACCTCAGGAGCTGTACAAATCTGACATGGTAGCCACAAATAAATCCAGCAAATTCTGAAGTCAGCGTCCCTTCCTTTTTCAGCTTTGCACTGAACATCGAAGTAGTTCCTTGAGGGCATTGGCACACTCAGAAAATATTACACAACAAACTGTGAGGTCCATTTTTTTCTTAATAGCTCTTGGAAAAATTAAAAACTTGGGGCAAAAATAACATTTTAGTGAAAAAATGATTCTTTCTTCTCTGCCCAGTGGTATAAAATTATGTGGCAGACTTGTGGTGTCAATATAGTCAGTCACTGCACCCCTCGATTAATTAATTGTGGTGTGTAGTTTGGAAAATGCAGTCACTTATAGGGAGGCTACTGTTCTGGCATGTCAAGGGCTCTGCCATTGTGCCATTGCATCCCCAAATTATTCTAACTAAATCTGAAAATCAATATAGCAATCCTTCTCTTCTGAACTTTGCACTGTGCCTGAAAAGTAGTTTTTGACCACCTATATGGTATTGGCGAACTCAGGAGAAATTGTGTAACAAATTGTGTGGTCCTTTTTCTCCTAGTACACTTTTTGAATCTTAAAACTTTGAGGCCAATGTAACGGAACATCTTTGTGAAAAAAATATACTGTTTTATTTCCACAGCCCAATGTTATACAATCACCTGAAAGGGTTCACTTGAGGGTTTCTGCTATTTTGTCATGATAAGGAATCTTCAAATGTGACAAGGTGTTCTCATTCTATTTAAGCCAAAATGGCGCTTTAAAATTCAAATAGCGCTCTTTCCCTGCCGTGCATCCAAACAGTAGGTTTCCACCACATATGGGGTATCCCTTTAAACAGGAGAAATTGTACAATAAACTGTATTGTCTAATATCTCCTCTTACCCTTGTGAAAAGAACCCTTGGGAGTAAAACAACATTTTTGTAGTAAAAATGTATTTTTCATTTTCACTACTCAATGTTATAAAATGTATAAAATTTTGTGAAGTGCATGTGGGTTAAGGTACTCACCACAACTCTATATAAATCCCTTGAGGGGTTTGGTTTCCAAGATGGAATCACTTGTGGGGGATATCCACTGTTTAGGCACATCAGGGGCTCTGCAAAAATTGACATGACGTCCACTATTTATTCCAGCCAATTTTGCGCTTTAAAATACTTATAGTCCTTTTTCCCTTCCAAGCCCTGATTTGCACCCAGGCAGTAGTTTTATACCACATTAAGGGGGAACACTGTACTCAGAAAAAATTTCACAACAAATATTGAATCATCCATTTTCTGATTTTACCCTTGTGAAAATGAAAACATTTGTGGTTAAACCAACATTTTTCTGATGAAAATTGCTAGACACTGGTAGGCCGTTAGCCCACCTGGGATGTCTGAGGTAAATGCTAGCCTAAATATATACCATTTTAATGGAGAAAACAATATATATCAAAAGAGGTGGCATTCCTAAGTTTGGTAAACAATGGGGTGAGTGGATTCAAAGTCCTTCTGTGGTTTCTTATGAGCTTGCCAGCAATGTACTCTTTAATTGTTTGCTTTTATGATCATGCATTTGGTATAACTTGTATTGCAATTTTTTTTCACCAGGGGATTTAGTTATGGGGATAGTGGGTTGGGGGATTAAAAGGGATAGGCTGTTTTTAGTTATATAAAGAATATTGTAAACCGTGATATATATTATATACTATATTATATACTATATACTATATTATATACAGTATATTGTGCCTAATAACATTTATTTGATTTTAAAAAAATAATTTTTTCATTTACAAAGCTCAAAGTTATAAAATTTTATGTAGCGCCTGGGGTTCAGGTGTTCACCACGCATCTAGATAAATCACTTGAGAGGTGTAGTTTCCAAAGTAAAGTGACTTGTGACGTTTTCACTATTTAGGCACATTGGAGGCTTTGCAAACATGACATGGCATTTGATTTCTATTACAGAAAATGTTGTGCTTCAAAATTAAACTAGTGCTCCTTTGCTTCCGAGGCCTGCCATGCACTCAAACAATAGTTTTCCACCACATAAAGGGTATGGTGTACTCAAAAGAAATTGAACAACAGATTGTTTGGTCCATCCTGATGTCCTTGTGAAAATGAAACCAGATGAAGAGGCTAGGTTGGCGATTTCCGCACAAACACCTAGTGATGCAACCCTGAGAAGCACTGCATCCTTAGCTACAAATCTGGCTGTGGCCAGCAGCAGTTGAACATCTGCAGTTCACAGGGAAGGTTGTTTAGCCTGGGCCTTTTTTGAGTCTGTAAAAGATGACCCAACTTTTGTTATCTGCCAACGTTGTAAACAACGACTCAGTAGAGGAAAAAAATTCAAATAATTGACAACTACATGCTTGAACCGGCACATGCGCAAACAACATGCATTACTGTGGAAATCTTACTGTGCTAAAATGCAGAATACCGGGTCTACCAACCACTGGCTGAAAAATAATTTTCTCTTTCTTCCTCTTACTGCGTCACCATTGAAACTATTCTCACACAGTTCTCTGACCATAGAACCTCCACTTGTTTACCCGCTGCAGTCAGGGTGAGTGAAAGCCCATCAGCTGTTATAGAAGTAAGCATGCCTGTTTTTTTTCACCCATGTGAGACATCGGGGTCACATCCTGTGTGTTGCATGGAGCATACCTCACTTATGTGCAAAGACTCTATGGAGAAATTGGGGTGGGGCAATTGATGCCACTGTCCTGCTGTCTGCCTGAAATGTTTTTAAATATTAAGACTCCAAGATGGGTCTCCAAGTTGTGTCTTATCAGTACTAGTAGGGGTGCGGGAGCAAGAGGCCTAATCCGGTCACTCATGCACCTCTTGATTTTTAAAATTGAAATGTCAGCCCACTGCCTGTTTGTTGCATGGAAAAATACCTCTCTGCTGTGGAAATACACTATGGGGAAATGGGGGCAGGGAGTGGGGGGCAATTGATGCCACTATCCTGCTGTCTGCCTGAAATGTTTTTAAATTTAAAGACTCCAAGATGGATCTCCAAGTTATGTATTGTCTATACTGGCAGGTATGTGGGAGAAAGAGGCCTAATACTGTCATTCAATCGCCTTTTTATTTTTATAATTGAATTGCCAGGCTACATCCTGTGTGTAAGTCAATGCCATCCGGAAGTGCTTAAATTAATATGCATTGGAAAACACAGCCACACCGCTGCAGAGTTGTGGACCACTATCCAGGAACAGTTTAATCAATGGCTGTCTCCACTAAACCTGAAGCCAGGAAAGGCCGTGTGGGATAACGGTGAAAATTTGGTGGTGCCAGTACACCTGGGCGACATCACATATGTGTCTTGCATGGCTCTTGTTCTCAAGGGCATTAGGGCACTATTCCGGCCTGCATGTGCTGCTGCAGAAGGCACAGTCACTGTGGGGTCACTTTTAAAAATGAAAATGCCAGGCCACATCCTGTGTGTTGCATGGACCATACCTCTATGCTGTGCAAAGACACTATGGGGAAATGAGGGGGTGTTGTGAATATAATCAGAGATGGTTCTGTTCCCGGGAGTGTTTTTGGACTCCCTCTGGTGGCTAGTGTTGATAGTGAGCCTGATTCTGCATCTGTCGCTCAGAGAGGTGTAGGAGATGATTGCTGCTTCTGGGAGCCTATGAAGTCCTGCCTGGGGGGATATAGGAAGGTTGTTTTTGTCTAACCTTTGCCGGTGATAATTGTTTCTGCTCCATGTGAAGATGTCCTAAAGTTTGTCCTCCAGTCTTTAGGCTTTTTTCCTTTCCCTGTGGGTTCTGTTTTTGCTTTTTTCTGCTTGTTTTTGGATTCTCCAGTAATGATTTGTACAGCGGCTTTTTTGTTTGTTTTGCATTGGTTTTGTTTCCATGTCATTCTGAGTCTGCAGCTATGTCTGATAAGTATTTTGCTCTTTTAGTCTGGGCTTAACCCCTTCACGACCGCGGGCCGTAAAATTACGTCCTATTTTAACGTGACTTAACGACCAGGGACGTAATTTTACGGCCTAAACTTCATTTGATTGCCGTGGCCATAGCAACGGCTTTCAAATGATGTCCCCTGCTGTTTCTTACAGCAGGGGACCTTTGCTTGACCCCAGGGGGGGTGGCATCGCCACCCCCTATCGACGATCGATGTGATTGGCTGTTCAAATCTGAACCGCCAACCACATCGATCGCACTAATTTCGGCAAAAATAATGCCCGAATTAGTGCGATCCTGTGAGATCCAGCTATGAGATGCCGCAGCTGCAGCAGCATATCATAGGTGGACCTCAAACATGTCGCCCCCAGCCCCTGCAGCACTGATTGGAGCGATCGTGCTATGACGCGCAATCGCTCCAATCAGTGTGCAGTGGGGCGGTCTGATCTGCCGGTGGCCGCCCTCCCCAGGCCTGTGCTGGCCTGCGAGCCCTCCCCCAACATGGCTGCAGCGTGGAGTGGCTGGTACTTTTGGTACCACGCCACCGCTGCTGCTGCCGCCGCCGCCTCTGATTCCTCCGCCGCTGCAGCTCTAATGGTAAGTATTCCGCTCCCTGTGCGCTCCCGTGAAGGCCCCTGCGCGCTCCCGTGAAGGCCCCTGCGTGCTCCCGTGAAGGCCCCTGCCCGTGCCCCCCCCGATCTGCCCCCCTACGCCCCGATCTGCCCCCCTACGCCCCGATCTGCCCCCCCCGGCATCCCGATCTGCTACCACCGCGGCTGCTGCAAAGTGAGTACTGTGCTCACTTTGCAGCCCGTGCGCGCTCCCGTGGTGCCCCTGCGCGCTGCCCCTGCGCGCTGCCGTGATAGCCCCTGCCGTGCCCCCCCCGCGATCTGCTCCCCCCAAACAACCCCCCCCCCCCCCGACATCCCGATCCGCTCCCCCCGCGATCTGACTGCCTCCCCCATTATTTCTATTCTGCTTCTGCAGCTCCCTCTCCGGTCTCCCCCTCTGCTCTCCCCCCCTCCCCCTCTGCTCTCCCCCTCTCCCCCTCTGCTCTCCCCCTCTGCTCTCCCCCCTCCCCCTCTGCTCTCACCCCCCCCCCTCTCCCCCTCTGCTCTCCCCCGACGTCCTCTTACCTGTCTTCACCGGCCTGATCACATCTGCGTCCATCGCTGGGTCCTTCCTGGGCATTCTGCTGATCTGCCTGCTGCTCCTGTAAAGCTGTCCATCTCTCTGCCATCTGTTCCTCTGCAGCTCTTCTGGTCAGTGATCCTCCTGCTAGTCCTCTGGGTACTGTGAGTATAACTTTTTTTTTTTTTCCGTATCCCCTGTCCATTTTTACACCTCATCCGTCCGTGCGTCCCGCCAAGCGTTGATCAGGGATGCAGATAACGGATCGGCATCCCTGCTCAATTTTTGGCGTGACTTTTTTTTCCGTATCCCCGACGCTTTTTGTATCGCATCCGTCCGTGCGTCCCGCCAAGCGCTGATCAGGGATGCATATAACGGATCGGCATCCATGGTCAATTTTTGGCGTGACTTTTTTCCGTATTCACGACGCTTTTTGTATCGCATCCGTCCGTGCGTCCCGCCGAGCGCTGATCAGGGATGCAGATAACGGATCGGCATCCCTGCTCAATTTTTGGCGTGACTTTTTTTTTCCGTATCCCCGACGCTTTTTGTATCGCATCCGTCCGTGCGTCCCGCCAAGCGCTGATCAGGGATGCATATAACGGATCGGCATCCATGGTCAATTTTTGGCGTGACTTTTTTCCGTATTCACGACGCTTTTTGTATCGCATCCGTCCGTGCGTCCCGCCGAGCGCTGATCAGGGATGCAGATAACGGATCGGCATCCCTGCTCAATTTTTGGCGTGACTTTTTTTCCGTATCCCCGACGCTTTTTGTATCGCATCCGTCCGTGCGTCCCGCCGAGCGCTGATTAGGGATGCAGATAACGGATCGGCATCCCTGCTCAATTTTTGGCGTGACTTTTTTCCGTATTTGCGACGCTTTTTGTATCGCATCCGTCCGTGCGTCCCGCCAAGCGCTGATCAGGGATGCACATAACGTATCTGCATCCATGGTCAATTTTTGGCGTGACTTTTTTTTTTACGTATCCCCGACGCTTTTGTTTATCGCATCCGACCGTGCGTCCTGCAGCGGCCGATCAGTGCACTGCGTTTGAAAAGTCAAATGGCGGTCCTTCTCTTCTGAGCCCCGCCATGCGCTCAAACAATTACTTTCCACCACATATGAGGTATCTGCGTACTCAGGAGAAAATGCACAATACATTTTATGGTGCATTTTTTCCTGTTACCCTTGTGAAAAAAAAAGCTACCTAGTTGAAGCAACCGTTTTGTGGTAAAAAAAAAAAAATTCTTTTCACGGCTCAACGCTATAAACTTCTGTGAAGCC
This sequence comes from Anomaloglossus baeobatrachus, assembly GCF_048569485.1. NCBI lineage: Eukaryota > Metazoa > Chordata > Amphibia > Anura > Aromobatidae > Anomaloglossus > Anomaloglossus baeobatrachus. The sequence goes on from NC_134354.1 coordinate 531,691,635, forward strand.
CCCAGGTGTTCAAAGTGCTCACCAAACATCTAGAAAAAATATTTGAGGGCTCTAGTTTCCAAAATGGTGTCACTTGTGGGGGAGCTCCACTGTTTAGGCACCATAGGGGGTCTCCAAACGTGACATAGCGTCCGCTAATGATTCCAACCAATTTTGCTGTCAAATGGCGCTCCTTCTCTTCTTAGCCCCGCCATGCGCCCAAACAATTACTTTCCACCACATATGAGGTATCTGCGTACTCAGGAGAAAATGCACAATACATTTTATGGTGCACTTTTTCCTGATAGCCTTGTGAAAAAAAAGCTACCTAGTTGAAGCAACCGTTTTGTGGTAAAAAATTTTTTTTTTCTTTTCACGGCTCAACGCTATAAACTTCTGTGAAGCCCCCAGGTGTTCAAAGTGCTCACCAAACATCTAGAAAAATTATTTGAGGGCTCTAGTTTCCAAAATGGTGTCACTTGTGGGGGAGCTCCACTGTTTAGGCACCATAGGGGGTCTCCAAACGTGACATGGTGTCCGCTAATGATTCCAACCAATTTTGCTGTCAAATGGCGCTCCTTCTCTTCTGAGCCCCGCCATGCGCCCAAACAATTACTTTCCACCACATATGAGGTATCTGCGTACTCAGGAGAAAATGCACAATACATTTTATGGTGCATTTTTTCCTGTTACCCTTGTGAAAAAAAAGCTACCTAGTTGAAGCAACCGTTTTGTGGTAAAAAATTGTTTTTTTCTTTTCACGGCTCAACGCTATAAACTTTTGTGAAGCCCCCAGGGGTTCAAAGTGCTCATCAAACATCTAGAAAAATTATTTGAGGTCTCTAGTTTCCAAAATGGGGTCACTTGTGGGGGAGCTCCATTGTTTAGGCACCTCAGGGGGTCTTCAAACCCGACATGGCGTTCGCTAACAGGTGCAGCTAATTTTGCACTCAAAAATTCAAATGGCGCTCCTTGCCTTCCGAGCACTGCTGTGTGTCCAAACATTTGATTTCCACCACATATGAGGTATCTGCGTACTCAGGAGAAAATGCACAATACATTTTATGGTGCATTTTTTCCTGTTACCCTTGTGAAAAAAAAAGCTACCTAGTTGAAGCAACCGTTTTGTGGTAAAAAAAATTTTTTTTCTTTTCACGGCTCAACGCTATAAACTTTTGTGAAGCCCCCAGGGGTTCAAAGTGCTCACCAAACATCTAGAAAAATTATTTGAGGCCTCTAGTTTCCAAAATGGGGTCACTTGTGGGGGAGCTCCATTGTTTAGGCACCTCAGGGGGTCTTCAAACCCGACATGGCGTCCGCTAACAGGTGCAGGTAATTTTGCACTCAAAAATTCAAATGGCGCTCCTTGCCTTCCGAGCACTGCTGTGTGTCCAAACATTTGATTTCCACCACATATGAGGTATCTGCGTACTCAGGAGAAAATGCACAATACATTTTATGGTGCATTTTTTCCTGTTACCCTTGTGAAAAAAAAAGCTACCTAGTTGAAGCAACCGTTTTGTGGTAAAAAATTTTTTTTTTCTTTTCACGGCTCAACGCTATAAACTTTTGTGAAGCCCCCAGGGGTTCAAAGTGCTCACCAAACATCTAGAAAAATTATTTGAGGCCTCTAGTTTCCAAAATGGGGTCACTTATGGGGGAGCTCCATTGTTTAGGCACCTCAGGGGGTCTTCAAACCCGACATGGCGTCCGCTAATGAGTGCAGCTAATTTTGCGTTCAAAAATTCAAATGGCGCTCCTTCCCTTCCGAGCTCTGCCGTGCGCCCAAACAATTGATTTTTACCACATATGGGGTATCAGCGTACTCAGGAGAACATGCACAATAAATTGTATTGTGTACTTTCTCTTTTCTCCCTTGTAAAAATGAAAATTTTATGGCTAAAGTAACATTTTTGTGTTAAAAAGTAAAATTTTCATTTTTTCCTTCCACATTGCTTTGGTTCCTGTGAAGCACCTAAAGGGTTAATAATCTTATTGGATGTGGTTTTGAGCAGTGTGAGGGGTGTAGTTTTTAGAATGGGGTCACTTTTGGGTATTTTCTGTCACCTCGGCCTCTCAAAGTCACTTCAAATGTGATGTGGTCCCTAAAAAAATTATTTTGTAAATTTTGTTGGAAAAATGAGAATTTGCTGATGACCTTTGACCCCTTCTAACTTCCTAACGGAAAAAAAATTTGTTTCGAAAATTGCGCTGATGTAAAGTAGACAAGTGGGAAATGTTATTTCTTCAGCGCTCTATTGGGAGACCCAGACGATTGGGGTATAGCTACTGCCCTCTGGAGGCCACACAAAGCACTACATTAAAAGTGCAAGGCCCCTCCCCCTCTGGCTATACCCCCCCGTGGTATCACGGGTTCTCCAGTTTTAGCTTTGTGTGCGAAGGAGGTCAGACATTCCATGCATAGCTCCACAGATTTTAGTCAGCAGTAGCTGCTGACTATTTCGGATGGAAGAAAAGAGGACACATATAGTGTTCCCAGCATGCTCCCTTCTCACCCCTGGATGGTGTTGTAAGGTTGAGGTACCTATTGCTGGTACAGGGCTGGAGCCTGACATGCTGTTTTCCTTCCACATCCCCTTGTAGGGCTCTGTGGAAGTGGGATCCTGCCGGCCTCTCAGCTCTGATGCCGGGCTCCATCCACAGACCCATTAGAACCTGATGGAGACGGAGCAGGAGTACGATCAGGGACAGGCCCTGCATCATACAGGTACTCTGTGTCCCCGGCAGGCACAGACACACTCCGGGCTGGCTGGGTGTTGTAGTGCGCCGGGGACCGCAACGTGGAGTTGGTGTCCCTACAGATTACTGGGGGATTGTTTGTGTTTGGGAACGCAGCGCCGACCCCCTCTGGACCGGGCGGCGCTGCTGTGACTTGTGGTGCGCCGGGGATCCGCCGTCCGCGCTTTTACGGCGGCGGCGGTTATAAATTTAGTCCCCGGCTTTTTGGGCCTAGGACGCCGGCAGCTCCGTTTCGTTCCCGCCCCCACCCTGTCATTCAGGGTAGGGGAGAGACGCTGTTCGCTAGCAGCGACGAGGGCTGGAGCCTGTTTTACATGCTCCAGCCCTCTCACTTGGCACAGAGGGAAGCAGGCTTCCCGCTCTTGGCCAGGAACGCCCAGGGCCCGCCCCCCTTCCTCTCTCGAGACGCCGGCAGCCATTACATGCATGCCTGGCTGGAGGAAGGACGCAAGGCTCTGGGAGACCTGGACTAGGGGCTATCTGGCGACCACACACCCGCTTTTTAAGCGGGCGGTAAGCGATTTTTCTGTGCTGGTCCCTCTAGTGCCTCACTGTGTATCAGTGTACTGGTACAGATATATAGTTATTGTATTACTTGCACTGTGAGGTGCGCTTCTGGCTGCATATCCCAGATCGCTCTGTGGAAGCAGCAACATGTCATCCTCAAAACGCAAGGCGGCCAAGGCAAAAAGGGCTGTGTATACTGCGTGTGCTGCATGTGGGGCTAATCTACCAGCAGGCTCCGATGACCCCCATTGTGTGCAATGCTCCGACCCGGTGCTGCTTCGCCAGCCGGAGTCAGGAGAGGTAGCGACCCAGGCTGAGACGCTTGTAAGTTCTGCCCCGGTGACAGGGACAGACTTTGCAGTTTTTGCAGATAATATGTCTGTATCTATGGCAAAAATCCTTGAGACCTTGCAATCTATGCATGGGGCTCAGTCTCTGGGCACGGCGAGGCCTCTGTCCTCAGGTCCCCCTTACTTGGAATGTATCCAGCCCACAGGGGGGTCCCCGGCTTCACAGGCCGAGGATTATGACTCAGATGATGGCCCCAGCCACCCTAAGCGAGCTCGCTGGGAAAGACCCTCGACGTCTTCACACTGCTCAGGGTCTCAGCGCAATCAGTCTCCCTGTGATGTGTCTGATGAGAGTGATCAGGAATCCACTCCTGGAACCCCTCTCAACCTGGATACCCCGGATGGGGATGCCATGGTAAACGACCTTATCTCAGCCATCAATAGGCTGTTGGATATTTCTCCCCCAGCCCCTTCAGCAGAAGAGGCGGCTGCGGAGCAGGAAAAGTTTCGTTTCCTTTATCCCAAGCGTAAATTGAGTGCTTTGTTAGATCACTCTGACTTCAGAGAATCAATCCAGAAGCACGACGCTCACCCAGAAAGGCGTTTCTCTAAACGATCTAAAGATACGCGTTTCCCTTTCCCCCCTGAGGTGGTCAAGCGCTGGACACAGTGTCCAAAGGTAGACCCCCCGATTTCCAAACTTGCAGCTAGATCCATAGTTGCAGTGGAGGATGGAGCTTCACTTAAAGATGCCAATGACAGACAGATGGACCTTTGGTTAAAATCTGTCTATGAAGCTATAGGCGCGTCATTTGCTCCGGCATTCGCAGCCGTATGGGCACTCCAGGCTATTTCAGCTGGCTTAGCAAAAGTGGATGCTATCATGCATCCAGCAGTGCCGCAAGTGGCGCACCTTACCACGCAGATGTCGGCGTTTGCGTCTTACGCCATCATTAAGCAGTCCAAGGGTAAAGACTCCTCTTTACCACAACCCAGAACATTCAAACCTCAGCAGAAAAAGTGGCAGCAGAGGTTTCAGTCCTTTCGAGGTTCGGGCAAGACACCATTTACCTCGTCCAAAGGGACTCAGAGGACGCAAAGAAACTCAGATTCGTGGCGGACTCACACACGCCCCAAGAAAGCAAATGGAGGTACCGCTTCCAAAGCGGCTACCTCATGACTTCCAGCCCCCCCCCTCCGCATCGCCGGTCGGGGGCAGGCTCTCCCGCTTTTCCGGCATTTGGATGTCACAGGTCAAAGACCGGTGGGTGACGGACATTTTGTCTCGCGGGTACAGAATCGAGTTCAATTCTCGTCCTCCAGCTCGGTTCTTCAGAACCTCCCCACATCCAGACCGAGCAGATGCTCTGCTGCAGGCGGTGGATTCCCTAAAAGCGGAAGGAGTGGTTATCCCAGTCCCTCCTCAGGAACAAGGGCAAGGGTTTTACTCCAATCTCTTTGTGGTTCCAAAAAAGGACGGCTCGTTCCGTCCTGTTCTGGACCTAAAACGGCTCAACAAACATGTGCATGCCAGGAGGTTCCGGATGGAAACCCTCCGCTCTGTCATTGCCTCAATGTCCAGAGGAGACTTCCTTGCCTCAATAGACATCAAAGATGCTTATCTCCACGTGCCAATTGCTACAGAACATCAACGTTTTCTACGTTTTGTGATAGGAGACGACCATTTTCAGTTCGTAGCTCTTCCATTTGGTCTGGCGACAGCCCCACGGGTCTTCACCAAGGTCATGGCGGCGGTGGTAGCAGTCTTGCACTCTCAGGGACACTCGGTGATCCCTTACCTAGACGACTTATTGGTCAAAGCTCCCTCTCAGGAGGCATGTCAGCACAGCCTGAATGCTACGCTGGAGACTCTACAGTCTTTCGGATGGATCATCAACTTTCCAAAGTCGATCCTATCACTGACTCAGTCACTAACGTATCTTGGCATGGAGTTTCATACTCTAGCAGCGATAGTGAAGCTTCCGCTGGACAAGCAGCGGTCACTACAGACAGGGGGGCAATCTCTTCTGCAGGGACAGTTGCATCCCTTGCGGCGCCTCATGCATTTCCTAGGGAAGATGGTGGCAGCCATGGAAGCAGTTCCCTTTGCGCAGTTTCATCTGTGCCCACTTCAATGGGACATTCTCCGCCAATGGGACGGGAAGTCAACGTCCCTGGACAGGAAAGTCTCGCTTTCCCAGACGGCCAAGGACTCTCTACAATGGTGGCTCCTTCCCACCTCATTATCTCAGGGAAGATCCTTCCTGCCCCCATCCTGGGCAGTAGTTACGACAGATGCGAGTCTGTCGGGGTGGGGAGCAGTGTTTCTCCACCACAGGGCTCAGGGGACGTGGACTCCGCAGGAGTCCACCCTTCAGATCAATGTTCTGGAAATCAGAGCAGTGTATCTTGCCCTACTGGCCTTCCAGCAGTGGCTGGAAGGAAAGCAGATCCGAATCCAATCGGACAACTCCACAGCGGTGGCATACATCAACCACCAAGGAGGGACGCGCAGTCGGCAAGCCTTCCAAGAAGTCCGGCGCATTCTAATGTGGGTGGAGGACAGAGCATCCACCATATCCGCGGTTCACATCCCAGGCGTAGAAAACTGGGAAGCAGACTTCCTCAGTCGCCAGGGCATGGACGCAGGGGAATGGTCCCTTCACCCGGACGTGTTTCAGGAAATCTGTCGCCGCTGGGGAGTGCCGGACGTCGACCTAATGGCATCCCGGCACAACAACAAGGTCCCGGCATTCATGGCGAGGTCGCGCGATCAAAGAGCTCTGGCGGCAGACGCCTTGGTTCAAGATTGGTCGCAGTTTCAGCTCCCTTACGTGTTTCCGCCTCTGGCGCTCTTGCCCAGAGTGCTACGCAAGATCAGATCCGAGTGCAGCCGCATCATACTCGTCGCCCCAGACTGGCCGAGGAGGTCGTGGTACCCGGATCTGTGGCATCTCACGATCGGTCGACCGTGGTCACTGCCAGACCGACCAGACTTACTGTCCCAAGGGCCGTTTTTCCATCAGAATTCTGCGGCCCTGAACCTGACTGTGTGGCCATTGAGTCCTGGATCCTAGCATCTGCAGGATTATCTCAAGGAGTGATTGCCACAATGAGACAAGCTAGAAAGTCGAATTCTGCTAAGATCTACCACAGAACGTGGAAGATTTTCTTATCCTGGTGCTCGGCCCAGGGAGTGTCTCCCTGGCCATTTGCATTACCCAAGTTTCTTTCTTTCCTGCAATCGGGGTTAGAAAAGGGCTTGTCGCTCAGCTCCCTTAAAGGGCAAGTTTCGGCACTTTCCGTGTTTTTTCAGAAGCGTCTAGCACGTCTTCCTAAGGTGCGCACGTTCCTGCAGGGGGTCTGTCATATTGTGCCCCCGTACAAGCGACCGTTAGATCCATGGGATCTGAACAGGGTACTAGTTGCTCTCCAGAAGCCGCCCTTCGAGCCTCTGAAGGAAGTTTCCTTTTCTCGGCTGTCGCAGAAAGTGGCGTTTCTTGTTGCCATCACATCGCTTCGGCGAGTGTCTGAGCTGGCAGCTCTGTCATCCAAGGCTCCCTTCCTGGTGTTCCACCAGGACAAGGTTGTGCTGCGCCCCATTCCGGAGTTTCTTCCTAAGGTCGTATCCTCTTTTCATCTTAATCAGGATATTTCCTTGCCTTTTTTTTTGCCCTCATCCGGTTCACCGGTATGAAAAGGACTTACGTTTGCTAGATCTGGTGAGAGCACTCAGAATCTACATTTCCCGCACGGCGCCCATACGCCGTGCCGATGCACTTTTTGTCCTTGTCGCTGGTCCGCGCAAGGGGTTGCAGGCTTCTAAAGCCACCCTGGCTCGATGGATCAAAGAACCAATTCTTGAAGCCTACCGTTCTGCGGGGCTTCCGGTTCCTTCAGGGCTAAAAGCCCACTCAACCAGAGCCGTGGGTGCGTCCTGGGCATTACGTCACCAGGCTTCGGCTCAACAGGTGTGCCAGGCAGCTACCTGGTCCAGTCTGCACACTTTCACCAAGCATTATCAGGTGCATACCTATGCTTCGGCGGATGCCAGCTTAGGTAGAAGAGTCCTGCAGGCAGCAGTGACACCCCCATAGGGGAGGGCTGTTTTGCAGCTCTAACATGAGGTATTTATTTACCCACCCAGGGACAGCTTTTGGACGTCCCAATCGTCTGGGTCTCCCAATAGAGCGCTGAAGAAGAAGGGAATTTTGTTACTTACCGTAAATTCCTTTTCTTCTAGCTCTTATTGGGAGACCCAGCACCCGCCCTGTTGTCCTTCGGGATGTTTTTTTGTTGTTTGCGGGTACACATGTTGTTCATGTTGAACGGTTTTTCAGTTCTCCGATGTTATTCGGAGTTAATTTGTTTAAACCAGTTATTGGCTTCCTCCTTCTTGCTTTGGCACTAAAACTGGAGAACCCGTGATACCACGGGGGGGTATAGCCAGAGGGGGAGGGGCCTTGCACTTTTAATGTAGTGCTTTGTGTGGCCTCCAGAGGGCAGTAGCTATACCCCAATCGTCTGGGTCTCCCAATAAGAGCTAGAAGAAAAGGAATTTACGGTAAGTAACAAAATTCCCTTCTTAGTAACTATTTTGTGTGACATATCTCTCAGATTTATGGGCATAAATTTTCAAAGTTTGAAATTTGCGAAATTTTCAAAATTTTCGCCAAATTTCCTAAATTTTCACAAATAAACGCAAAAAATATCGGCCTAAATTTACCACTGACATGAAGTACAATATGTCACGAAAAAACAATGTCAGAATCGCCAGGATCCGTTGAAGCGTTCCAGAGTTATAACCTGTCAAAGTGACACTGGTCAGAATTGCAAAAAATGGCCCGGTCATTAGGGTGTTTTAGTGGCCGGGGGTGAAGGGGTTAAAGGATGAATTTGCACTGAAGGGTGTTTCTGCTTAATCTTTGTCTTTTTCTAAAATGTTTGAGAATATTCCCTTTTGTTTCTTGCAAGTGAATAAATGCTCTTTCTGCTTTTTTTTTAGAGGGCAATTTATTCCTAGTAAGAAAGGGAGTTATTACTCCTTGGTTTGTTCAGAAATTTTTGTATTTTTGTGTCTCCTGTGTTTTTGTAGTTAAGATCTTTACCATTATATTTGCTTTTTCTATTTGGATGTATTTGGACAAAAGTTCCTGAAATAGTGCGTGGAAGATCTTGTGGTCTTTAAGGGAATTTTTTGATTATCAGGTGTTGGCATTTTTTCAGGGTTTTTGCTGGCTGCAACCAGCAATCTATCCTATACTTTTGTATCTAGCCAGCAGGGCCTCACTTTGCTTAATTCTATTTATACCATCTGTGTGTTGTTTTTTCTTACATCACCGTCATTATATATTGGGGGCTTTTGACTTTCCTTTCGGGCTGCTCTGAGGCAAGTCAGGATTCCTCTTTTCATCTTTGAGGTTAGTTAGTTCTCCGGTGTTGATGAGGCGTCTAGGTTTGTTAGGAACGCTCCACCACTACTTCTAGTTGTGTTTGTGCAGTTAGTGGATTGCAGCCAGCTAAGTTTCCAACTACTCTTGTGTATTATCTTCTACCATTTTCATGGGATTTTTGCAAGATCTTTTGCGGTCTCCTGACCATAACATGGAGGACAATTGATGCCACTGTCCTGCTATATGCCTTAAATATCAAGACTCCAAGACGGGTCTCCATTTTGTATCTTGTCTGTACTTGCAGAGGTGTGGGAGCATCAGCCCTACACCTGTCTCTCATCCACTTTAATATTTCTAATGTCAATAGTCTAGGAAGCTAATGGCTGTGCCAAAGCAGTGGGGATACACTTTAAAATGTATTTTGGCTGTTTTGGAAGCTTTTCAAGTCCCCAAAGTTGTTTTCTCTGCCTTAAGTTTGGCATTCTATTAAATCCTAAAATCTAAATGCACAAAAAATTCTTTTGACTCCATTTTGGTGCAGTTTTCTGCCAGGAGGAGCCAATTCTGTCCTAAAATGTCTGCACCAGATTTTAGCCCCAAATTTGCGCCTCAAGTCAAAAAGCTGCCTTGAAATGGCATCAAAACAATTTTTTGTGCAATGCTTTACTAAGAGAAGCGATTTTGTGTTGAAATTTATAGACCATATTCCTGCACCAAATGTGCATCTCCTGGCAAAAAATGGCATCACTATCACATCAAAACTGAATTGTTTTGATGTAGGGTTTTTTTTTTACCATAAGATGCAGATTTAATGAAGGTATTTAGTGTGTAAATGTCAGCACCAAATCTGCATCTCTTGTCAATAAAACATGGTTTTCTGCCAGGTGAATGAGGTCACTTGAAGTCAGGCTACCTGAAGTCACGGGTGGAGGGCTTTGGAAGCCTCAAATAAACTAAATTACATCACCGCTCATCGATATGGCTCAGTCATTCTCTGCCTGAAGCCCACATCATGTAAACATGTTCTGTGACCACATGCTGTGCCTTCATTATGTAGCAAATCTGGGATCGTCGTGGGACCTTGTGAGGATTATATTGGAACTGGGTGTTTTGCGGGTTAATAAAGGGGAGACAGAGGGTACGTTTTTTGTATTTTATTTCAAATAAAGGATTCTTCTGTGCTTTGTGTTTTGTTTCTTTTCATTTACACATTAGTAATTGGGGAGTCTCATAGATGTCTCCCATTACTGACCTATTGCTTATTAGCAGCTGTGAGCTGTCGTTAACCCTTTATTACCTTGTTTGCCTCCACAACAGGGAAATTGTTATGAAGTGGGTAAAGTTCTGAGATTGTCGCACTTAATGGCTGTGACAATCCTGGGCGGCTGAAGGTTGCTATTTTTAGGCTGGGTCTCACCAGCCTTTGTATACCAGCCCCAGCTGTGGGCTTTATCGTGGCTGGGTATCACAATTGTTGGGGACCGAACACCATTTTTTTAAAATTATTTAATTGGCATATCAATTAGAAGCGTCAATACTGGCACTTACTTTACTCCTCCTGAATGGCTTTGTGCAGTGGCAATCATGGTAATATAAGGGGTTAATGACAGCTGGGGGCTGGTGTAGACAGCTGGGGGCTGGTGTTCCCAGGCTGGGGAGGCCCATGGTTACTTGGCCCTCCATAGCCTTGAAAAAGCAACTGGCAGCCACCACAAAATTGGCATATCAATTAGAAGCGTCAATACTGGCACTTACTTGACTCCTCCTGAATGGCTTTGTGCAGTGGCAATCATGGTAATATAAGGGATTAATGACAGCTGTGATTTGTCAAAAAATTAATACCAAGGTTAGTATTGTGGAGAGGTATTTGAGATCCCTCCATTACTAATTATGTAAGTAAAAAGAAATAAACACAAAACAGCATGACAAGGGAATGGAAACTTGGTAAGTATCATTGTCCCGTTTTAGTCCCTATTTTGCTTTCTTTTACAGCCACCTAACCCTTACTTACACCATTTTATAACACTTAAGTCTAAGTCCCTTAGACTTATATGTGGTTCTGCATCTGGGATCAAGTCTGGTCCCGAACCAGACTGTTTTTTAAAGTCCGGCTGGACCCGCCAAACCCGAGCATCGGTGGGTTTGCCCATCTCTTCTTAGGAAGGTTGATCCTTCTGACAGATTCCCTGTAAATGATTTGTTTCCAGTGTGTGTATGTGTCATTTTCCATTGGCCCAATTGCAGGGTGTTTAATGGTTTCTGTGATAATTTGCAGTCTAGTCAAGGCCCCCATTGCTGTCTTGTTGGTCATCCTATTAAGCTTAATCAGTAACTTAGCTTCATGAAGATAATGAATTTCTCTATATATTGCAATACTATCACAACATCGTATGCAGTACAATCAAATGATAGCAAGTTCCAAAAGGCTCTAAAATTAAAGGCAAAATTAATCAGTGAATATTTTGAAAAATATTACAAACTTGCAAAAAATATGAAAAATCAAGAAGTAAAAAAAATATTTGCTGTGTTCATAAACATCTGTACTCTAAAAAATGTAAAATTAGCTAATTTAAATTGTAAACTATGTTAAATATTTTGGTTGTTTCACCTCACTCCAAAAATGCAATACACTCAGTGTACCTAGTGGCATCCTAAACGTGGCTATTGGACTTTGCTTTAGTCCCACTAGTGCAAAGACATTTGCAGCACCTCTGCCTGCATTGCACACTGCAACTCATTATAACTAAGCCATTATACTAGCAAACACTCAGTGTACCTAGTGGCATCCTAAATGTGGCTATTGGACTGTTGTCTAGTCACTCTAGTGCAAAGACATTTGCAGCACCTCTACCTGCATTGCACACTCCAACTCATTATAACTAAGCCATTATACTAGCAAACACTCAGTGTACCTAGTGGCATCCTAAACGTGGCTATTGGACTTTGCTATAGTCCCACTAGTGCAAAGACATTTGCAGCACCTCTGCCTGCATTGCACACTCCAACTCATTATAACTAAGCCATTATACTAGCAAACACTCAGTGTAATTAGTGGCATCCTAAACGTGGCTATTGGACTTTGCTATAGTCCCACTAGTGCAAAGACATTTGCAGCACCTCTGCCTGCATTGCACACTCCAACTCATTATAACTAAGCCATTATACTAGCAAACACTCAGTGTACCTAGTGGCATCCTAAACGTGGCTATTGGACTTTGCTATAGTCCCACTAGTGCAAAGACATTTGCAGCACCTCTGCCTGTATTGCACACTCCAACTCATTATAACTAAGCCATTATACTAGCAAACACTCAGTGTACCTAGTGGCATCCTAAACGTGGCTATTGGACTTTGCTATAGTCCCACTAGTGCAAAGACATTTGCAGCACCTCTACCTGCATTGCACACTCCAACTCATTATAACTAAGCCATTATACTAGCAAACACTCAGTGTACCTAGTGGCATCCTAAACGTGGCTATTGGACTTTGCTATAGTCCCACTAGTGCAAAGACATTTGCAGCACTTCTGCCTGCATTGCACACTCCAACTCATTATAACTAAGCCATTATACTAGCAAACACTCAGTGTACCTAGTGGCATCCTAAACGTGGCTATTGGACTTTGCTATAGTCCCACTAGTGCAAAGACATTTGCAGCACCTCTGTCTGCATTGCACACTCCAACTCATTATAACTAAGCCATTATACTAGCAAACACTCAGTGTACCTAGTGGCATCCTAAACGTGGCTATTGGACTTTGCTATAGTCCCACTAGTGCAAAGACATTTGCAGAACCTCTACCTGCATTGCACACTCCAACTCATTATAACTAAGCCATTATACTAGCAAACACTCAGTGTACCTAGTGGCATCCTAAACGTGGCTATTGGACTTTGCTATAGTCCGACTATTGCAAAGACATTTGCAGCACCTCTACCTGCATTGCACACTCCAACTCATTATAACTAAGCCATTATACTAGCAAACACTCAGTGTACCTAGTGGCATCCTAAACGTGGCTATTGGACTTTGCTATAGTCCCACTAGTGCAAAGACATTTGCAGCACCTCTGCCTGCATTGCACACTCCAACTCATTATAACTAAGCCGTTATACTAGCAAACACTCAGTGTACCTAGTGGCATCCTAAACGTGGCTATTGGACTTTGCTATAGTCCCACTAGTGCAAAGACATTTGCAGCACCTCTGCCTGCATTGCACACTCCAACTCATTATAACTAAGCCATTATACTAGCAAACACTCAGTGTACCTAGTGGCATCCTAAACGTGGCTATTGGACTTTGCTATAGTCCCACTAGTGCAAAGACATTTGCAGCACCTCTGCCTGCATTGCACACTCCAACTCATTATAACTAAGCCATTATACTAGCAAACACTCAGTGTTCCTAGTGGCATCCTAAACGTGGCTATTGGACTTTGCTATAGTCCCACTAGTGCAAAGACATTTGCAGCACCTCTGCCTGCATTGCACACTCCAACTCATTATAACTAAGCCATTATACTAGCAAACACTCAGTGTACCTAGTGGCATCCTAAACGTGGTTATTGGACTTTGCTATAGTCCCACTAGTGCAAAGACATTTGCAGCACCTCTGCCTGCATTGCACACTCCAACTCATTATAACTAAGCCATTATACTAGCAAATACTCAGTGTACCTAGTGGCATCCTAAACGTGGCTATTGGACTTTGCTATAGTCCCACTAGTGCAAAGACATTTGCAGCACCTCTGCCTGCATTGCACACTCCAACTCATTATAACTAAGCCATTATACTAGCAAACACTCAGTGTACCTAGTGGCATCCTAAACGTGGCTATTGGACTTTGCTATAGTCCCACTAGTGCAAAGACATTTGCAGCACCTCTGCCTGCATTGCACACTCCAACTCATTATAACTAAGCCATTATACTAGCAAACACTCAGTGTTCCTAGTGGCATCCTAAACGTGGCTATTGGACTTTGCTATAGTCCCACTAGTGCAAAGACATTTGCAGCACCTCTGCCTGCATTGCACACTCCAACTCATTATAACTAAGCCATTATACTAGCAGACACTCAGTGTACCTAGTGGCATCCTAAACGTGGCTATTGGACTTTGCTATAGTCCCACTAGTGCAAAGACATTTGCAGCACCTCTGCCTGCATTGCACACTGCAACTCATTATAACTAAGCCATTATACTAGCAAACACTCAGTGTACCTAGTGGCATCCTAAACGTGGCTATTGGACTGTTGTCTAGTCACTCTAGTGCAAAGACATTTGCAGCACCTCTACCTGCATTGCACACTCCAACTCATTATAACTAAGCCATTATACTAGCAAACACTCAGTGTACCTAGTGGCATCCTAAACGTGGCTATTGGACTTTGCTATAGTCCCACTAGTGCAAAGACATTTGCAGCACCTCTGCCTGCATTGCACACTCCAACTCATTATAACTAAGCCATTATACTAGCAAACACTCAGTGTACCTAGTGGCATCCTAAACGTGGCTATTGGACTTTGCTATAGTCCCACTAGTGCAAAGACATTTGCAGCACCTCTGCCTGCATTGCACACTCCAACTCATTATAACTAAGCCATTATACTAGCAAACACTCAGTGTACCTAGTGGCATCCTAAACGTGGCTATTAAACTTTGCTATAGTCACACTAGTGCAAAGACATTTGCAGCACCTCTGCCTGCATTGCACACTCCAACTCATTATAACTAAGCCATTATACTAGCAAACACTCAGTGTACCTAGTGGCATCCTAAACGTGGCTATTGGACTTTGCTATAGTCCCACTAGTGCAAAGACATTTGCAACACCTCTGCCTGCATTGCACACTCCAACTCATTATAACTAAGCCATTATACTAGCAAACACTCAGTGTACCTAGTGGCATCCTAAACGTGGCTATTGGACTTTGCTATAGTCCCACTAGTGCAAAGACATTTGCAGCACCTCTGCCTGCATTGCACACTCCAACTCATTATAACTAAGCCATTATACTAGCAAACACTCAGTGTACCTAGTGGCATCCTAAACGTGGCTATTGGACTTTGCTATAGTCCCACTAGTGCAAAGACATTTGCAGCACCTCTGCCTGCATTGCACACTCCAACTCATTATAACTAAGCTATTATACTAGCAAGCACTCAGTGTACCTAGTGGCATCCTAAACGTGGCTATTGGACTTTGCTATAGTCCCACTAGTGCAAAGACATTTGCAGCACCTCTACCTGCATTGCACACTCCAACTCATTATAACTAAGCCATTATACTAGCAATTTTTGCTGCAAGTTTAAGGGCCGTAGTTGCATTGTCAGGGATATTTATTCTTTATTATTCTGCTGTTAATAAAGCTAGACCACCACTACAATCTACACCACCTCTCAATTTTTACTACCACATTTTCAGTGCACAATCTTGTCACAATCAACATGAGTGGCAAAATGACAGATGCTGGTGTAAAGGGGAAGAGGCGTGGTGGAAAAGGCAAAAAAGGTTTTGTCCGTGGGGAAGGTGGCAAAGCTCCATTATCATCTGCTGAATATAGACCATCTACCAGCAAAAGTAAGATGTCTACTACTTACCGTGGACAATCCGATGTGCTCCCTTTTTTACGGACACGAACAACAGGAACAAAGGTAGATGATGGTCAAAAAAGGAAAATGCTTGAATGGATCTCAAGTGGTCCAACAAGTGCCCTCTCAGCCTCTTCAAGTACCGCATCCAAAAAACACCAGTCCTCTGAGTTGTCATCCCAATCAAACTTGCTTTCTCCCAGCTCTGAAGTCTCCATCAGCCCTGCACAGTATGGTGGAACTGAGATGGCTGAGTCTGCAGAGCTGTTTAGTCACACTGTAGCCTGGGAATCAGAGGTCTGCTCCCAAGTTACAGTGAGTACAGAACAGGAAATGGTCTGCAGTGATGCCCAGAACCTTTGTGACTCTGATTCAGGCCGTGAGGACCAAGTTTCTGAGCATAATGTTGACCCTTTGTCACAAACTGTAACACCTGTGGTTATAGACAATGAGGAACATACTGATGAAGAGGAGACGCAGATACCCGATTGGGATGACAACTTAAATATTCGGTCAGGGGAAGAAGAGGCTCGGTCTGAGGGGGACAAACACAACAATTGATGATGAAGTTCTAGATCCCACCTACTGTCAACCCACAGTCAGGCACTCGAGGAGGTCAACAGAGGTGGTGGAGGAGGATGCAACTGATGACGAAGTTACCTTGCGCCTTCCTGGACAGAGTCGGAGTACTGGTAGCACGTCTACAACTGCATCCTCAGCCACCACTCTGCCTCTGAGCATTATTCGGGGTGGATCAACAGGTCGCATGGCCTCTAAGCCTTGCCTAGCCTGGTCCTTTTTTGACATAGAAAAAGATCGCCCAAATTATGTGATCTGTAAAATTTGTCATGGTTCTCTTAGTAGAGGTCAAAACCTCAGCAGTTTGACAACTTCTTCCATGAATCGTCACATGAATAAATATCATATGGCCCGGTGGGAAGCTCACCGTGCTGCAATGCGGCCTAGCTGAGCGAACCATCCACTGCCTGCCCCTTCCAGTGCATCCGCGCGCTCGTCATCTTCTAGGACTGTGGGGACAGCTGTCACACCTGTTTTTCCACCCACAACTTCCACCACTGTAACCGCAACAGGCAGTTTGCTTGGTAGGTCGTCAGTTGGTTTGGAAAGGGAAACAAGTGAGTGTGTACAGCTCTCTCAGACATCGATAGCACCAACGTTGGATGAAGGCAACATCATGTCTCCGCCAGCACTTTCCTCACAAACCTGCATTTTTCCAGGGGCACCCTACTCAACACCGTCTACACACAGCAGCCAGATCTCTGTCCCTCAGATGTGGTCAAATAAAAGGCCACTTCCTGCGACCCATGACAAAGCGAAGGGGTTGACTCTATCCCTCTGTAAGCTGTTGGCTACCGAAATGCTGCCTTTCCGCCTAGTGGACACACAGGATTTTAGAGACCTTATGTCTGTTGCTGTGCCCCAGTACCAGATGCCTAGTCGCCACTACTTCTCTAAGAAAGGTGTGCCCGCGCTACACCAGCATGTCGCACACAACATCACTGCTTCCTTGAGAAACTGTGTGTGAACGGGTGCATTTCACCACCGATACTTGGACCAGTAAGCATGGACAGGGACGTTACATGTCGCTGACTGGGCACTGGGTAACTATGGTGATAGATGGTGAAGGGTCTGCTGCACAAGTCTTGCCGTCCCCACGACTTGTGTGTCAATCCTCTGTCTGTCCAAGTTCCGCCACTGCTTCTGCATCCTCCACCTCATCAGGGTCCTCCACCTCCGCCCCAAGCCTGCCTGGTCAGGCCACCAGCGTTCTCACAGCGCAAAAGGAATCACACACCCCTCATTACTATGCTGGCAGCAGAGCGCAACGGCATCAGGCGGTCTTTAGCTTGACATGTCTTGGGTATAAGAGTCACACAGTTGAGGAGTTGTGGTCAGCTCTGCGGTCCGAGTTTAATAAATGGTTGTCTCCACTCAACCTGCAGCCTGGTAATGCCGTGTGCGACAATGCTGCAAACCTGGGTGCGGCCCTTCGCCTGGGCAAGGTGACACACGTACCTTGTATGGCTCACGTGTTGAACCTTGTCGTCCAGCAATTTTTAACACACTATCCCGGCCTAGATGGCCTTCTGAACAGGGCACGAAAACTGTCTGCTCACTTCCGCCGTTCAAGCGCCGCAGCTGAGCGACTTGCATCGCTCCAGAAGTCTTTCGGCCTGCCGGTTCATCGCCTGAAATGCGATGTGGCGACACGCTGGAATTCAACTCTCCACATGTTACAGCGACTGTGGCAGCACCGCCGAGCCCTGGTGCAATACGTCATGACGTATAGCCTGGGCCAACGAGATGCAGAGGTAGGTCAGATCACCCTGATGGAGTGGTCTCAGATCAAGGACCTATGCACCCTTCTGCACAGTTTCGACATGGCGACGAATATGTTTAGCGCTGACAATGCCATTATCAGCATGACGATTCCAGTCATTTACATGCTGGAGCACACGCTAAACACTATTCAGAGTCAGGGGGTGGGACAACAGGAAGGGGATGAACTACAGGAGGATTCATATGCGCAAGACACAACAACATCACCAAGGTCCCGACCTTCATCATCACCAAGGCGGCAGGCATGGGACCATGGGGGACAGGGATCAACAAGGGCGCATGGTAGCAGGTGAGATGTTGAGGAAGGTGCAGGAGAACATGAAGAAATGGAGGACGAACTGTCCATGGACATGGAAGACTCAGCGGATGAGGGAGACCTTGGTCAAATTTCAGTTGAAAGAGGTTGGGGGGAGATGTTAGAGGAAGAAAGAACGGTTAGCACCTCTATGCCACAAACACAGCGTGGACTTGGTCCGCATGGCTGCGCAAGACACATGAGTGCCTTCTTGTTGCACTACCTCCAACATGACCCTCGTATTGTCAAAATTAGAAGTGATGATGACTACTGGATTGCCACACTATTAGATCCCCGGTACAAGTCCAAATTTTGTGACATAATTCCAGCCATAGAAAGGGACGCACGTATGCAGGAGTATCAGCAGAAGCTGTTACTCGATCTTAGCTCGGCTTTTCCACCAAACAACCGTGCAGGTGCAGGGAGTGATTCTCCCAGTTGTAACTTGCCATACATGGGACGGTCTCGTCATCTTCAACAGTCTACCCGTACCAGTAGGACCGTATCTGGTGCTGGTAACAGCAATTTTATGGAATCTTTTCATAATTTTTTTAGACCCTCTTTTGCAAGGCCACCAGAGACAACAAGTCTGACACATAGTCAACGGCTGGAGAGGATGATACAGGAGTATCTCCAAATGAACATCGATGCCATGACTTTGCAAATGGAGCCTTGCTCCTTTTGGGCTTCAAATCTAGAAAAATGGCCAGAGCTATCCAGTTACGCTTTGGAGATTTTGTCGTGTCCAGCTGCCAGCGTTGTCTCTGAACGTGTCTTCAGTGCTGCTGGGTGTGTGCTGACAGATAAGCGCACGCGTCTGTCCAGTGACAATGTGGACAGACTGACGTTCATCAAAATGAACAAGTCATGGATCCAGAAGGAATTTACTACCCCTGTGTCATCCTGGGGAGAGTAAATGCTTGTGGATTTGGAATGTGCTTGATGCAAATCAAAACATCCTGTTTGCAACTAGGGCACAACTGCTGCCACTGAAGGGGTGGGTGTGTGTGGGGCCCAATTTTTGGAAAAAAGGGAGACTCTGCTTGGAGTAACCCTTGCTTGCTGTGTTTTTAAAAGAAGCCAAGATGAACAGAGCTGGGATCAGGAAAGACTTTGCTACCTACCCTGGTGTCATCCTGGGGACGGTTAATTAGGCCGTATTTTTGAATGTGCTTGATGCAAATCTAGCTGTGAATTGTACAACTGGGGCACAACTGCTGCCACTGAAGCGGTGGGTGTGTGTGGGGCCCAATTTTTGGAAAAAAGGGAGACTCCGCTTGGAGTAACCCTTGCTTGCTGTGTTTTTTAAAAGGAGCCAAGATGAACAAGTCATGGTTCAGCAAAGACTTTTACCTACCCCGGTGTCATCCTGGGGAAGGTTAAGAATGGCGTATTTTTGAATGTGCTTGATGCAAATCTAGCTGTGAATTGTACAACTGGGGCACAACTGCTGCCACTGAAGGGGTGGGTGTGTGTGGGGCCCAATTTTTGGAAAAAAAGGGAGACTACGCTTGGAGTCACCTTGCGGTGTTTTACATGATTTTAGAAGGGCGTGCCATGCCTATATCTGTGTGTCCTCCTCTTTTTCCTTGTCCAGCTGTTTTGTTTTTGCATGAGTTTATGTCCTTGTCACTTTCCCATGTGTTTGTGTTGTGTTGTGAGTTGTTTGTCACCTTTTGAACACCTTTGAGGGTGTTTTCTAGGTGTTTTTATGTGTTTGTGATTGCCTGCCATTGTTTCCTATGCAGTTCGAGTTCGGTTCGGCGAACGTTCGACGAACCAAACTCGAACGGGACCCCCGTTCGGCGAACCGACCTCGAGCCGAACCGGCACCGGTTCGCTCATCTCTAGTAATGAGGTTTGCTGGCCCCGTGGACAGGTTGTATTTCGTCAGTTATCCCCCTTCTGCCACTGTTCGCCGTCCCCCAGTGTTCATTTACATAGATGAGGCCACTGCCCTCATGTTCCGCAGTGCTCCTGAAGTTTTGCACATGCGCAGTGGCACTATGACGGGACTGAGCACTGTTTTCAAATCGCAAGCGCCGGCGATGTTATTGCGTAGGCGCAAGATTATGGGCGGCGCAGTGAATGTCATCACCAGCGTCATCCAAGTACCTGCCCATAATTTCGCGCCTGCGCAACAACATCACCGGCGCTTGTAATTTGAAAACGGTGCTCAGTCCCGCGATAGTGCCACTGCGCATGCGCGAGACTTGAGGAGCACTGCGGAACATGAGGGCGGTGGCGTCATCTATGTAAATGAACACTGGGGGACGGCAAACAGCGGTAGGAGGGGGATAACAGATGAAATACAGCCCACCCACGGGTCCAGCAAACCTCATTACCATAGCAAAAGGTAAAATTTTATAAAGTTGTTATTTAGGTCTGAAAGGGGAGCCAGTAGCAAGATGAACCTTTCTAGAATGCAGCCCAGGAGCTGCAGAAGGGGATTCTTTTAGTTTAATAGCAAAAATTCTGGTGACACGTTCCCTTTAATAGTATGTTCACCCATATTACGTTTTAAGATGAAACTGAAATATTCAAAAAATGTAACAAATGTGACAAATGACACAGATTCCTATGTATGCTGCACTGCTAATATCCTAGCTAGTGCACTAAATTTAGCATTAATTATCTTGGATCTGAAATGTTTTTCTGTCTTTATTCTAAGTGGAACTCTACATTATATACATATTCATATTTTTAGATATTTTTGAAAATATTTAAGAAATTACACTACTTAGAATTACACAAGTATAAGCTCAGAGAAAACATTGAAAAGGTGTCTTTGAATCAGGCATTAGAGTCATCTGACATTTGTAAGCTTCAATATAAGCTGTGTCCACTTGTGTTATTGTGTAGCAGACATTCAATGTGGCATCTTATATACTTCATTCTCCACAACATTAACCCCTTCACTATCCAGCCTGTATGCACCTTCCTGTCAGAGTCAATTTTTTCAATCTAAATAGCATAACTTTAGGATGTAATACCTCTAGAGCACTTCAATGGATCCATGTGATTCTACGACTGTTCTTTTCATGACATATTCATATTCATATTCATGTTAGTGGTAAATTTAAGATGACAATTTTTGAAAATATTCGAAATTTGGCAAAAACCTTGAAAATTTAGCTTTTTACAAAACTTTAATTTTTATTCTTTTAAACCTAGAGAGTTATGTCAACAAAATACTTAAGATACATTTACATTTACATTTACAACATGTCTCCTTTTCATTAGCACTATTTTTGAAACATATTTTTTTGTTATGAAGTTAGAAGAGTTAAAATTTTATCAGGAATTTCTAAATATTCCAACACACTCTACAAAACCATTTTTTTAAGGACCACATCACATTTGAGGTGACTTTGAGAGGGCTATATGACAGAAAATACCAAAAAGTGGCAACATTCTAAAACCTGCACCTCCTCAAACTAAGAAAATTTTTGGGATCAGCTCACCTCTAGATTTACTGTGGCCGGTTTTAGAGATCAGTGCACGGACAGTCAGCAGGCCGGATCCCGGGATAAATAAAACAGGAAAAAAAATGTTTCATCCAGCACTTGAAAATATATTTCAATTCCACGAAATTTCACAGACTTGATAAAAACATTATTGATTTTATTGGTGTACAAAAGTACAAATAATTAAAATCATTGCGTCTTACGCGTTTCAAGCCGAACAAGGGCTCTTACTCATAGCATAACCAACATTGACATAACCAAATAGGTCATAGACAAAAAGGGGAAAATTAATTTATACGGTTTTAACATAGTGAAAACGATCACATTCCCCTGTATGGACAATAACATAGAATATACTCCCAAACGATTAAATACTTAGTGTGAACACACTTGAGGAGACTGATTCCAATATAAAAAATCTAATTTTTATTGAAGAATATACATACAATATAAAAATGTGTATTTTCCATAAGGTCAAGTAATGAGGTAGGTGGATTGAAAAACACCCACCCATCTGGGGAACTGGCCGCAATAACCCATCATTACTCCATAACCAAAGTAGTAAATGCTGACTCAAGTGAGTTTATAATGGAGGCACACCATGGGAACACATAATCTAACATAGAGACACATGGTTCAAAACTTACCCATGGTGTAAGGGAAGAGGGTACAAGCTGGCAGTCCCAGAATGAGTGAGTGGGCAACCTTTCTCCCGGACGCGCGTTATCGCCAAATGCTTCCTCAGCGGGGTGCAGGCAGGTGAATGACATAACGTGACATTTCGTGGAATTGGGATATTATATTTTCAAGTGCTGGATGAAACATTTTTTTTCCTGTTACATCCTCAAACTGCTCAATTCTAGAAAGAAGTGAATGGGAGGTTAATAATAATAATAATAATAATAATGATCTTTATCTTTTAGCCAACATATTCTGCAGCATTTTCCAATTCAGAAGTTCATATACAAACAAACATTCATAAGTAACAGTTAAAGAAAATACAATAAATAAAAAAAAAATAATGACGACCCTGCTCATAAGAGCTTACAGTCTACAATGGGGTGAGGTGGCAGCAACAAGGTCCTGGTGCTTTTTTCAACAACAGTCCAGCTATCTCAAACAGATGGGGGATAGATAAAGGCTGCATGAGCCAGTCACCAGCCAGTCTTTGTGATGTTTTTGGGTGCAAACCAGGAACATATTAAAAATAGTGTGATGTCCAAGTGCTGCAAAAACCAAGGCCTAATGTTTGGTGTTCGTACCAAACATAGACTTTAGAAAAAAAACCTAGAGCTCGGAGTTTGTGTGCTTTACGTATGCAAACCACTTATGTGAGCATCACTGTGTTTGGGTATGCTCGATACTCAGTCTACTGTGAGCCGCTTGCAGTGTTTGAACGGCTCACTCTGGGGTAATAACAGCGTGATCGGATGTAGTGTGCCCAAACAATAAAATGGAAAATACCTGCCTACCCCCCTGGAAGTGTTCTGTTTATGCCTGTCTGCATGTTGTCGAAGACTCAAACTGCCCAATTAGTGACTTCCATTGCGGTACAGGTCAAGTCAGGGTCCCAAACCAAACTTCATCCAAAGTCTGGATGAAACCGCTTAACCAAACTTCCACGGGTCTGCTCATCTCTACTCAAAACCACATTCAAGAAGTTTATTAACCCTCTCGGTGCTTCACAGGAACTAAAGTAATGTGGCAGGAAAAAATGAAAATTTTACTTTTCCCCACAAAAATGTTACTTTAGCCCCAAATTTTGCATTTTCACAAGGGTAACAGGAGAAAATGCACCATACAATTTGTTGTGCAAATTTTCCTGAGTACAGAGACAATCTAAATGTGGTGAAAAACTGTTTCATAAGTCTCATAAGGGAAGTAGTGCCATTTGACTTTTGGAACATAAAATTGGATGGAGTTGATTGCAAACACTATGTCACATTTGTAGAACCCGTGGTGTGCCCAAACATTGGAAACCCCCTAGAAGTGACCAAAGAGTCATGTTAGGGCTTGTTTTTGCAAGTTGATTTGGAGTATTTCTTGGTACCTTCTTTATGCCGCATAATATTTTTGGATCACTTATTATTTTGTTTTCTGTGTGTCGAGAAGAAACAAAAATTCAGGAACTAGGATTTTTTTTGCTTGGTTTTATTTTTGCCGTTCACTATGTCATAAAGTAATAAGACAGCTTTATTTTTTGGGTCAGTATGTATACTGTAATAGCACATTTATATATTTTTTATGTTTTGCCATTTTTACAACATAAAAGCTATTTTATAACAAAAAAAAATGTTTTTCCATTGCTGTATTCTGAGAGCTTTGTTTTTTTTGCTTTAAGAGTTGTGTGATGGCTTTAGGCAAAATTACATTTTCAGCTATATCATTTATAGTTACATACTAGCTGTAGTACCCGGGCGTTGCCTGGGATAGTAACTGTCTCTCTCCCAGTCTCTGTCTGTGTGTCGCTGTCTGTCTGTCTCGCTGTCTGTCTCTTTGCTTGTCTGACTATTTCTATCTCTCTGTCTGTATTTGCATCAGTCTATCTGTCTCAATCTCTGTATCTGTCTGCCTCGCTCTCTCTGTCTTTGTCCAGATGTCTATTGCCCGGCTGTCTCTTTGCCCGGCTGTCTGTTTCTAGGTCTGTCTCTTTCCCGGTCAGTCTCTTTCCCAGTCAGTCTCTTTCCCAGTCAATCTCTTTCCCGGTCTCTCTCTTTCCCGGTCTCTCTCTTTCCTGGTCTATCTCTTTCCTGGTCTATCTCTTTCCTGGTCTATCTCTTTCCTGGTCTATCTCTTTCCTGGTCTGTCTCTTTCCTGGTCTGTCTCTTTGCCAGTCTGTCTCTTTGCCCGTCTGTCTCTTTGCCCGTCTGTCTCTTTGCCCGTCTGTCTCTTTGCCCGTCTGTCTCTTTGCCCGTCTGTCTCTTTGCCCGTCTGTCTCTTTGCCCGTCTGTCTCATTGCCCGTCTGTCTCATTGCCCGTCTGTCTCTTTTTCCATCTGTCTCTTTGCCCATTTGTCTCTTTCCAGGTCTTTCTCTTTCCAGGTCTGTCTCTTTCCAGGTCTGTCTCTTTCCAGGTCTGTCTCTTTCCAGGTCTGTCTCTTTCCAGGTCTGTCTCTTTGCCCATCTGTCTCTTTGGGCATTTGTCTCTTTGCCCTGCTGCCTCTTTGCCCGGCTGCCTCTTTTCAGGGCTGTCTCTTTCCAGGGCTGTCTTTTTGCCCGTCTGTCTGTTTCCCATCTGTCTCTTTCCCAGTCTGTCTCTTTCCCGGTCTGTCTCTTTCCCGTCTGTCTCTATCCAGGTCTGTCTCTTTCCAGGTCTGTCTATTTGCCCGTCTGTCTCTTTGCTTGTCTATCTCGTTGCCCGTCTGTCTCTTTGCCCAATCTGTCTCTTTCCTGGTCTGTCTCTTTGCCCAGTCTTTCTCTTTCCAGGGCTGTTTCTTTGCCAGGCTGTCTCTTTTCCCAGCTGTCTCTTTGCCCGGCTGCCTCTTTTTAGGGCTGTCTCTTTGCTCGTCTGTCCCTTTGCCCGGTCTGTCTCTTTGCCCGGTCTGTCTCTTTGCCCGGTCTGTCTCTTTGCCCGGTCTGTCTCTTTGCCCGGTCTGTCTCTTTCCCGGGCTGTCTCTTTCCAGGGCTGTCTCTTTCCAGGGCTGTCTCTTTCCAGGGCTGTCTCTTTCCAGGGCTGTTTCTTTCCCCGTCTGTCTCTTTCCCTGTCTGTCTCTTTCCCCGTCTGTCTCTTTCCCCATCTGTCTCTTTCACACTTGCAGCCAGTTGACATGGATTAAAGTTGACTCAACCTCTGTCCTGTGTCCTTGTGTGTACCACATTGAGCATGGAGAAAAGAAAAAAGACCAAAGAACTGTCTGAGGAATGAGAATCCAAATTGTGAGGAAGCATGAGCAATCTCAAGGCTACAAGTCCATCTCCAAAGACCTGAAAGCTCCTGTGTCTACAGTGCGCAGTGTCATCAAGAAGCACTGTGGCTAACCTCCTTAGATGTGGAAGGAAAAGAAAAATTGACGAGAGATTTCAACGCAGGATTGTGCGGATGGTGGATAAAGAACCTCGACTAACATCCAAACATGTTCAAGCTGCCCTGCAGTCCGAGGGTACAACAGAGTCAACCCGTACTATCCGTCGGTGTCTGAATGAAAAGGGACTGTATGGTAGGATACCCAGGAAGACCCCACTTCTTACCCCGAGACATAAAAAAACAGGCTGGAGTTTGCCAAAACTTACCGGAGAAAGCCTAAAACGTTTTGGAAGAATGTTCTCTGGAAAGATGAGACAAAAGTAGAGCTTTTTGGGAAAAGCCATCAACATAATTTACAGGAAAAAAAATAGGCATTCAAAGAAAAGAACACGGTCCCTACAGTCAAACATGGCGGAAGTTCCCTGATGATGTTTTGGGGTTGCTTTGCTGCCTCTGGCACTGGACTACTTGACCGTGTGAATGGCATTATGAAATCTAAAGATTACCAACAAATTTTGCAGCATAATGTAGGGCCCAGTGTGAGAAAGCTGGGTCTCCCTCAGAGGTCATGGGTCTTCCATCAGGACAATGACCCAAAACACACTTCAAAAAGCACTAGAAAATGTTTGAGAGAAAGCACTGGAGACTACTAAAGTGGCCAGCAATGAGTCCAGACCTGAATCCCATAGAACACCTGTGGAGAGATCTCAAAATGGCAGTATGGAAAATGCACCCTTCAAATCTCAGGGACCTGGAGCAGTTTGCCAAAGAAGAGTGGTCTAAAATTCTAGGAGAGCATTGTAAGAAACTCATTGATGGTTACCGGAAGCGGTTGTTCGCAGTTATTTTGGCTAAAGGTTGTGCAACCAAGTATCAGGCTAAGGGTGCCAATACTTTTGTCTGGCCCATTTTTGGCGTTTTGTGTGAAATGATTAATGATTTGATTTTTGTTTCATTCTCTTTTGTGTTTTTTCATTGCAAACAAAATAAATGAAGATAATACCAAAGAATTTGTGATTGCAATCATTTTCAAGAAGAAACTGAGTATTACCTGACAGAATTGCAGGGGTGCCAATACTTTTGGCCAGCACTGTACAGCACATGTATAATAATGAAAATTATTGTGAAATTGTTTCAAAGGTCCCAAACAGTTTTTATATATATATATATATATATATATATATATATATATATATATATATATGTATGTATATATACATACACTAGCTGTAGTACCTGGGCGTTGCCCGGGATAGTAACTGTCTCTGTGTCTCTTTCCCAGTCTCTGTCTTTGTGTCGCTGTCTGTTTGTGTCTCTTTCCTTGTCTGTCTGTGTCTATGTCTGTCTGTCTGTTTCTATCTCTCTGTCTATATTTGTGTCAGTCTGTCTCCATCTCTGTATCTGTCAGTGTCTCTCTATCTCTGTGTCTATCTCTATGTGTGTGTCTTTCTGTCTGTTTCTTTGCACGGCTGTCTCTTTCCAGGGCTGTCTCTTTCCAGGGCTGTCTCTTTCCCCGTCTGTCTCTTTCCCCATCTGTCTCTTTCCACGTCTCTCTTTCCCCATCTGTCTCTTTCCACGTCTGTCTCTGTCTGTGTCTATGTCTGTCTGTCTGTCTCTTTCTGTCTCTCTTTATCCGTCTCCCCACCGTCATCATATTGCCTCACACATAAGCTTCTTATACTAACAGTTTATTTTGTTACTATAGCAACCACTGACAGTTGCTATTAATAGCATGTAGCTTCCACCTCCATTCAGTTTAATGGAGGCAGGATTTTGGAGAGTAACTGTAAAGTGTGGGGTTAAATTTTCCCGTCAAAACATAGTCTATGACATTCCCTGAGTCACTTGAGGTGTCTGTGCAAACTTTCGTGATTGTAAATGCGACAGTGTGCAAATTCCTTTAGCAGACACACACATACACACACACACATATATACATACACACATATATACACTGAGCTTTATATATATATATTATATATATATATATATATATATATATATATATATATATATATATATATATATATATATATATATCTATATCGCAAACCAATGCAAGAGAAGCCAACAACACCTGCTTCTATGGGAACCCTCACAGGATAACATCCTGCAAGATGCAATAAAATGCTTTTCAGAAAGTATAGCAATATGTCAATATTTTAGCAGTCAACGCATTATGCCCATTGAGTACCAATAAGTATGCCACATGTCGCTGAGGCTGCTGACTCCCTGCCAATGTCTGTTGATCTATTTGTTGAGCAGATGGTCAGTGCTTGTCACATTTGTAGAAATATAGAACAAACACTGCTTTCTGTTTGGTTATTTCTTACTAAAACCCGGAATGCATAATATTGTTATCTATTCGTTCCGCCACAATGTGGCATCCCCCATGGCCAAGCCATATTTAAAGTTCATTGTTAATCAAAAATTGGAAACGGCAGTCTAGCCAATAAACAGGAAGTTTTTTGTTTCATTCAAAAAACACCTGCATTTGTTTGACATAAGAATGAATGGCTCTGGAAACAACATTTCCTTTCAAGTTAAAGTGACATGTAATGTGTGTTTTTTGAAAGTACAAGATTTTTAGAACATTAACATGAACAGCATGTGTTTCTGGAAAAATACTGAATAGTACTGTATGTTCTATTTTAGGACAAATAAGTGAAATAATGGCTTGTGAACAAAAGTGCTGAGTTCTGACAAGGTTAATTCCTTTACTTTAAATGCATTCACTGGGAGTTGACATTAGAATTTCCATTTCTTGCATTGTTCTACTAGAAAGAACCGGTAATAAATCAATCATGTCAACAACATATATTATAGTTACAGGCTAAGAAAATTTAATGGAACTTTTCTTTTTATCTAGTAATTTTCTTCACTTTATTACAAGAACATTTTTCTTATACTGTGCAACATTTTAGTATTTAGTACCCCAAACTAGCAAAATATGTCCAACATCCATTGATTTAAGTATGTTCTAAAACACACTATTTTAAGATGGTCTTTCTCATTCACTTTCCTTTTACCGTCCCCTTCTAAGAGATTCCTTAGAAATTGATTGTCTGATTCACCATTCCATTCCATTGACCTCAATGCTATTGAAATCAGTGACTGCATGATTCGGAACGGTAGCTTGTACAACATTTTATGACAAAAAGATACAAATTTTGCTGCCAGTGGCATTTTGTGCAAATTGTTCTTATTTCTGTCTTTTTGTGTAGACCCAATACATTTTTTAAAATGGATGTGGTTTAACAAAAAATGTTCTGTAGAGATATACATCACTACACTTTTAAACGATATCATACATGAGTAGGGATCCAGACCATATATAGTGAAACAGACTCAGCACTTAATATAGTGATGAACAAACAAAAACTTATAATGGCAATCCAAATAAATAAAAATTAATGTTCCGGCCCCTTAATCCAAACTTTCATCAGAATGAAAACTGATTGCCGTAGTGTACAAGGATATGGCAGATAGGCAGCAAAGTAGAGATGTGACTCCAGTTGTGTGGGTATGAAACCGAAGCTGTGCTGTACTGCGCTTTGTATCTGCTATGTCCTTATAAACTATGGCTGTCAGGGTCCCGATGTGCAAAGCATCTTGTGCTCTGTTATGTTTTGCAATGTTCTCCTGCTAAGCCTGTACTTGCATGTTTTATTGCACAGGGCATTTTGCAGGTTTAGATGCTCTGCTGTTTTTCTTAAGCTCCTGTGGATGGGTTATTTCTTAGTTCTGGGTTCTACACTGGTGCTGGGAGGGGCTTTCTCAGATGATCCTCAATCTGGGTGATTGCTTTGCTTTATTAGGGAGCATGCTTGCCCAGAATGTCACCAGTTGTATTTCCTGGTTCCGCAGTAAGTGCTTTTTCCTCCCATTTGTGTACAGTTATCTGATCTTGGCTTCTCAACCCTGGACTGTAGTTTACTCTGCTTTGCCAACCCTCTGAATTTGTCGTTACCTCCTGGCTTCTGACCTTGGACTTTCTCTTTACCACGTCTCCTCCTACTTCCTGTATCCTATACATACTCTCCTGGAATCCTGACCTTCGGCCTGTATCTTTATCTCATCTCTGCCTGCTCCCTGTGTCCTGTCATGTCCTAATAGTTCCTTATTCTGACTTGTTTGACTACCTCTCTGTTCACACTGAACGCAAGTTGTATCTAGCGCCACCTAGTGACTAGCATCCCGCTACGCAACATAGTGTTGAACATCCCAACGGCAATCAGTTTTCATTCTGACGAAGATCTGGAAGGAAGGATCTGAAGGACCGAAGTGTTAATTTTTGTTTATTTGGAATGCTATTAAAACTTTTTGCTTGTTTACTGCTTGAGTGACGAGTCTCTTTCACTTATTAACAAATATTGGTGGGGACAGAAAACTGGTATAATTTTAAGGACAGATATTTTCTGGCATACAGACAGCAAAAAAGTGCACCAAATTTATAACGAGTTCTCTTCATAAATTTGGAAAACCTTATTCCAACAGGCTAAAAGTTAGGACTGTCATGCAAAATGTCATTTTTTATAAATTAACCCTAATGTGTTTTCCTCAATATTGTACAAATGACTGTTGGACTATAGCACTAATCATGCATGTTTCTTTAAGTAACATAATATTTTCTTGTAGATTCTAAGCTACTGTAAGCAGGACCCTCTCCACTGTCCCTTACTGATTGTTATTAGCATTATGGCTTAACTAATGCCTTTCCAAAACCCATAATTTATAGACAACACTACCAGCTCTGGTTTGTTACTATGTATTCTGTATGTCTGCTTTTGTATCGTTATGGTTTCTTTTCAAAACTGTGAAATTTACAGCACAGATGAATCAATTGATTTGATAATAATCAAATGTGCCTTGAATTTTTGAAGTGTTCAGGTTCACCACAATTTAAAGGGACATTAAAATGTTTAATGTGACATTTTAGTTAGATTTTTTTGGTTAACATTAAGCTATCAATCAATTCAAAAATTAGTTTATGTTGGCTTCTTTCAATCATTATTGGACATCTACTGTACTTTGGTAATCTATAATTTAGTTATTTCCATTCCATGCAGGAATCAATGCATATGTCCAATTTTACAGTAACAGCGTAACACAGTAATGGTATTATGTCAGTTTGTAAACTAAGCATCAAGAAATTCACTGAAATTGTAAGCTCACTTCATTGTACTTCGCTGAAGTCAATTTATTGGACTTTTATGTCAGTATATTAATATCAAGTGAATAAAATTATTTTCAAAATGTTATCCCCGTCCTTTATTCACTACATAATACAATAAATGATTCTTAAAGCATAATCATCATTTTAATTTTTATTTAAAAAATCAACAATACGCATGAAAATAAGCAACTGTGTAATATATCTTAACAGACAAAATTTGCTTTTTCCTCTGCCAGAATTGATAAGTCATTATCAAAATTTTCAATTTTTAAATTAAATATGGGTTCAGTGAAGACTTTTGCACTACTAAAATAGGAGATGGCAGTTGTTTTTATTAGATTCTATGATGACGTGCATAGGGAGGAGCTAGAGTAATAACTCCATCATTCTACTTCTATCTGCATACATATACACAAAAAAAGCTATTGTTTAACCCCTTCACGACCTTGGACGGATCTATCCGTCCAGGATCGTGTCCCGTTAAGCCCCGCCCCCTGCCGCGGGCAGGCGGCGTGGATCGGCACACATATCAGCTGTTTTCAACAGCTGACATGTGTGCCTGCTAGCCGCGGGTGGAATCGCTTCCACCCGCGGCCATTAACCCCTTAAATCTTGCTGCCAAAGTCTGGCAGCAAGATTTAAATGCGCGCGGCCATGTTTGTTACTTACCGCCGCCCCCACCGGAAGTCACGTGTGTTATCACGTGACTATCGGTGGTTGCCATCGTAGCACAGGGTCATGTGATGACGCCTGCTGCTATGATCTTTCACTTTCATTTTCCCTCGGCCGAGAGCAGAGGGAAAACCAAAGTGAGTGAATCTGCTGATTACAGCGGTATTGCTGTGATCAGCAGATAGCGATCAGCGATCGGATTGCTGATTGCTATAGCCCCCTAGGGGGACTAGTAAAATAAAAAAAAAAAGTAAAAAAAAAGTTTTAAAAAATAAAAAAAAAAAAAAACCTAAAAGTTCAAATCACCCCCCTTTCCCCCCATTGAAAATTAAAGGGTTAAAAAATAAATAAATATACACATATTTGGTATCGCCGCGTTCAGAAATACCCGATCTATCAAAATATAAAATCAATTATTCTGATTGGTAAACGGCGTAGTGGCAAAAAAATTCCAAACGCCAAAATTACGTTTTTTGGTCGCCGCAAGTTTTGCGCAAAATGCAATAACAGGCGATCAAAACGTAGCATCTGCGCAAAAATGGTACCATTATAAACGTCAGCTCGAGACGCAAAAAATAAGCCATCACTGAGCCATAGATCCCAAAAAATAAGAACTCTACGTGTTTCGGAAAATGGCGCAAAACGTGCGCCACTTTTATTGGACAAACTTGTGAATTTTTTTTAACCCCTTAGATACAAGTAAACCTATACATGTTTGGTGTCTACAAACTTGCACCGACCTGAGGCATCACACCCAGACATCAGTTTTACCATATAGTGAACACCGTGAATAAAATATCCCAAAAACTATTGTACGATCCCACTTTTTTTGCAATTTTTCCGCACTTGGAATTTTTTTGCCGTTTTCCAGTACACTATATGGTAAAACTTATGATTTCATTTAAAAGTACAACTCGTCCCGCAAAAAACAAGCCCTCATATGGCAAGATTGACGGAATAATAAAAAAGTTACGGCTCTTGGAAGAAAAGGAGCAAAAAACAAAAACGCAAAAACGGAAAGTGCCCGGGGGCTGAAGGGGTTAAATTATTGTACTGAATCTGGTCATGGTGAAAAGAGAAACAACACATGCAATATTAACAATGGGATAAGCACTCTCCCAAGTTAACCCCTTCACGACCGGCCGATTTTTCACATTCCGGTTTTTTTTCGCCATTCTTTTTCCGAGAGATGTAACTTTTTTATTTTTCAGGCTCATTTTTTTGTAGAAGGAGCTGTACTTTTAAATGAAACCATAAGTTTTACCAGATAATGTACTGGAAAACGGCAAAAAAATTCCAAATGCAGAAAAATTGCAAAAAAAGTGCAAACGCACTATTGTTTTTGAGATATTTTATTCACTGTGTTTAGTATATGGTAAAACTGATGTGTGGGTGTGATGCCCTAAGTCAGTGCGAGTTCGATGACACCAAACATGTATAGGTTTACGTTTATATAAGAGGTTAAAAAAAATCAGAAATTTGGCTGAAAAAAGTGGTGCACGTTTTATGCCATATTCCGTTACCCATAGCGTTCTCATTTATTGGGATCTATGGCTCAGTGATGGCTTATTTTTTGTGACTCAAGTTGACGTTTTTAACGGTACCATTTTTTGTGCAGATGCTACGTTTTGATCGCCTGTTGCATTTTGCGCAAAATTTGTGGCGACCAAAAACCATAATTTTGGCGTTTGGAATTTTTTTTGCTTCTACGCCATTTATTGATCAGATTAATTGATTTTATATTTTGATAGATCGGGCGTTTCTGATCGCGGTGATACTAAATGTTTGTATATTTTTTATTTGAACTTTTAGGGTTTTTTTAACATTTTTTAAAACTTTTTTTTTATTTCACTATTCCCTCTAGGGGGCTATATGGATCAACAATCCGATCACTCTGCCACATCTGCTGATCACAGCTATACAGTTGTAAACAGCAGATATGCTCACTTTCTGCTTCACTCGGCTCCGGGCCGAGTGAAACCGAAAGTAATTCATGTCAGCTACAGGAGTCATCACATGACCCGGTGCTACCATGACAACCACCGGAAGTCACGTGATCACGTCACGTGTCTTCCGGTATTGGCCGGTAAGAAAATGTTTACCGTCGATGCCGTTATAATGGCGCTGTCACATATTGACAGCGCCATTTAAGGGGTTAGATGGCATGAGCAGATAACGATTCTGCTCGTGCCTAGTAGGCACATATCTCAGTTGTGAAAATCAGCTGAGATGTGCGCCGATCGCGGCATGCTGCCAGCAGCAGACCACGGGCAGTAGTACTATCACCGCTATGACGTAATATTACTGCCCGTGGTCGTTAAGAGGTTAAACCCTAATTGAAAGTATGGAAGGAGAATTTATGTGCAAACAATTATCTTTATTTAGAATAAAAAATACACAGAGTAAAACACCATAGTGAGAACTAAGAATGGAAAGTGACTACTGTGCCAGCAGTTCACCTACAGTCTTGTGCCTATTAGGTAGGGTACACTCTATTACCACTAACATTCAGGAAGTCAAAAGGTGGCTATGTGCATAAAGTGCTAATGCATAGAAACCAATTATATTGCAGTCACAGCACATTAACAGGCACCAAAAAGTTTCTTCTTACCAGTATTTGCGATAGAACTAGCAGCACTGTAGACCAGTGTAGTAAGCCTCGACAGCTGTTTCACAGGTCGTCATTCCGCTTCTTCTTAGAGGGGTATAATGTGCTGTTTTATTCTGTGTGCATTTTTAAATTCTCAATAAAGATAATTGTTTGCACATAAAATCTCCTTCTTTGCTTTGAATTAGTCTTCTATCTACATACAATAGAATCTCATCTTTAGCAACTGCCATCTCCTATCTCAGTAATTGGAAAGTCTTCGCTGAATACAGATTCTACCTCAGAATTGAGAATTTTGATACTGACTGATCAATTCTAGCTGAGAAAGAAGCAAATTTGTCTCATAAAAGATATTACAAAGTTGCTTATTTCCAGGTGTACTATTGATTTAAGAAATAAAAATTACAACGATGGTTACACTTTAATTTATTCATATTCAAGAGCTCAAATTTTATTTTTCATAATTGTATATGAGTTCAACTGGATTCTCTTTTGGCTTTTTGTCTCCAATGGCAAATTGTTAAGACATTACCAACATTGCTTTCAAAATGAACAAACTTCAAGGTATGAGAATGCCTATCAATCAAATACATACTTTGACCTTACTGACAAGATGAACCTCTATTTCAAATGAGTAGGAAATTCTCAATGTCACAGCCAAACAAAATTGAGGACTAAATAGATTGATGGATAGAGTACAAAATTTGAGCTATAACAACAACCTTGGCCATTTAGTATCCAAAAAATTAAATGGAAAATACATGAATCATTGTAAATTTCTGACAGAAGCTAATTGTAGAGGTACAAGAGACTTTGGCAAGAATGGCACTTTCACAAGAGTCAAATGCAATGTACAAACTAATATATCTGAAGCAAACCATAAAGTTTGGGTAGTTTAAGTGCACATTTTATAAAGTTTTAACTTAGCAATGTTTTGGAAAATCTTTAATGTTTTAAACAGAAAATAGGCTTTGCAATTTCTTTCTTTGCAAGATAAAAGCCATGTGACATTTCCTAAACTGTCTAAGTTTAAATAATAATAATAGTTATTTTAATAATGATAATAATTATAAAATTATAGACTACGTAGTAATTATATAAAACCATTACACTCAAAATGCGCTTAGCAAATAAAAAAATTAGACTACATTAATAATGTGGAAAAACAGAAAAAAATTCACAAATATCTCTTGAGATAAAATACAATATCTACAGCAAAAAAAAGAATAGTAGTACAGATATAAATAAAAACATATTGATATATAACTTAAAATATTACAGATCATGTGTTATAATGAGAAGCAAAACTAAACATTTACAATGCTGATCAATAAATAAAAGATAATTTGTTGCACAATGTCACAAAAACTCTTATTTATAATTTAGATGATAAAGTAAAAGCCACACATGATCACAGTAAAAAAATACCTTCACGTTCGCTTTAATCTTCGTGATCCTGTAAAGAAATATAAATCATAACATGTGTGAAAAATCTTCTATTTTTCATCCACAATTAATGACATTTAAAAGAACATGCAGTGTTGTCACATCTAAAAAAGTTTGATCTATGAAAATCTATAATTATTTAGCACAAAAGGTAAACATTATTAAAAAAAAAATCAGAATTTTAGTTTATTAGTCCCAATACACCTCAAAATTGCAATATAAAGTCAACGAAATGATGCCAAAAAATTCAGCTTAGCATACAAAACATCTCTTATACAGTTTTAGCTATTGAAAAAAAAGTTATGGGTCTCAAAAAACACACTTTTTTGTTTTTAAAAAATTCTGATTTTTTTTTAAGCCACTAAAGTAGCTAAAAAATCCATATGTTTATTTATTTATAAAATTGAGGTTAAATAAACAATCATGTTGCTAGGAGAAATGAATGATCCTAATCAGCAAAGATTGGAAAATGTTAAAATTATATGATCTTTGGCCGGATCCGATCGGGATCGGACATCCGAGCATTTTGCACAAAAGTTGGAGATCTTGCAAAGGATTGGTAAATAATCAGATGGAAAAAAACATACTCTCCTTGTCCATCACATGTGATTGTTCATTGTAAAAAAAAAAGGAAGCAAAAGAGTTAAAGCCGTACAGACGTATCGAGTACCCCCATGGCTGTAGCGCTACTTCTGGCTCCAATAATTATCTGTATTACATATTCACTGCTTTCCCCTTCCATCGGCATCTCTGGCTGCCATTGGACCACACCCCCTCTTTCTGAGACAGCATCTGTGACTGGTTAGAATCACACAAGCTTAGACTGGTCATAAGTAAATAAATAAATAAAACAATTGGAGTGCAGTTCTCCCGATATTGATACCAGCACAGAGAAAGCATATGGCTACAGGCTACAGCCCCCAGCCGTGCACTTAACTTGGCTTTGTATCAAAACCAGAGGAACCACATGTGGCTTTTTAAATTTTTTTTTAAATAAAATCATTTTCAAAATCGATGTTCGGTTTCCCCCAATTTTGATACCCAGCCATAAAAAAACCTGGCAGCTGGGGGGTGGTATTCACTATTGCAACCACACCAGGGCAATTGGAAAGAGCCAGGTAAAGTGTAGTGACTGTCGCATCTAATGGTTGCGGCAATTACAAGCAGCTGCAGACTGATATTTTTAGGCTGGGGGGCTACAAATAAGCATGAGTCTCCCCAGCCTGAGAATACCAACCCCTAGCTGTCAGGCTTTATCATGGCTGGGTATCAAAATTGGGGGAAATCACACTCTAAGTTTTTTTAAATGATTTATTTATTTAAATAATAATAAAAAAGTTACATGCGGTTCCTCCTATTTTGATACACAGCTACGTTTAGTGCACGGCTGGGGGCTGCAGCCTCTGGCCGTGGCTTTATTTGTGCTGGTATCAATACAAGGGGGACTGCATGCCGACTATTTATTTATTTATTTATTACTAGTCTAAGGACACAGACAGTGAGTGTGATTCCAACCAATCACAGATGCTGTCTCAGAGGGTAGGGGTGTGGTCCAACGGCAGCCAATCAGAGACACTGTTGGAAGGGGAAAGTAGTGAATTTGCATTAGAGATAATTATCAGACCCGGAAGTAGCGCTTCAATCACAGGGGTACTCGGTAAAGGCTGCTTTACACCAGAAAATCTATCGTGCGATAAATCGTCGGGGTCACGGTTTTTGTGATGCACATCCGGCATCGCTGGCGATGCCAGCCTGTGTGACACCTCCTAGCGACGCAGTATCGCTCACAAATCGTGAGTCGTGTACTGGTCGCTAGGTTCCAAAATATCGTTTAATTTAGTTGTTCATCGTTTCCGTGGTAGCACACGCCACTCCGTGTGACACCCCGGGAACGATGAACAGCAGCTCACCTGCATCACGCGACCGCCGTCGGCTATGTGAAGGAAGGAGGTGGACAGGATGTTTACATCCCGCTCATCTCAGCCCCTCCGCTTCCATTGGCCGGCGGCCATATGACGTCGCTGTGACGCCCAACGTCCCTCCCACTCCAGGAAGTGGACGTTCGCCGCCCACAGCGTGGTCGCACGAGAGGTAAGTATGTGTGACGGGGGGTTACCGACTTTGTGCGACATAGGCAACGATTTGCCCGTGACGCAAAAATCACGGGGGCAGATTCAATCGATTGTGAAATTGCACAATTGGTCATACCATGTAAAGCAGCCTTAAGTCTTTAGCTTTAATCCTTTTTTATTTTCTTTCTTTTACAGTCTCCCTACACCATTTTATAACACATCACTTTTGCCTCCTATTGAATTTAATGTGATGGCTAGGATTGATGACCGGATTGGCTAGGATCATCAATCCGATTGTGAGCTGAAGCAGATTCGTGATCTTTAACCGTTCCGATCCTTGACAAGATCGCTTATTTCTAGTTGCCAGGTCATTTTTAATGGACAATGAATGTCATAAAAATGAAACACAAAAAAATGCTGAAATTGTGTAGCTTTTTTTCACCATATCACTTCTCTTACAGTATTTTCCTCATTTTCAGTAAATTATATGGTACAATTAAGGTCTTTCCAAAACTATAACTTTCCCAGTAAAAAGCAATTCTACATAAATGTCAAAGGAAAAATAATAAAAATGTCATGGCTCTTGAAAGAAGATTAGGCAAAAATTAATTCACAGGAATAAAATTGGCTGCATCAGCATTTAACGCCTTCACGACCCATGACGGATATATCCGTCATGGATCGTGTGAGGTTAATCCCCGCCCCCTACCGTGTGCA
This sequence comes from Anomaloglossus baeobatrachus, assembly GCF_048569485.1. Classification (NCBI taxonomy): domain Eukaryota; kingdom Metazoa; phylum Chordata; class Amphibia; order Anura; family Aromobatidae; genus Anomaloglossus; species Anomaloglossus baeobatrachus. The sequence goes on from NC_134354.1 coordinate 531,729,937, forward strand.
GGTCGCGGCAATCTGCGCACATATGTGCACATATTTTTAACAACTGACATGTGCGCCTGCAAGTTACAAGTGGAATCGCTTCCACCTGCAACTTTTAACCCCTTACATCTCGCTGCCAAAGTCTAGCAGCGAGATGTATATGCGCGTGGCCATTACTTTCCCTTACCACCGCCACCACCGGAAGTCACGTGCGTGATTACGTGACTTTCAGTGGTTGCCATGATAGCACAGGGTCATGTGATGACTCCTGTAGCTGACATGAATTACTTTCGGTTTCACTCGGCCCGGAGCCGAGTGAAGCAGAAAGCGAGCGTATCTGCTGTTTACAGCTGTATAGCTGTGATCAGCAGATAGGGCAGAGTGATCAGATTGTTGATCTATATAGCCCCCTAGGGGGACTAGTAAAATAAAAAAAAGTAAAAAAAAGTTTTAAAAAATAAAAAAATTCTAAAAGTTCAAATCACCCCCTTTCACCCCATTGAAAATGAAAGGGTTAAAAAAATAAAAAATATACACATATTTGGTATCACCGCATTCAGAATTGCCAGATCTATCAAAATGTAAAATTAATTAATCTGATTGGTAAATGGCGTAGCGGCAAAAAAATTCCAAATGCCAGCATTACGTACAGGCGATCAAAACATAGCATCTGCGCAAAAAAAGTACCATCAAAAATGTCAGCTCGAGACGCAAAAAAGAAAGCCATCACTGAGCCATAGATCCCAAAAAATTAGAAAAATTTCAGAAAATGGCGCAAAACGTACGCCACTTTTATTGGACAAGCTTGTGAATTTTTTTAACCCCTTAGATACAAGTAAACCTATACATGTTTGGTGTCTACAAACTCGCACCAACCTCAGGTATCACAACATATCAATTTTACCCTACAGTGAACATGGTGAATAAAATATCCCAACAACTATTGTGCGATCACACTTTTTTTTTGCAGTTTTTCCACACTTGGAATTTTTTTGCTGTTTTCCAGTACACCATATGGTAAAATGTATGGTTTCATTTAAAACTACAACTCATCCCGCAAAAAAACAAGCCCTCATATGGCAAGATTGACGGAAAAATAAAAAAGTTACGGCTCTCGGAAGAAGGGCAGCAAAAAAAAAAAAACGGAAAAATGTAAAGCGCCCGAGGGCTGAAGGGGTTAAGTATTGAAAACCTAATAAAAAATATACAAATTAATTTGACCTTATAGACTAAATTTGAATAAAAAATGAAGTTGTATATAATTATGCAGTACAAATTAAATCAAACCAATCAGCAAAGTTTTTCCTTATTAAACTAATTTCTAATATTTAATGATTGTGTGCAAACAACTTGTTAGATATGCCCCTAGAACACTGTTGAACACTACTCTCCAGTACTCATTAGGATGGTGATTCTGTAGTGAGTACTAATAATTCTAATTACAGTCCTGATTGGAATAATTCCCACTTCTCTTTAATTGATGTGTATCTTCATTAACAAAATTTACTAATTGTGCCGAGTGAGATGTCAATCATGAAAGCTTAGTTTTTAAGCTTTGCAAATAATTGCCTATGCTATCAACAATGGCTATAGACACAAAGAACACTAGACAATCTGATATCTGGCTGTAGAAATAGGAAATAGTATACCAATGGTTTACAAGGTGATCATTATCACTTATATAATGAAACCTGGCTGGAAATATCCAACATCATAATGTTAGCTCCTGACATTTTATTTATGGTAAATGTCTATTTATGTGGGATGTACCTATGTAAGGCTATTTTTAACAGGCCAGTAGAACAATATGTGAATTTGAAGGAGAACATGGTCTGATTTTTATGCAGATTATGACTATGTTGCCTGGGTGAGACCGGGCATTTACTATGAGCTACTGACATATTGATCGTGCAGCATGTGGCGTGTGAAACGCGCTCCATAGCTAATGTTCGGTGGGGCAATACTTTCCCTAACACTGAATGGGATCCCTGCTGAACAAACCACTTGCTGTTTTGGATGGCCACTCATTATCCAGGTGGCAATTTATCAGAAGGCTCAATTTTAGTCCCTCTGTTTAAGTAAATTCTCTGATGAACCTCCAAGACACTTTAAGAGGGGGTAATTGCATCAGGATGAGCATGAGGACTTCTAATAGCTAAGTACCTCTTTCTAGGCACACACCGAACCAATTATTTGTATTATGTATACTTTTTGAATGAAATGCAGTGCAGTCTTTTTTATTTGTTGTCACATTTACCCTTGGACAATTTCTAAAAGGACTGTAATGTTTTGAAACATTGACTGTACCCCTAATTTTATTATTCTGAATTACAAGCACATTTTTGGATGGCTAATGGTGATGGATAGCCTATTATGCATTAGGTAGGGGCAGAAAGGGACAGCCGACTTGGAATGGGGGTATCACAATTTTAGGGTATCTAACCTTCATTGTTAGGCAGGGAGCAGTGTAGGGTGAGCTCATGAGTCCCTTATACTATCACTGGTTCAATTTGCCTTGCCCTCACTGCATATATACCTTTACCTGTTGATACCACTAAAGAGGTTTCATTGTGTTCACAGTGCAGAACACTTTCACTCTCTTGACTGCCTTTTAATAATTTGTTAATAAAGTATTAATTTTAGAGAGATCAGGTTATTTTCTGCAATATTACCTCTCTATGTATACTTTCTTCGTCTATTTACTATGAGCAGCCTCTATTTTTCTTAATTGGTATTTACGGAAAAGTCTCATTTTTTGTGACCATTTGTTTTTTCTTTTTTTTTATTAGTTTTTGCCTATAGTATATTGAAAAAAGAATTCAAACTTGAAAACTAGGCTTAAGAATATACAAGAGCTCCTTTTTTTGTTAACCCACAGCTCACACATGCAAAATAACAGTACTAATAGCAGTTTTTAATATCAAGAAAATGTGACCTACTCAAAAACCATTTCAAAAAGATGTCTTTTATTCAGTTTTATTTCAAAAGATTGTCTAAGAATAACTTGAAAATTATTCTACTCAGATTCACTGGAGGCTGAGAGGAATAAATGCATCTTTCATAGAACCTATTACAGGGTCTGTTAACACATAGCTTTACCTTTGGGACATGCAGTTATCATATCATGCTTCAGATAAAATTCAACAAGAGTCATAGGAGCATTTAGAAACTTTCGAAACAGTATCTTGTAAAGCCCTTCACATTAGCATTCATTATCATTATATCTGATCCACATATAATATATGGAGAAAAAGATAAACACAATAGGTTAGAATTTGGTTACATTAGGAATGTAACCAAATTCTAAAGATATTAACCACATGCAGCATAATGTCTACTGGCAAGTGCAAAATCTTTGTGTAGTTGGTGACACAGCAGGTGCTATATTTGTGATAAATTATTGATGCTTTTAATTATTTATCTTAGTAATTTTCAAATGAAATCTATTAAAATATCCTGACAATTAAATGAGCAGGACTGAAAGTGGTTATCCAGCACCATACAGAGCCACTGCCTTCCACATAGGAAATGAGCAGGGCTGATGACATTAAAACCCACATATTTTTTGAGACATATAGTACATGAACAGCAGGAATCATGTACATGTCCTGTTCTTTAACATAGGACATGTGCAAAGAAACTGTCATCGGCATTACTGAAGAGGAAGTGAGCAGCTTTGGACAACATCGGTTGATTCCCTTGAATAGTGCTGGGGAAATTATTGAAAAATTACTTTGCTCCTTTCTTCCAACTGAAAAGCTTCACACTTAAGAGCCGTACTATATTTATATCAAATTCACCAAATATAGCAGATTTACAGGGAAATTCGAATTGCAGTGATGGTATTTGATGCAAATTAAATGTTCCTTGTTATGATCTAGGTCTCTCCCCAAAGAATAAAAAATGTAGGATGTAAATAAAAAGTGACCTCACCGCCCTCCCTGTCTAGCCATCTTCACAGACCACTTTTCCCTTCACATGATGCTTGTCATGACATCAAGACTAGAGATGGGCAAACCCATATATAATCAGGATCAGCAGGTCCAACCGTATTTTTTTTAAAAACCCTGGTCCGGGATCAGAATTAATCCTGAATATTTGCCCGGACGCCAATCCCCATACAAGTCTATGAGTACCCGAATAAGGTGCTTTAAAATGGTCATAGAAAGGGAGATTAGAGCAGCAGCATTATTCTTACCAAGTCTCCAGCATACTGTAACACTACTTCCGGGGCTGGTCATTACCCTTCTGTATATTCACTTCTTCTACTGTGACCATAGATGAATTGAGTGAAATTAGTGCTCATAGCTTCAGCTCAGTCAGTCTCTGCCTGAAGCTACAGTGTGCAGACATATTCTGTGCCTTCAGTATGTAGCAGAGCCAGAATCGTCATGGAACGTCGGGTGGATTATGTCACAACTGGGTATTTGGGGTTAATAAGTTGGAGAAAGAGGGTGTTTTTTGTATTTTTATTTCAAATAAATGATTTTTTCAGTGTTTGATTATGTATTTTCACTTACAGATTAGTAATCTTTACTAATCTAGGGTTTAGTGGCAGCTGTGAGCTGTGATTTACCTGATATATTGCCCTGTTTGCCACTGCACAAAAGCAATCAGGATGAGCCAAGTGCCTGAATTGTCGCATCTAATGAATGCAACAATTTTGGGCAGCTGTGGGCTGCTATTTTTAGGCTGTGGGCCCCAATAACCATAGGTCTCTCCAGCCTGAGAATACCAGCCCCAGCTGTTGACTTTACCATGGCTGGGTATCAAAATTTGGGGGACCACACACTGTTTTTTAAAATTGCTTATTTAAATAACTATAAAAAAGCCGCATGGGGTCCCTCTTATTTTGAAACACAGCTAAGATAAGCACATGACTGGGGGCTGCAGCTTGTAGCCGTATGCTTTGTTGGTGCAGAGTATCTCAATATGGAGGATCCTATGCCAATTTTTGTATTTATTATTTATTTTTATACCACTATAGATGCAGACATTGTGTGTGATTCCAATCAATCTCACACAACACTGTGACACAGGGTGCGGGTCTGGTCTGACTACAACCAGAGATCCCAGGACTGCCAGTGGGTGGGGGATGCAATGAATATGTATGAGAGTAATGAGCTGCCCCAGATGAGGTATTACAGCCACACGGGAGACTTGGTAAGTTTCACACTCCAGCTTTATTCCCTATTTTCTTTCTTCCTTTATTTTTTTTACTTATACGTGTGGTTGAATCCAGATAGTTACAAGGCGTTCACTGAGAACTTTGTGTTTGGGATTGGTGCATGGCTACTAGGTATCCCTACTTATCCCAAATTTTACAGTCCTAATTCGACCATTACTAATCAAGATGTGTGCTGAGACAGCACAGACATGTAATGAAGTCAGTGGTCTTATTAAGTTAAAATCCAGAGTTTGTAGAGAAGAGGCTAAAGAGGATGCAAGCCACAGGGAAGGGGTAAAAAGGCAACCCAGAAGACCAGATGGCAGGCTGTTTAGGTGGTGGGAAAGGTGAGAATGTTTTTTTTTACCATTTCACTAGCCCTCTACAATTCTGCAAAACAAAATGCTACATTTTTGCTGAATTTGCTGGCTGTCATTTTGCGGACTTTGCACTGAGAGATGTGCAAACAATCAATATTTTGGAGAACAAAATATTTTGTAAATTTCAGTTCCATTTGAAAAAATTTCCTCATCTCTACATAAATTTCCCTTAAAATAATTTGATTTCTTTTGACTTATTCACTCATGGCGGCAATATGTTTTGTGTGTGTGCTTCTCAACCTTGAAACAATAAACTGTTTTTCTATACTATTTGTTACACATATTATCTGTAGGGGCAAGTACATTAATATGACATGCATGAACAGAACAGGGTTTACTCAAAAAAAGTTGCATCTTTACTTTGATTATTACATACCTTAATATGTATATAGAAAAAGGATGTTTTTGGGAGACTTTTTTACATAGTAGGAGGTTAGCACATTTTTATTTGTCTCTATTTTGCCATTCTTGTTTTTCTCCACTTTGAATAATTAAATTGATTTTAAAAAATTGCTATATAACGTGTAGTTTACCTGCTGACAAAATTTATCCCAAATCATTATAGGTTGAAAATCACAACACAACTATTTTAGAACTATTCCCCTTTTTATTCCAGAAAATTACTTGAGTAAGATTCGTCTCTTATTAATATCTTTGTTTCAAGTAAAAAAAAGGGTAGCTAATTATATTCTAATGAAAAAGAAAAAAAGAGGAGGCTTAGGCTTACCTAATATTTACAGTTATTTCTATACTAATTTTATTAGACAAAGTCAAATTTGGTTTAAAAATAATCTTACTACTACATAGAAAGAGATTGAAACTGACTTACATAATAATATTCCTTTATATACATTAATTATTCATAATCTAATGAATCCTCATCAACCTCTTCCTGAATCTCCCATTTTATGTGCAACTATCTTAACGTGGAGAAAATTAGCGGCTTTAAAATCAAAAAAGTAATAAATATGAGCAAATAAAGAATATCCCCCTTACCTTTTTCAATTGGCTCCCAGAAGTCAAAACTCCAAAATTATGGAGAAAGAGAAATCTTAAAAAAATTGGATCTACATAATGGGACTAATTTTATTTCTTTTCAAACTCTAAAAAAAAACATAATTTACCAGATATTGATTTCTACATCTATTTATCCATCAGAAAAATTATCTCTGCTTTACTAAAAGACAACCATTTATTAACTGAACAATCTTGTAATCTTATCTGTAATGCGAATAATAATATTATTTGGCAAATTAGATGTATATATGAAATATTCAACAGAGACATTCTTTTTGAAAAAAGGCCATTTATGATAAAATGGGAAAAAGTTAAAAAACACCTTTTCCTTGGAAAAGTGGAATAGATGTATTGGAGATACATACTCCTCTAATATATGTTTACCACTTCATGAAGCTTATTAGAAATTGCTTTCTAGGTGGTACTTTACTCCTTATAAGCTATCGCTCTTTTCAAGTATTAATTCCCATTTATGCTGGAGAGTACTTTAAAGGGAGATATTCTTCACATATTTTGGTCTTGTCCCAAATTGAGATGTCTCTGGAGGGAGGTTAACCTTTTAACAAATCAAATTCTTGGAAATAGTATCACTATTACACCTCAAATGGCTTTTCTTTCATTAGATTTAGATAGCATTACCAAAGACAAATACCTAGTTATTCACATTTTTTTAATTGTCAAAATTCATATAGCGGCTAAATGGAAAAAGACAGATATACCATCTACTACAGAAATGAAAGAAACGATAATGCTTCATAATAATTATGAGAGAAGTTTTGCCACTTTTAATAATCGATACCCAAAATACCAAAAAATTTGGGAAAGATGAAATAACCTAATGATAAATAACTCTATTTAAACCTGTTTTTTTTATTAATTTATTTATTTTTCAAATTCCCAGTTATATATTTAATAATTTACGTTTCTAAAATATCCTTGTGGTTATGATTGCTAGATATGTTGTAATTTGATGATTTCCACTCCAATGAGTAAAGAAGACAGATTAAAAGTTATTGTATTTTATTGTTGTAGTAGTTTAGTATGTACTAGAATATTGGTACTAGAATATTGACATGTGTGTTGTTTACTAAAATAAGCAATGTATATTTTCATGACATGTCAGGTTATATTCATATTACTTTGTGTTAAATGAATAAAAACATTTAAAAGAAAATCACAACACAAATAGCTCTCATCATTATTCAATTTTTAGTTTGTAGAGAACAGAGCAGCTCAACCTTTGTTGTAATACGTCATTATGTCTGAACTCAATTTCATAAAGACTAAATTTGAGAATCTTATGGATTATATTAACTATAAATTTGAGAATCATTGTCACACACACAAACACTTTTTCCCTACATGACCTTAAAATAAAAGTTTTATTTTTATCCAGCAAAGCTTTGAGTACAGTAATATTCATAGAGGCTGAGATGTAACATCTAATTTATTCTTGGCCGTGTTATTTGGATTTATTCCAGTGCATGCTAACATAAATGATTATATTCCAGTATTGTTTGCTGATATATCAGATCATTAGAATTCACCCCAGCCAATTGTGGTTTTACAAATTGTAGAGGGGATTATTCCAAATCATTTAATCTATCACTAGAAGTCCATTTCATGGGTAACACTAATTGTTTTTTTTTCCCTTTCAGAAACAAAAGATTCAACTGAGCATTTCATTTTAAGTGATTTTTTAACTCTAATTGTTGTATATTTCTGTCTTTAATCATGGGTTGCCTTATCGCCTATGCCATGATTTTGCAAAATGCATAGCTTACCATTTTCAGATGCACTTGCTTGTCCTTAACTTACAATAAATCATGCTCTGTAATGAGCCATGGCCACCTGTCTTTTGTGAGGTAGTAACCATCCATTATTATGTGTAACATGTACTTATCCACAAATAATATGGATAAAACCTGGCAAGTCTGCTCTTTCTCATATTGCTATTCTTCCAGATAGCATGCAAGCTTTGTTCTTGGTCTTTTATATAAAATGAATAGAATAAACAAAACCACAAAGCCTTGTAGATTTAGTAGTTTTCTGTACACCATTAGGCTCCGTAAGGGGGAAATCATTTTGAAAAGACAAGATAAGTTAAAGGCACTGTTCCTTTGCATTTAACAAAAGACTGAGCAGAAGAGTAGATAATTTGATTAGCTATTGGCACTTGAGAAGTACAATAAAACTGCAGATTTGATTTGTTTGTGAGATGTTATATGACAATTTGAATTATATGAATAATTGTGTTTCATATCAGTCATTTAAAAAAAATAAATAATTCTACTTTTTGAAAGAAAAAGCAACAGAGAATCATAAAACACAAAATGGAGAGCATATTCTAGGTGATATTCTTAAGATTAAAGCATGTTGAGCAAATCTTATATACAGTGATAACTAGCTACTAAGGGGGAAGTGCAAGACACAGGATTCTATTTTTTGTGTTTTTGAATACTTTTGCTTTGTCCCTATTATGAGTTTATCGCATCCATCTGAAACCTTTGCGGTATCTGGGATTAAAAGGTAAGGGCAATTAGTGGATTGAAGGTCCTCTCTAACATGAGTAGAGTGGATTTATTTTTATTTAGTGCTGAAAGGGGTTAAGAGTTTCTTTTTGATCCTGCTGACATTCCATATAGCTCTAATCTCAGCTGCTGCACCTTACTAACATGCCCTTTCATTTGCTGAATTAAAAACTCTTTTATAGTGGGATGCCTATATCAAATAGCTTTTGCACTGTACTTTTACCTGGGTGGGGATTGTGAAGTATCAGGTAGGGAAGGGATCATCAACTATCATGTAGGAACCCTTAAATCGGAGCTTCAGTCTTTCTGTGACATGCTTCTTTGTCACTCACTACCCACTCCTCTGACTTTTGATCATGAACCTTAACCCTCAACTGGTAAGGTGGGGTTTGCAATACCACAGGGAAATTTTGTTTATCTGGCATTCATTGGAAAATGCTGGTATGAATCATCAATGTATTACATTTTCCAATACTTGTGGGTGTCAAAAATTTGGTATACTCATGTGTAATCAATCGCTAATAAGAAAACGATTAAAACAAACGTCATCTTTGCATTTTCTGTAAAACTTAGAGATTTCTAAACACTGGGGTACAGGAAGCCCCACATCACCAGTTGCGTGACAAAAATCCCATCTTACCAGTTGAGGGTTAAAATCACTGTATGGATCTGGAAGAGAAGAGTATACTTAGTGGTGGATAGGGGATAGTTTTTTTCTGTGACTGTGATACATATTCAGTGAGATTCTCATGATAATGTTGTAGCTGTTCAGGAAAATAATGTTTTTTGCTCTGTCCTCAAACAATATTTTCTGTGGGCCATGTATTTATGCTTGGGTCATTTCTTACTGAAAATAAATCAAGAGTCAGACACTCTACCCATATTTTTCTAGTTGCTGTAATTCATTTTTGTATCTTCAATTTTAATCTCAACTTTTTCACTGTTGTGCGGATGATACAGAGTATACACGGCTTATGTTATGCCTAGATCCGTCAGAATATGTTTTAGAACTTCTTTTGTAAAATGTGTCCCTCGGTCACGCTCAATAATTTCTGGCACTCCAAACTTACACACCACCTCTAAAAGTATGTTATATGCCAGGGTTTTTGCATTAGCTTTGTTACCAGGACAAGCTTCAGGTCAACAATACAACAAGTAACCACACACCAATACAAAATGGTGACTTTCACACTTAGTGATCTACATAAGGTCAATCTGCAGATACTGAAATGGGTATAATGGTGAATGAGAGGTTTTCTGTGGTGTCCTGATTACTTTACTTGGATTCTGTAAGGTACAAATTGTGCAAATTGCTAAAATTAATAATGGAGCCTGACTGAACTCTGGAACCATTAATCCAAACTACTGTATACCCGCCTTTGGCTCCTTTGAATTGTCAGTAGGCCCATGTGTCACATGAGTTATTACAGGGAACAGAATTTGAGAAAGGCAACATCTTTCCTCTATTTTGCACAAACCACATACTCGTATTGCCCCATTTCTTTGTCATAGCGCTCTTTTTTCACAAAGTTCCTGCTCTTACAACTTTCAGTAAAGGTGGCTTTACACACTGCAACATCCCAAATGACATCGCTGTAACGTCACCGGTTTTGTGACGCAATAGCGACCTCCCCAGCGACATTGCAGTGTGTGAAACACATCAGCGACCTGGCCCCTTCTGTGAAGTTGCTGATCGCTACAAATCGTTCAGGACCATTCTTTGGTCCTTTGTTTCCCGCTGTGCAGCATGATCGCTAGAAAGTCTCAGTGTGTAAAGGGGACTTTACAGCGACTTCGTTAGCGACTTCCCTTTCAAAAAGCTGCTTTACAAAGTCCCCCATGACTAGCTAGGTTGTTCTGCAGGTCCAGATTGCTGTTGCGTCGTTGGCCAGGTCTGCCTGTTTGACAGCTCACCAGAGACTTTGTAGCGATCCCGGCCAGGTTGGGATCGCTGGTGGGATCGCTAGAAAGTCTCAGTGTGTAAAGGGGCCTTAAGTGTAAAAATCTACCAGGACTTGGTCATTTACTGAGCACAGCTTTATGGCTTGGTTTGACCTGAGAATGGCAAGATATATTGCCTAATGAAAAAACAGTTATTGAAAAACAAAACAAATATTTTCCATTCCATCCAGGTCTAAAGAACAATAGACATAAATTTGTTTTCTGGATTTACAATCGGAAACAAAGAATTTACAACTCAAGATAACACAATTAAAACACGAGCGAATGAGGTTTTATCCAGCTCAAGCATGCATTCAAGGGATAATAAAATTAAATGTGTTCTAAAAAAAATTGCAGGACAATATGTCAACTTCCAAAAATATTTAACTCCTTCATCCCCAGCGGTAGTCTGTTTTTCTTTTTAGTTTTTTAAAGAGCCATAACTTTTTTATTTTTTTCTTCAATATAGCCATATGAATTCTTACATTTTTGCCTGACAAGTTGTACTTTTGAATGACACAATTCATTCTGCCAAATATTTTATTGGAAAATGGTAAAAAAAAATTCCAAGTGCCGTGAAATTGTAAAAAAAAGTGCAATTGTACTATTGTTTTAAAGGGTTTTATTTACTATATGGTAAAACTGCCCTGGCACTATGATTTACCAGGTCAGTACAAGTTTGTCGATATGAGAAATATACAGTTTTACTTTTATTTAAGTGGTGAAAAAAAATTCGGAAGTTTGTGAAAAAAAGAATTGCTCTTTTCTCACCATTTTCCAACACCGTTAGCATTTTAATTTTTTTGGGATCTGGGGCTGTCTGAAATCTTATTTTTATTGTGTCCGGAGCTGATGTTTTAATTATACCATCTTTGGGTAGATGTTTTGATCGCCTGTTATTCCATTTTAATGCAATGTTGTGGTGACCAAAAAAACGTAATTCTGAAGTTTTGATTTTTTTTTCTGCCTACGTATTTTGCCAATCAGTTTAATTAAATTTATAGTTTGATAGATCGGGAATTTCTGAATGTGGAGATACCAATTATATGTTGTTATTATTATTGTTATTATTATTATTATTATTTTTTTTTTTTTTTTTCATTTTCAGTGGAGCAAAAGGGGGTTGATTTAAATTTTTAGTTTTTTGGGGTTTTTTTTCAAATTTTTTTGAAAAATGTATTTACATTTTTTACTGATTTTACTAGTCTCATTATGGGACTGTTGATGGAGGTGGGGAACATTATGGTCCCCGCAGAAACCCGTTAGATTGCGCTGTCAGAGTTTGACAGCTCGCCCTAACTAGTTAACAGGCACCTGTTCACTGCTCATGTCTGCTATATCAGATTAGCTGATATGTGTGGAGAATAATGCAGGCTTCCCGTGCGACCCAGCATTAAAGGTACAGGTGTGACTTAGAACGTATACTATAGGTATGTACTAGGTCATAAAGGGGTTAATCTAACATAGCCAATTTGTTCCAGGTAAAGCTTTAGAAAAATGTTATATAATGATGAATGCAATGTCAAATAAGGGTGTAGTATGTTTATTTAGGGGTAGGGAAGGTAGGAATGATTATAAATAAATGTGATTTTATCTTCTGGATTGAAGATATCCCCATCGTCAAACATGGTGTTGACAACATTATGCTGTGAGGTTGCTTTTCTTCAGCAGGTGTGGGGAAGCTGGTCAGAGTTGATGGAAAGATACATGCCATTAACTAGAGGGTAATTCTGAAGGAAAATAATTTTTAAGCTGAAAATAATGAGACTGGGATGTAGGTTCACCTTTGAGCAGGACAACGATGGTAAACATACTGATAGAGGTACAATGAAAAAGTTTCAATCAAAACATGTTCATATTTATAAATGGCCCAATTAAATTCCAGTCCTAATTCCCACTGATAAACTGTGTCAAATCTTGAAAACTGCTATTTAGGCTGGGGTCACACTTGCGTATCACTTCTGATGCGAGAGCGATATTCTAATGACCCTCAGCCCAGGCTCTGCTGTGAGTGAGAGCCCAGTGTCATGCGACAGTGACCCAATCTTGCAATCGGGTCTCAGCTGTGAAGTAGAGGGTGGGCACTGTAGAGGAGAGGAAGGGGTTAATCTCCCCATCTCCTCTATTGTCAGCCTGTGCGCATATTGCACTGCACTTGAATGACATTCGAGTGCAGTCTGATGTTTTTCTCACACCCATAGACTTGTATGGGTGCGAGTGACTTGGCTTTCGCAGACAATCGCAGCATGCTGCGATTTTTTTTTCCTCAGTCTGTTTAGGGCTGAGGAATAACTCGCAGGTCTGAGCTGCAGCATTGTCTTAAATGGGGCCGAGTGCAATGCGAGATTTTCTCACATTGCATTCATGCGAGTCATATGAAAGTGGGACCCCAGCCTTAGGCCCCCTTCACACGTCAGTGATTCTGGTACGTATGTGCTTTTTTTTATACGTACCAGAATCACTGACATACGCAGACCCATTATAATCAATGGGTCTGCTCACACATCAGTGATTTTTTACCTAACGTGTCTCCGTGCAGCGTACACCCGTGGCCGTGATTCTGCACGGAGACAAGTCAGTTTTTTTCTGGCATCACTGATGACTCACGGACCACACTATGGTGTGATCCGTGTGTGATCCGTGAAACACGTACCAGAAAATCACGGACATATTAAATATTAAATATTTTCAACTTACCTTGCCTGCGATTCGCTGTGCAGCCTCCGCTCTCGGCAGCTCCTGCCTGGCTCATGAATATTCATGAGAGCAGGAATAGCCGACCAGGAAGTAGCTGCTGAGAGCGGTGGGCGGACGCTGCAGAGCCGAGGAGTTCAGCACCATGGACAGCAGGAGCGAAGGCAGGTGAGTAATGTCCATATGCAATCACGGATCACGGATTGCAAATGGACAACCCATGTGTGCCATGAATCACGGAACACGGATGGACATGTGCGTGTTTTACACGTCAGTGAAGAACAACAGTGTTTTTCACTGACGCGTGAAACGGGCCTTACAGACACTATCACTGAAGCCTGAAACACACATCCGTGAAAAATCACGTACGTGTAATACGGGCCGTTTTTCAGGTCCGTGATCCGTGTTTGTGTTGTTTTATGGTATGTGTGGCCTGCGTGTGTATCCCGTATGCTATCCATATGTGCGTGTGAAATATCCGTGTGTGCGTGTGAAACTTAACTGACATGTGTTTGTGTTTTCCGTGAGAATTGTTGCGTGTGTGATGGGAAATGTCGTTATTACATGTTGGCTGACAGCAGACAGAGTTGCGCGATAAGAATGAACTCGGGTGAACTTCACCCAAATTCATTGTCATGCTGCGGCTCTGTCTGTGTGCCGCGTAATGATTAGCGGTCACCCGTGAAGGATTCACCGATGACCGCTAATTCCCCGAGTGACGGAAGTGAGCAGCCCTCTCTCATACTCACCGATCCCCGATCACCGGCGCGGCGCTGCACAGCTGTCACACTGCTCTGGCGGCTTTTATTATTTTGAAAATGCTGGCCGCTCATTAAACAATCTTGTATTCCCTGCTTTCCCCGCCCACCGGCAAATATGATTGATTGCAGTCTGACACGCCCACAAGCTGAATGACAGCTGTCTAACTGCAACCAATCACAGCCGCCGGTGGGCGTGTGACTATGGAGCATAGAAATAAATAAATAAATTAATTAAAAAAAACGGCGTGCGGTCCCCCCCAATTTTAAAACCAGACAGATAAAGCCATACGGCTGAAGGCTGGTATTCTCAGGATGGGGAGACCCACGTTATGGGGAGCCCCTCAGCCTAACAATATCAGCCGGCAGCCGCCCAGAATTGCCGCATACATTAGATGCGACAGTTCTGGGACTCTACCCGGCTCTTCCCGAATTGCCCTGGTGCGTTGACAATTGGGGTAATAAGGAGTTAATGGCAGCCGATAGCTGCCACTAAATCCTAGATTAATCATGTCAAGCGTCTCCCCGAGGTACCTTCCATGATTAATCTGTAAGTTACAGTAAATAAACACACACCTGAAAAAATTCTTTATTTGCAATAAAAACCACTAACAAATACCCTCATTCATCACTTTATTCAGCCCGAAAAAGCCATCCATGTCCGGCGTAATCCACGGAAGTCCAGCGTCGCTTCCAGCTCTGCTACATGAAGGTGACAGGAGCTGCAGAAGACACCGCCGCTCCTGACAGCTCCATGCAGCTACTGAAGAGAGTCGCGCGATCAGCGATAACTTCAGTCAGGTAACTCGCGGCCACCGCTGGATCATACAACTGTGACAGCAACTCACCTGTGACTTCATCGCTGTCACTCGGGTGACTTGCTGTCACAGTTGTATGATCCAGCGGTGGCCGCGAGTAACCTCAGTGACGTCATCGCTGATCGCGCGGCTGTCTTTAGTAGCTGCATGGAGCTGACAGGAGCGGCGGTGTTCTTCTGCAGCTCCTGTCACCTCCATGTAGCAGAGCTGGAAGCGACGCTGGAACTCCGTGGATTGCGCCGGACATGGAGGGCTTTTTCGGGCTGAATAAAGTGGTGAATGAGGATATTTGTTAGTGGTTTATATTGCAAATAAAGGATTTTTTCACTGTGTGTGTTTATTTACTGTAACTTACAGAAAAGTTGCAGCCCATAGCTGCCACTAAATCCTAGATTAATCATGTCCGGCGTCTCCCCGAGATACCTTCCATAAGTTACATAGTTAGTTACATAGTTACTTAAGTTGAAAAAAGACCTAGGTCCATCTAGTTCAACCTTCCTCCACCAGTGAGTGCCCCCTGGTCCTTAGTACTGTCTTTAGAAGAAATAAGTCATGTGCCAGTCCTTTATATTGACCACATATGTATAAATACATGTGTGGTCAATATAAAGGACTTGCACATGACTTATTTCTTCCAAAGACAGTACTAAGGACCAGGGGGCACTCACTGCGAGTGGAAGAAAAGTGATTCCAACAGCTAAATAGGAAAGGGTTCTTTACAGTTAGAGCAGTCAGACTGTGGAATGCCCTACCACAAGAGGTAGTAATGGCAGATACTATAACAGCTTTTAAAAAAGGGCTGGATGATTTCCTCAGTACACAAAACATTGTTGGTTATAAATGACTTAGTGACTACATGTAGAACTGGTGGAGGAAGGTTGAACTAGATGGACCTAGGTCTTTTTTCAACCTAAGTAACTATGTAACTAACTATGTAACTTATGGAAGGTATCTCGGGGAGACGCCGGACATGATTAATCTAGGATTTAGTGGCAGCTATGGGCTGCCATTAACTCCTTATTACCCCAATTGCCACCGCACCAGGGCAAATCGGTAAGAGCCGGGTACAGTCCCAGAACTGTCGCAGCAAATGGATGCGGCAATTCTGGGCGGCTGCTGGCTGATATTGTTAGGCTGGGGGGCTCCCCATAACGTGGGGCTTCCCATCCTGAGAATACCAGCGTGCAGCCGTATGGCTTTATCTGTCTGGTATTAAAATTGGGGAGGACCGCACGCCGTTTTTTTTAATTATTTATTTATTTATTTCTCTGCTCCATAGTGACACGCCCACCAGCGGCTGTGATTGGTTGCAGTTAGACAGCTGTCACTCAGCGTGTGGGCGTGTTATTGCAACCAATCATATTTGCCGGTGGGTGGGGAAAGCAGGGAATACGAGATTGTTTAATGAGCGGCTGGCTTTTTCAAAATATTAAAAGCCGCCGGAGCTTTTATAACAGCTGTGCAGTGCCGCGCCGGAGATCGGGGAACGGTAAGTATGAAATAGGGGAGAACTGACCAACAGACAGCGAGAGGGACAGATAAGACAGAGAGACCAACCGACCGACCGACTGAGGGAGAGAACGACACAGAAAAAAACCAAAAAACGACATCACATGAAAAAAGCGCAAAACGTACACGGAGCATACAGAGATGCGTCCGTGTCACTTAGGCGTGCGCACAGACCCATTGACTTTCATTGGGTCTGTTACGTACCGGCGCCGCCATAGCCGCAAGCAGCCTGCTGCGGTTCCTGTTGCGCCCAGGCACCGGTTGCCGTACTTGGCCGTGCCTCGGGTCGTCCAGTTGGCTGTTCCTTCCACCACGTCTAAGTGTGGAGAGGCGGCTAGTGCGCATGCGTGCGCCGATTTACCCCAGCCAGAGTTTAAGCCCGGTGTTTTGCCTAGTGAGCATGCTCAGCCTGTTTGTGTTATGTCTGAGACTAAGTCCTCAGTTCAGACTACTGAGCATGCTCAAACTGATAGTCTGCTTTCTAAGCCTGTGGCTCAGGCTACTGAGCATGCTCAGGCACTTAGTGCATCAGAGGCTAGGTCCGGTAAGGACCTCCCTGAGCATGTCCGTGAGGTGGCAGGCCCTGATAGGGCAGAGGGTGTCAGGTGTCCTGATGACGTGGCAACTCCGGACTGGCTCGCAGAGGCCCGCCCCTATGATCTGGCACCTCAGTATTGGTCGTCAGACGATGACTGGTGAAGTGTTTGGGGCGTGGCTGCCATGAGGTCATCAATGACGTGGCGGTTCTGGATAGGTCGCATGTGACGTCACTGATGACATGGCACTCTGCTATTGGACCTTGGTGGTTCCACCCTGGGTTTGGGGCGGACCCAGGTTATAAAAGGGGCTGGAGACAACATGGAGGTGCGCAGTCTTCACATTTGCTCAGTTAGAGCACACCTCCATGTTAGAGCCTCATTGCGGCATAAGCCTATGTTGGGAAGCGGTAGGTAGGGTTAGGCGAATGGTGCCTGTCACGCCAAGATTCGTGGCTCGGCACATCAAGGTCAGGCGCTGTGCTTCCCTCTTGCCGTTCCAGTCTTGCTATAGCAAGCCCAGTGGCGTTAACTGGGCTGCGGCTGCTGTGCTTCCTGTCCGATTGTGCCCCCTACGCACACGGACAACGCACCTGCTGCGCCACCTGTCCGATTGTGCCCCCTACGCACACGGACAACGCACCTGATGCGCCACCTGTCCGGTTGTGCCCCCTACGCGCACGGACAGTGTACCCCAGGACCCCTGTGGAGTTAACAGGGTGTTCCTTATCCTCCTCGGCTTCCCGGTCAACGCTACTGGTGTACCCATCTGGCCTGACGTGTCCTACACACGTGGCCAGTCGAGAGGTGGCCAGAAACGCTAATCGGAGGACCGCTCGGCCTGACGTGTCCTACACACGTGGCCGACAGGGCACTTTCGTGGCGGTCTTCCGGTCAACGCTACCTGGTTACCACCCGGCCTGACGTGTTTCCTGCACACGTGGTTGGTGTAGCGCTAGGTGCACCAAAACGCTAATCGGGTTGTCGTCCGGTCTGACGTGTCCCAACACACGTGACCGGTTCCCAGCGTTCCTGGGTTATCTCAGAGCCATCCAGCTCTATAGTCTCTGCCTAACCCTCAGGTGCCAGCAGCTCCTTTGTCATCTGGAGCACGGTGGGCCCCGACTGGCGATTAGGATATATACCCCCTGGTCCTAATCTGCCGGTCCCCCCGTAAGAGGGTCCGTGTGTTCAGTGATGAAAACGGACATGCTTCCATGCAAAACGGAGACACAAACGTAGCACGCACACGGACACACGGACCTTAATGAAAAACGCCCATGTGTCCTCAAACATTAAATAACATTGGTGCACATTTGCCCGTTTCTCCGGTATACACGGACACGGACCAAACACACACGTATTTCACGGATGTGTGTTGGAGGCCTGAGCTACAGTTAATTTGAAAAAAAGTATGGGCAAAAATTTCAGCTGCAAGATGTGCAAAGCTGGTAGAGACTGAGTCGACATTCCCCAAATGATTAATTGCTGATGATCCTAAAATTATTGACTCAGGGCTGAATACAAATGCATGTTACAATTTTTAGATTTTTTTATTTTTTAAATACTTAGAAAACCATTGATAATTCCCTTTACACTTCAAAAATAGTTACTGCTTTGTGTTGGTATATCACATACAATTCCAATAAATACATTTAAGTTTTGGGGTTCAATTTGAAAAAAAAAGGATAAGTTGTGAATACAATTCAAGGCTCTGTAAAACCTGCTAAAAAGTAAAACAATGCAAGACTTTCTGCAATTGTAATGAACAATATACTCTATTAAAACTTTGGAAAACTTTTCTCAACATTTGTAGTCTGTCATAAAATGCTCACTTGACATTTGAGTGACATGAACTCAAATAACAAGAGATATGTCACAGACATTAATACACTTTATTAAATAGTATTCTGGAGATATAGCTTTATTTCAGGTTTATGTATTTCAACACTGTTATAAAATCTGAGGAGATCAGAAAGACTTGCTCATGAATACAGAGGGGGACTTTTTACTTAAAATTTAGAATTTCTTACGGTTTAAGTCTGCTTAGAAAAATCTTGTTACACTGCTAATTATGCACACTTTTACAATCTTATTTATGATGTGTTATCTAATCTTATTTATATTTTTTGACTGACTCATATCTCTAATACAAAAGGCTTGTGAGTAGGGATGAGCGAGTATGCCCGTTACTACTCGCTACTCGCCGAGTAGTACGGTAATCGGGCTACTCGTTGCTCCGCGAGTATCTTTGTGATTACTTGTTAGGAGTAGCGAGTAGGGATGGGCGATTCTGAACTATAAAGATAGATAATTCACATTATTAAGAAACATTATGATCATACTTACAGGTCCCGTGATGCGTTCTGCAGACTCTGCATCCCAGCGTTTCTCCAGCCGTATCCGTCCGATTATTGCTGTGCCGCCTGGTAACCAGCACTGACTACAAAAGGACCTTCAATGACGTCATAGCTATGTGACCCAGTCATGTGTGAATGCTGTATTACTTCATTGGCTACAAACTGGTCACATGACTATGATGTCTCAAAGGTCCTGGTAACTGAACTTTGGCAATTACTGTGCTAGTGTCCCATCAGCATCACGCGGTATGGCCGCACACACTCCTCACAGGAGCGGTCAGCGCTCGTGTCCGGAGGGTGTCAGTCCATTCGGGTAGATGCCCATGTGAGACTGCATAAGTCAGACGTAAGTGGAACTCCGGCCTCAGTGTCAGCCTGCATCTCACTCTGTATAGCCACTGCTGTACAGAGTGATGTAGCAGGGTTGACATTGTTCATTGCTCTCTCTGCATCTCACTCTGAAAAGCTGCTGCTGTACAGAGTGATGTAGCAGAGTGGACATTGTTCATTGCTCTTTCTGCTTCTCACACTGTATAGACTGTCTGTATAGAGTGATGTAGCAGAGTTGACATTGATCATTGCTCTCTCTGCTTTTCACACTGTATAGACTGTCTGTACACAGTGATGAAGCAAAGGTGAAATTGCTGTACCTGTTGACTAGAGTTGAGCGCGGTTCGTGGTTCTCCAGTTCGCGGTTCGAGTGATTTTGGGGGCTGTTCTAGATCGAACTAGAACTCGAGCTTTTTGCTAAAGCTCGATAGTTCTAGAAACGTTCGAGAACGGTTCTAGCAGCAAAAAGCCAAGCTAATTACTAGCTGGCTTTCCGCTGTAATAGTGTAAGTCACTCTGTGACTCACACTATTATGAAATTTCAGCGTATAGTGTGCGGGAACAGCGCATTCAGATCACAGCTGCTGGGATAATGCGATCGCCATTTTTTTTTTCCTTGTCTAACTTCCCTAAGCGCGCGCGTGTAGTGGGGCGGGCCAGCATGTCAGTCAATCCCAGACACACACAGCTAAGTGGACTTTTAGCCAGAGAAGTAATGGCATGTGTGATAGGATGTCCATGTCACATGTCCCTGCATTATAAAAACGGGTATCTGCCCTCCAGGACACCATTATCTGCCTTCTGCGTCTGGGTGTCAGTCACCGCTGGCGTAGCTCCTGTCTCCGATACTGCTGTGTACGCTCTACACACAGCGCTACACAGAATAGGGATAGAAGTTTCTTTTAGCCCTTGTAAGGGCTAATAACAGCAGGCTCAGAGCCATAGGTGACAGTCAGGTCAGTGGAAAGAGATTTTAACAGCTACAGATAAGAGCGTCTGTGTAGCTAAGGTCAGGGACTTCCTCGCTGCATTTCACCATTAGGAGGGATATAAAGTGAGGCTTCCTTTCCTCTACACAGACCAACAACCCTGCCACTGTACCCTCCAGCACTTTGCACACTCAAACTCATTGTTACTAAGCCATTATACTAGCAAACACTGAGGAAACTTAGTGGCATCCTAAAAGTGGATGTTGTACTCCATTTGTGCCCCACTAGTGCAAATCTATTTGCAGCACCACTGCATTGCACAGTCAAACTCATTTTTACTAAGCTATTATACTAGCAAACACTGAGGAAACTTAGTGGCATCCTAAAAGTGGCTATTGGACTTCCATTAGTGTCCCACTAGTGCAAATCTATTTGCAGCACCTCTGCATTGCACACTCAAGCTCATTGTTACTAAGCCATTATACTAGCAAACACTGAGGAAACTTAGTGGCATCCTAAAAGTGGCTGTTGGACTTCCATTAGTGTGCCACTAGTGCAAATCTATTTGCAGCACCTCTGCATTGCGCACTCAAGCTCATTGTTACTAAGCCATTATACTAGCAAACACTGAGGATACTTAGTGGCATCCTAAAAGTGGCTGTTGGACTTCCATTAGTGTCCCACTAGTGCAAATCTATTTCCAGAACCTCTGCATTGCACACTCAAACTCATTGTTACTAAGCCATTCTAATAGCAAACTGTGCTGCCAGTTTAAGGTCCATAGTTGCATTGTCAGGGATAGTTATTGTTGTTTATTCTGCTGTTAATAAAGCTAGACCACCGCTGCAATCTACACCACCTCTCAATTTTTACTACCACATTTTAAGTGCACAATCTTGTCGAAATCAAAATGAGTGGCAAAGTTACAGATGCTGGTGGAAAGGGGAAGAGGCGTGTTGGAAAAGGAAAAAAAGGGTTTGTCTGAGGGGAAGGTGGCAAAGCTCCATTAACATCTGCTGAAGATAGACCATCTTCCAGCAAAAGTAAGATGTCTACTATTTACCGTGGACAATCCGATGTGCTCCCTTTTTTACGGACACAAACAATTGGGACAAAGGTAGATGATGGCCAAAAAAAGAAAATGCTTTAATGGATCTCAAGTGGTCCAACAAGTGCTCTCTCTGCCACCTCAACTACCGCATCCAAAAAACACCAGTCCTCTGAGTTGTCATTCCAATCACACTTGCTTTCTCCCAGCTCTGAAGTCTTCATCCACCCTGCACAGTATGGTGGAACTGAGATGGGTGAGTCTGCAGAGCTGTTCAGTCACACTATAGGGTAAGCAATATATATATAGCAAAAATATTTAGTCAAACCTTGAATAAATGCATGCAATAAAGTGGCCAGTGCATCAAAAAAGTGGCCAGTGCATAGTCTAAAGTACATGATCCTGAATATGCAAAGAAAAAGGCTCCCCCATAACCCACAAACGTACGTTTTGCCACTAAGAGCGCTGCCTTCTCCCTCCCTGAGGAAGCCGAACTGGAGCACAGGCTCTTAGTGGCGAAACGTATGTTGGTGGGTTATGGGGGAGCCTTTTTCTTTGCATATTCAGGATTATGTACTTTAGACTATGCACTGGCCACTTTTTTGATGCACTGGCCACTTTATTGCATGTATTTATTCAAGCGATTTGACTACATATTTTTCTTATGCATTTGGGGTGTCTGAGCAGGTTATTTACATGTACCTTTGCATATGCACTTTATATACTATCCCAGTAATATCTGCTCTGACATTTCCCCTGCATTTTTTTTGATCTACCAGATTAGTCATCTCCAATTATTATCTATCCAGCGGTACTGTTTATGTTCACTCACATCCCTTGTTTTTACTTCTCCTTTTTTGCTGATTGCACATCTATGATTGTACCAATAAAATTGTATTTTCACTTTTTGGCACTTTTGACTCTTGTCCTCTTGCTTACCGTATGTTATTTTGAGTCTGTGCAATGGTCCTACTGACCTGTCTGGGCTAATTATTGCCCAGCATGATTTCTCATACTGCTGTATGGGGGTCCCTATATTTAATCAGTCACACTATAGCCTGGGAATCAGAGGTCTGCTCTCAAGCTACAGTGAGTACAGACCAGGAAATGGTCTGCAGTGATGCCCAGAACCTTTGTGACTCTGATTCAGGCCGTGAGGACCACGTTTCTGAGCATAATGTTGACCCTTATTCACAAACTGTAACACCTGTTGTTACAGACAATGAGGAACATACTGATGACGATGAGACGCAGATACCAGATTGGGATGATAACTTAAATATTGGTTCACAACAGGAAGAGGCTCGGTCTGAGGGTGAGGGGAGTGCAAACAAAATGCTTGATGAGGAAGTTCTAGATACCACCTACTGTCAACCCACAGTCAGGCACTCGAGGCGGTCAACAGAGGTGGTGGAGGAGGATGCTACTGATGACGAAGTTACCTTGCGCTTTCCTGGACAGAGGAGTAGTACTGGTAGCACGTGTACAACTGCATCCTCAGCCACCACTCTGCCTCTGAGCACTAGTCGGGGGGGCTCAGCAGGTCGCATGCCCTCTAAGCCTTGCCTAGCCTGGACCTTTTTTGACATAGCAAAAGATCGCCCAAATCATGTGATATGTAAAATTTGTCGTGATTCTGTTAGTAGAGGGCAAAACCTCAACAGTTTGACAACTTCTTCCATGAATCGTCACATGAATAAATATCATATGTCCCAGTCGGAAGCTCACCGTGCTGCAATGCGGCCTAGCGGAGCGAACCATCCACCGCCTGCCCTTTCAAGTGCATCCGCGCGCTTTTCATCTTCTAGGACTGTGGGGACAGCAGTCACACATGGTTTTCCACGCACAGCTTCCACCACTGTAACCACAACAGGCAGTTTGCTTGGTAGGTCGTCAATTTGTTTGGAAGGGGAAACAAGTGCGTGTGTACAGCTCTCTCAGACATCGATAGCATCAACGTTGGATGAAGGCAACATCATGGCTACGCCTGCACTTTCCTCACAAACCTGCATTTTTCCAGGGACATCCTACTCACCACGACCTACACACAGCAGCCAGATCTCTGTCCCTCAGATGTGGACAAATAAAAGGCCATTTCCTGCGACCCATGACAAAGCTAAGAGGTTGACTTTATCCCTATGTAAGCTCTTGGCTACCGAAATGCTGCCTTTCCGCCTGGTGGACACATAGGATTTTAGAGACCTTATGTCTGTCGCTGTGCCCCAGTACCAGATGCCCAGTCGCCACTACTTCTCTAAGAAAGGTGTGCCTGCGCTACACCAGCATGTCGCACACAACATCACCGCTTCCTTGAGAAACTCTGTGTGTGAACGGGTGCATTTCACCACCGATACTTGGACCAGTAAGCATGGAGAGGGACATTACATGTCGCTGACTGTGCACTGGGTAACTATGGTGATAGATGGTGAAGGGTCTGCTGCACAAGTCTTGCCGTCCCGACGACTTGTGTGTCAATCCTCTGTCTGTCCAAGTTCCGCCACTGCTTCTGCCTCCTCCACCTCATCTGGGTCCTCCACCTCTGCCCCAAGCCTGCCTGGTCAGGCCACCAGCGTTGTAACTGCGCAGAAGGAATCACGCACCCCTCATTACTATGCTGGCAGAAGAGCGCAATGGCATCAGGCGGTCTTTAGCTTGAAATGTCTTGGAAATAAGAGTCACACAGCAGACTGAGTTTAATAAATGGTTGTCTCCACTCAACCTGCAGCCTGGTAAGGCCGTGTGCGACAATGCTGCAAACCTGGGTGCGGCCCTTTGCCTGGGGAAGGTGACACACGTGCCTTGTATGGCTCACGTGTTGAACCTTCTTGTCCAGCAATTTTTAACACACTATCCTGGCCTAGATGGCCTTCTGAACAGGGCATGAAAACTGTCTTCTCACTTCCGCCGTTCAACCACCGCTGCTGAGCGACTTGCATCACTCCAGAAGTCTTTCAGCGTGCCGGTTCATCACCTGAAATGCGATGTGCCGACACGCTGGAATTCGACTCTCCACATGTTACAGCGACTGTGGCAGCACCGTCGAGCCCTGGTGCAATACGTCATGACGTAAAGCCTGGGCCAACGAGATGCGGAGGTGGGGCAGATCACCCTGATGGAGTAGTCTCAGATCAAGGACCTATGCACCCTTCTGCACAGTTTCAACATGGCGATGAATATGTTTAGCGCTGACAATGCCATTATCACCTTGACAATTCCAGTCATTTACATGCTGGAGCACACGCTAAACACTATTCGGAGTCAGGGGGTGGGACAACAGGAAGGGGAGGAACTACAGGAGGATTCATATGCGCAAGAGACAACAACATCAGCAAGGTCCAGACGTTCATCATCACCAATGCGGCAGGCATGGGACCATGGGGGACATCGATCAACAAGGGCGCATGGTAGCAGGCGAAATGTTGAGGAAGGTGCAGGAGAACATGAAGAAATGGAGGACAAACTGTCCATGGACATGGAAGACTCAGTGGATGAGGGAGACCTTGGTCAAATTTCAGTTGAAAGAGGTTGGGGGGAGATGTCAGAGGAAGAAAGAACGGTTAGCACCTCTATGCCACAAACACAGCATGGACTTGGTCCGCATGGCTGCGCAAGACACATGAGCGCCTTCTTGCTGCACTACCTCCAACATGACCCTTGTATTGTCAAAATTAGAAGTGATGATGACTACTTGCTTGCCACACTATTAGATCCCCAGTACAAGTCCAAATTTTGTGACATAATTCCAGCCATAGAAAGGGACGCACGTATGCAGGAGTATCAGCAAAAGCTGTTACTCAATCTTAGCTCGGCTTTTCCACCAAACAACCGTGGTGCAGGGAGTGAATCTCCCAGTTGTAACCTGACAAACATGGGACGGTCTCGTCATCTTCAACAGTCTACCCGTACCAGCAGCACCGTATCTGGTGCTGGTAACAGCAATTTTATTGAATCTTTTCATGATTTTCTAAGACCATCCTTTGCAAGGCCACCAGAGACAGCAAGTCTGACACATAGTCAACGGCTGGAGAGGATGATACAGGAGTATCTCCAAATGAACATTGATGCCATGACTTTGCAAATGGAGCCTTGCTCCTTTTGGGCTTCAAATCTTGAAAAATTACCAGAGCTCTCCTTGGAGATTTTGTCGTGTCCAGCTGCCAGCGTTGTCTCTGAACGTGTCTTCAGTGCTGCTGGGTGTGTGCTGACAGATAAGCGCACGCGTCTGTCCAGTGACAATGTGGACAGACTAACGTTCATCAAAATGAACAAGTCATGGATCCACAAGGAATTTACTACCCCTGTGTCATCCTGGGGAAAGTAAATGCTTGTGGATTTGGAATGTGCTTGATGCAAATCTACCTGTGAAGTGTACAACTGGGGCGCAAGTGCTGCCAATGAAGGGGTGGGTGTGTGTGTGGCCCAATTTTTGGAAAAAAAGGAGACTCCGCTTGGAGTAACCCTTGCTTACACTGTTTCTAAAAATGATCCAAGATGAACAGATCTGGGATCAGCAAAGACTTTGCCACCTACCCCGGTGTCATCCTGGGGACAGTTAAGGATGGCGTATTTTTGAATGTGCTTGATGCAAACCTACCTGTGAAGTGTACAACTGGGGCACAAGTGCTGCCACTGAAGGGGTGGGTGTCTGTGTGGCCCAATTTTTGGAAAAAAAGGGAGACTCCGCTTGGAGTAACCCTTGCGGTGTTTTGCATGATTTTAGAAGGGCATGCCATGCCTATATTTGTGTCTCGTCCTCTTTTTCCTCTTCAAGCTGTTTTGTTTTCGCTGTAGAGTTTGTTCTTGTCACTTTCCCATGTGTTTGTGCTGTGTTGTGAGTTTTTTGTCACCTTTTGGACACCTTTGAGGGTGTTTTCTAGGTGTTTTTATGTGTTTGTGATTGCCTCCCATAGTTTCCTATGCGGTTCGAGTGGTTCACCGAACCGGTTCGCCTAACCGAACTCAAACGAGACCTTCGTTCGGCGAACCGAACTCGAGCCGAACCACGGCCGGTTCGCTCATCTCTACTGTTGACTACAGATTTTTTATAATAAAGATGGAGTCTCTAAATTTTTTTTTGTTTTATTTCTAATTAAAAAAAATTTCTCTTTGTTGTGTTTTTCTTTTACTATTTACTGGAAATTCATGGTGGTCATGTCTAATTTGGCGTGACACCATGAATTTCGGGCTTAGGACCATCTGAGAATACAAAGCTAGTATTAACCCTTTTATTACCCAGTGTGCCACCGCCATCAGGGCCACTGGACGAGCTGAGTAAAGCACCTGGAAATGGTGCTAAGAAACAATGTGCCATTTCCAAGGGTGGCTGCGGACTGTGGAGAATCCCAGCCAGCAGCTGCCTGACTTTACCTGACTGGCGATCAAAATACGGCGGGAGCCCACGCATTTTTTTTTAATTTTTTTTTTAAATTAAAAAAAAAAAAATGGGCTTCCCTGTATTTTGATTGCTAGGCAAGGTAAAGCAAGGCAGATGTGAGTGGGGATGACAGCCCATAGTCGTCCGCTTTCCTGAGATTCAAAAATACCGTGGAGAGCTACGTAATTTTTTTAAATTATTTATTTATTTTTGTACAACTCTCTCTCTCTCTCTCTCTCTATATATATATATATACAGCTCCAGCCAAATTTGAGAGGCCACTGCAAATTTGTCAGTTTTTCTGATTTTTCTCTTTATAGGTCTATTTTTGACTAAAATGTAAATTGCTCTTTTATTCTAATTGTCTCTCCAGTAAAGGAGACAAACTCTAGCACAGCGCCACCTATTGGAAGTAGCGATCCTAAAAGTCACAAGTGGATTTTAAACAATCCTTTGCAATATGACTCAGGATATATAAGCCAGATCAGAATCCCTGCAGACACGGTGTTTCGGGGTGCTTGCCCCTCGCCAGTGCAAAGTATGGGAGGGTGTCTGATCTGGCTCATGGGAAAGCTATGTGGGGACCACAGGGGAACACTATTCTCCTTAAGGAGACTTTGCAAGCCAGTCTGGCTGCCAAGTAAGGGGACTTATAGCTGCCACACCCCTCTAAGAAATATTCAAATTGTCTCTCCAGTAAAGGAGACAAACTCTAGCACAGCGCCACCTATTGGAAGTAGCGATCCTAAAAGTCACAAGTGGATTTTTAACAATCCTTTGCAATATGACTCAGGATATATAAGCCAGATCAGAATCCCAATTTGCAGACATGGTGTTTCGGGGTGCTTGCCCCTCATCAATGCAAAGTATGGGGGGTGTCTGATCTGATCTTTTATTCTATAAACTAGCATTTTCAGAAAATAAATACAAAATGTTTTGCTTGAAAATTCAGAGACGTTGTCAGTAGTTTATAGAATAAAAGAACAATTTACATTTCACTCAATAATATAAAGAGAAAAATCAGAAAAACAGAAAATGCCAGGTTCATCAGGCAGGTTACGGGCTGCCCCCAAACCCCAGCTGCCTATTTGTACCCGGCAGGGAACAAAAAATTCAGGGAAGCCCTGTATTTCATGTAATAATTAAAAAAAACACATGGGCTTCGCCCAATTTTTGTGTCCAGCCAGGTACATCTAGGCAGCTGGGAACTGGAATCCGCAGTGCAGGGTGTCCCAAGCTTTGTGTCCCCCCCCTTTGCAAATTGAAGTCTGCAGCCACTCCAGAAAATGGCGCTTTCATAGAAGCACCATCTTCTGACGCTGTATCCAACTCTTCAGCGGCCCTGATGCCGGGTGGCATGCTGGGTAATAAGGGGTTAATACCAGCTTTGTTTTACCAGCTGGTATAAAGCCCGAGATTCTTAAGGGCACTTTACATGCTGCGATTTCGCTAGCGAGATTGCTGGCGAGCGTACCCGCCCCCGTCGGTTGTGCATCACGGGCAAATCGCTGCTTGTGGTGCACAACATTGCTCGGACCCGTCACACTACTTACCTGCCTAGCAACGTTGCTGTGAATGGCAAACCGCCTCCTTTCTAAGCATCACTAAGTGGCCGCCAATAGAAGCGGAGGTGCAGAGATGAGCGGGATGAACATCCTGGCCACCTCCTTCCTTCCTCATTGTGGGCGGCCGCAGGTAAGTAGATGTTCCTCATTCCTGCGTTGTCACACATAGCGTTGTGTGCTGCCGCAGTAAAAACGAACAACCTGCGTCCTGCTACAGCATCGATATTTGGGAAATGGACAGCGTGTTAACGATCAACTATAAGGTGAGTATTTTTGATCGTGAGCGGTCACTCGTACGTGTGACACGCAATGACGTCGCCAACGAGAACGGAGTGCGTCACGAATTCTGTGACCCCAACGACATCGTGTTAGCGATGTCGTTGCGTGTAAAGCGGCCTTAAATCTCAGGCCAAATTTTACCTGGCCATTAAGAATCTCCAATAAAGGGTTAAAAAAAGACACCACACAGAGAAAAAATACTTTATTAGAAATAAATACACAGACACACTTAGGGACTCCATGTTTAGTACTCCCTCTTACCCCTCAACAATCCTGGTCTTCTGTCTTCTTTAACCCATCTAGCTCTGTTATATCATAACTCAATGAGGGAGCAAAGGCTGCGGGTTGGTAAGCGGTGACATCACCACTGCCACCGTTGCCATAGTAACCTAAAGAGCGAGTTACTATAGCAACGGTGATCTCCGATCACTAGATCCCTAGATGTGGGCTTACATGTGCCCAAGCATCTCTGAGTACTGAGATGCTTGGGCGAGCACCGCGTACCGGTGAGATGCAATGACAGGACCTAGAAGGATGTCATAGCCATGTGACCGGTCTGTAGCCAATGAGATAATAGAACATTCACATGTGACTGGTCACATGCTATGACGTCACGGAAGGTCCTTTGTTTACTGTGTCGCACAGGAATGAATGAACTCGGAAGCAGAAGCGGCGGGAGACAGAAGCTGCAGGATGCATCGCAGGACTTGTAAGTATAATGACAATGTTTATTATTAACTGTATTCTTTATTTTCAGCCCCCGCAGCCTTTTACTCAGCCCCCAAACAATTACTCACGTTTCCCATTGACTTGCATTGGACTCGCTACTTGTAATAAGTACCCAAGTATTAGGACCTACTCGTTACGAGTATAGCGAGTCCGAATATTTCACTACTCGCTCATCCCTACTTATGAGCAAATATTTATATAGATTCCCTACGCTACTGAAATTACCAGTTAAATATGTAGGTCAGCTGGCTCACATGGTAACTGAAATCAGAGAGTATTTTAAAAAGAACCTGTCACCAGATTTGGGGCCTATAAGCTGCGGCCACCACCAGTGGGTTCTTGTATGCAGCATTCTAATATGCTGTATATAAGAGCCCAGGCCACTTTATAATACTCACCTAGAAGGTCGCTTCGGTGCAGATTGGTCAAATGGGTGGTGCCAGTCTCCGGCCATCTTGGTCCTCCTTCTTCTGAAGCTGGCGTGCATGACACATCCTACGTCATGGACACAGGCCGGTATTGAGCTCCTGCACAGGTGCACTACAATACTTTGATCTGCCCTGTGCAGGGCAGTTCAAAGTGCACCTGCCAGGACCTCAGTGCCGGCGAGTGTGTATGACGTAGGACACGACTTGCACGCCAGCTTCAGAAGAAGGAGAACAAAGATTACTGAAAGAGGAGATGCCGGTCCTGGAGAACGGAGACGCCCATTTGACCAGTCTGCACCAGAGCGACCTCCTAGGTGAGTATTATAAAGTGTTTTTTATGTTCTACACAGTGGCCTGGGCTCTTATATACAGCATGTTAGCATGCTGTATATAAGAGCCCACTGGTGGTGGCCGCAGCTTATAGTCGCCAAATTTGGTGACAGGTTCCCTTTAACTTGCTCAGTCATCATTTCTTAATAAGCTATGAGTAGTGCTGGTGTCACACTTGCACGTGACTCACGGGAGGATATCACATGGCACGGATCGGCTGGCGGCTCTCCTGACAGGAGCATGTTAGCTGCATAGAAACACATGAAGCTTACACGTGTATTCTGACTTGATGAAAGATTTCAATAACAGCATTGTGCATGGGTGGGATAGCACTTCATACTCCTCTTTATTTTTTATGCCCACTATAGCTGCAACTTCTTGGATACATGGCTCCCTTAGATAACAGAGTCTAGTCTCATTGAGTAGTATCTCAGTGGTGTGTCATGACCTTCATACATATGTAAATCCATCATATGAATGACTTTGACTTCCTGCCAGAAAAGAGTAATCAGCATCCTGTACTCCGGCAATGCAAATACCAACAAAATGTCTTATTTGACTTTGGATATAACCCTATGTTGGTCCTCTGTTTTATATGTTGACAAAATGCCTCATACAGTGGTTGCATATTTTCAAAGGCACTTCTAATCCATTCTTTACAAAAGCCCACTAATCTCAGAAATGATCTCAGTTGCTTGGGGCTGTGGGCACGAGAACAAATTGAATTGCCTCACATCTTTCTATATGGTGAATAGCCTTTATATACTTTGGCATACTCTTTGCAATTTTAAAATGTGAGATTTTTTTTCCACCCAGATTCATTAAGACTGAGGTGTAATAAACCAGTCCTAAAGATTGGGATGCAGGAGTAAGATGCTCCAAATTCATTTAGAGGCTTACATCGCTTAATGATTTTGGTATATCTTATCAGTGGCACACACGTCACCAAAAAGTTCACTCCAGATACTGAAGTAACATTTCAAGTTTAAGAAACACCATTGATGTGACTTTGGATGAACGGGCATGACTATGCTCTATCCCACCCTGGCTCCTCCCCAGCTCTGCCCATTTTATTGGAATAGCTTGAAACTGGCTTGAAAAAGCCAAAAATGGCTACATTTTCTCTACATTACATTGTTTCTTTGCAACCATTCCAATGTGTTTATTACCCTCACATTGTTCTCTAATCCCATAGACTATCACCATCTAGTGGCTCTTACCAGCATTGTTAGCTTTAAATGAACTGATCCTGTGTATCTTCATCTTATATATAGCATAACACTATTTAGTTTTCACATATTATTTGTATCATTTCATCAGTTTTTGTACATCCAGCCTCCAACGTCCTTTGTAATTTTAATAAACTGAACTATTTTGAGACAGATATGTTTTAGTGTTTTGTTTTGTTTTTCATTTATATGGCTGTCAGGTAGTCATAAGTGTTATTATGTGGTTGGTGATCTTACCAATACGAAAGCTCTGTTTTGTGATGTTTAAGTGTTGAATTATAGTACTGTTTATTGACTGTAGTATTAGCTTGGTCTTCCTAAGGTGTTCTTAAGGTTTATATATATATAGATAGGTAATTCCCTATATTATGGTGGTACATATGCAGAAGCTGCAGTTTGGAACTGAAAAAGGGAGAGTGGACCATCACCAGGTCTCGTATATCTACAAATGAGACACCAGATGTTAATTCACCCATTGTTATGCCTACATTCACACATCCTTGATAGCAGTGTGAATATTGGAATATTCCCCTTTACACCCAGGAATGAATTAGATTAGGACCAGAAATGGAATGATTCCTAACCAGAAACCCACATTTTCAATTGTGGGTCCCTTCAGGTTGTCACACAAAGCACATTGCAAAAGTGGGGAAGGGGTGTAACATTTCAGTAGCTGCTGCGTTTTCCTGCTGGTCTTATAGTCTAGAATTTACTCAGGGACCTCTATGCTTGTTCTATTCCTATGGTAATTTCAATGTTTTCCATAACTACCAGCTCTGGAATTTTCATATTTTATTTCATTTCATTCAATAGTTTATTGTACTTTGCATGATTGTCCTCTCTATTCCAGGCATCTACTGCATAATCCAGATCCCTTTATGTATTCAGTTTCTTCGCTTCCCTTCTGCAGTCCTCAATGATTGTGGTCAGAATACCATGAAAAGGCGATCCTGCTGTTTTTAACCATTTATCAATGTTCTTTAACGCCAGCAGATCATCAAGGGCTTGACATCCATGTTCATTCCAGGCCCCTGCTCTGCTATAAAAGAATCCCATAATCAGTTTTAAATTATATCAGTCTCTTTCTGGATGTGTACTCAAGCACCCTCTGTAGATTCAAAGCTAAAAGAGTGATTTACTTAGACTGACAAACTCCAAATAGCTTCTAAAACTAGTGTACTATACACTCAATATCACAAAACCCTTCCCAACCCAACTTGCTGTCACTAGTGAATGACTGTATAATTTGTAATGAACCCTTAGGGATCCAAAATCAAATTTGTCATTCTCTGTAAT
Source organism: Anomaloglossus baeobatrachus (assembly GCF_048569485.1). Lineage (NCBI taxonomy): Eukaryota > Metazoa > Chordata > Amphibia > Anura > Aromobatidae > Anomaloglossus > Anomaloglossus baeobatrachus. The sequence continues at coordinate 531,763,164 of NC_134354.1, forward strand.
AATATTGAATTCGTAAACCACAGCTTCTTATATAAACACGTTGTACTGCATCCAAACACACTGGCATGGACCATCTAACAATAAAACTATCACATCTCCTATCCAAAGCAAAAAATTTGAGATAGGGAGTAATGCTTGTTCCCCCAGAATGTCAAGCAGATAGCAACTAAATACATTTCAAATACTTGCTGCAATTCAATATCACTTGAAATACCTCTGGTACCCTAAATATTACCCTCAGTTCCTGGGAGTTTGTGACTGGCAGGGTTCTGTAACACCTCTGGCCCTTGTATATATATCTCAAAATATTTGGTCAGTATTTCAGCACCTAAGGCAAATCATTTAACATGTGCGTAACTGTCCTACTTGGATCCCTTTCTTTTATTTGTATTCATTTTATATGCAAATATCAGTTTGACTATAAAAAGGATTGTTAATGCAAGTACAAAACCTTCAATATAAAATATGTCCACCTATTTAGAATTCCCTTTACACAATTCAGAATAATTAATTACTTAAATAGACAACACAGAACACCCCCACATTTTGAGCACTCAAGAATAATGGCAGTGGACCATTGCCAGAATCATGGGCAGAAGTGGGTACCTATCACCTTATGTTTTCATCTTGGTGGAAGCCATTTCACAATTCCATCTTACCACAAGATGACCCAAAATTTAATTCCATCTCATTGCATAGTATTTTGCTTCACATGTAGTGGTCATGTAACCAACGTGGAATATGTTATCAATCACTAAACAATCAGAAAGACACAAAAAAGGAAGGAAAAAAGATTCTTATTATACTACTAAGAGGAGATCCGGCTTTTCCCCAACTGCTCAATTTAGAATGTTCTTATCAAAGGGAGGACCAGTAATATCTTTGAGTAGCAATGGTATGCACTCCAAAGGTTTTTGTTCCTGAGAATACCTGTAGCACAATTTTGGCAGATGATGGATAGCACTGGAGAGAGCAGTGGTATTTTCAAGAAAATTGTCAGAGTAGCCTTACTGACAAAGATGTCCCCCTGGGAACCTCGGTATACAATAGCCCCTAGAGAGCAAGTGTGATTAAAGCATGACATTTATTACAAATCTAGAAGTATAGATACAATACAGCAACAGTTACAGTTAGGTCCAGAAATATTTGGACAGTGACACAATTTTCGCGAGTTGGGCTCTGCATGCCACCACATTGGATTTGAAATGAAACCTCTACAACAGAATTCAAGTGCAGATTGTAACGTTTAATTTGAAGGTTTGAACAAAAATATCTGATAGAAATTGTAGGAATTGTACACATTTCTTTACAAACACTCCACATTTTAGGAGGTCAAAAGTAATTGGACAAATAAACCAAACCCAAACAAAATATTTTTATTTTCAATATTTTGTTGCGAATCCTATGGAGGCAATCACTGCCTTAAGTCTGGAACCCATGGACATCACCAAACGCTGGGGTTCCTCCTTCTTAATGCTTTGCCAGGCCTTTACAGCTGCAGCCTTCAGACCTTGCTTGTTTGTGGGTCTTTCCGTCTTAAGTCTGGATTTGAGCAAGTGAAATGCATGCTCAATTGGGTTAAGATCTGGTGATTGACTTGGCCATTGCAGAATGTTCCACTTTTTTGCACTCATGAACTCCTGGGTAGCTTTGGCTGTATGCTTGAGGTCATTGTCCATCTGTACTATGAAGCGCCGTCCGATCAACTTTGCGGCATTTGGCTGAATCTGGGCTGAAAGTATATCCCTGTACACTTCAGAATTCATCCGGCTACTCTTGTCTGCTGTTATGTCATCAATAAACAGAAGTGATCCAGTGCCATTGAAAGCCATGCATGCCCATGCCATCACGTTGCCTCCACCATGTTTTACAGAGGATGTGGTGTGCCTTGGATCATGTGCCGTTCCCTTTCTTCTCCAAACTTTTTTCTTCCCATCATTCTGGTACAGGTTGATCTTTGTCTCATCTGTCCATAGAATACTTTTCCAGAACTGAGCTGGCTTCATGAGGTATTTTTCAGCAAATTTAACTCTGGCCTGTCTCTGTCTCCTTTTTTCTCAGAATGTACCCGACTGTTGATTTTGCTACTCCAAGCATGTCTGCTATCTCTCTGATGGATTTTTTCTTTTTTTTCAGCCTCAGGATGTTCTGCTTCACCTCAATTGAGAGTTCCTTAGACCGCATGTTGTCTGGTCACAGCAACAGCTTCCAAATGCAAAACCACACACCTGTAATCAACCCCAGACCTTTTAACTACTTCATTGATTACAGGTTAACGAGGGAGATGCCTTCAGAGTTAATTGCAGCCCTTAGAGTCCCTTGTCCAATTACTTTTGGTCCCTTGAAACAGAGGAGGCTATGCATTACAGAGCTATGATTCCTAATCCCTTTCTCCGATTTGGATGTGAAAACTCTCATATTGCAGCTGGGAGTGTGCACTTTCAGCCCATATGATATATATAATTGTATTTCTGAACATGTTTTTGTAAACAGCTAAAATAACAAAACTTGTGTCACTGTCCAAATATTTCTGGACCTAACTGTATGTGTGATTTTGTAGTCTAAAACAATAATTGGTTAAAAAACAATAATTAGGTAAAAACAAAAAATAATTATAGGTGTATCCTTGCATGAACTTGGTTATAACGTTTGTAAATGCAAAAAAGATATAATAGAAGAATAAGAAATCAAGATGACAAGCTTAGGACTACTTTGTATGTTTCTGCTGCCCACTGAATACAGCCATTCTATACACCTAGTACAATGGTCAGTGTGATTTAATCAAACCTTCCATAAATCAACAGTATAACTGAATAGCAGAAACATTGTCATGTATCTTGTCAAAGAAATATGCTTCTTTCACTACTTAAGGTCAAGTTATTCCCCTTCCTGCTTCTTCCTGAATTCACCATTTACACTGGAAGACAATGGACTGCAAAATTATAGATGTGTCAAATGCCAGTTACCTATTAATATTTATAGAGAGAGGAGGGACAGGAACCTACTAAGAAACATAATGTAAGAATTATATACACTTACATAACTCTGCTTTTTAGTAAGTCTTTTATCCCAATTCATAGTAGCTCAGTCCTGCTGTATAATATTCTCCTTGCTGCTGCTTCTTAAAGTGCTACCTAGAGATGAGAGAACAGTGAAACCTCATGTCTACCTGTAATGTTTATTGGAGACATTATAACTACTCTACGTTCACTTGGTCATGGAAAACTGAAAATTAGGAATTAAGCCTGCACAAGGGAAAACTAGTAAAAAAAATGCAGCATATAAATAACATAATATTAATAATTAGTGATATACATGGGAAGTTCTCAGAAAGGACGTCTAAAACTCATATAATGAAGATTGACTTTCTTAAGTTCCCATTAAAAACGACCATATGGAAAAATGTGTCAGATTTCAGGTTGACTGAAGGGGCCTAAAATTACTGAATAGGATATATACTGAATATATATATATATATATATATATATATATATATATATATATATATATATATATATAGGCAATACTGACATTTCCAAACCTTGTTTTGTGTCTTTGTGTTTCTCTCAAACTATAGATCCCATATATGTGGGAGTGATTATTGTATTAAAGAAATAGAAAAGTAGCCAACTCACCCTTAGATGTGATTTGGAGTGAAGTCACTGTGTCTGCATGGAGAACGCAATGGCCGGGACTGCAGAAGCTTAGAGGAGGAAGCAATTATCCAGCGGAGAATAGGCAGGGATAAAAACATTCCGTTTATTCAAACCATTTAAATAATCCCGCAGAGGTACTGGCACCAAACAGATCTGTCAAAGATAAAGTCCAAAGCGTTTCAACATCGGCAATGTCTTAGTCATGGATAGGACTAAGACATTACCGATCTCAAAACGCATTGGATTTTATGCCTGAGGAATCTGTTTGGTGCCAGTACCTCTGCGGCATTATGTTAATGGTATGAATAAACCGAATATGTTTTTATCCCTGCCTATTCTCCGCTGAATAATTCCTTCTTCCTTTGATCATTGTATTGTCCTTTCTGAACGATTGCCATGATATCATTATCAGACTACAGTAGCTCTGCATTAACATACTGTCATGTGTCAATCACACATGCAAACACTGTAATGAGTTGAGGTCATATAAACTAGTGTCTATGCTCTACTTCGTTGACTCTACCAAGTCAAGCCCAGAGCACATACAATGTGCTATACCACTGAAGCAGTAGGTTCAGAAGAATAGAAAGGCGAGACATTTATTTTCTATATTAGTATATCTCTCTTCATACTATACATGTTCATTTTAATTGTGATATAATATCTGATGTAAAGGTTGCTGCAGTAAATATTTCTTCATTTAAATTTTCTGGAACTGTTTGGTTACATGTATTAATTTGCTTAAAATCTGAGGAGCTAGTAGATTTATGTGGTGTGGTCAGCTGTAGGGTCTTAAGTTGCATAGTTGGAAAACTTTGCTCTTTGTTTTGCAGGGCTCCTGGTGGATGAGGTGCCCACCAGGATCGGAAGGAGTTCGGTGGTTCTCTGTCTTTGTTGTTGGGAGAGTTGTCTGTGTTCTGCACTTCAGTATACCAGGCTTTCAGGAGTGGCTCAGCAGGTAGGCTGCAAGTTTTGCCATGCAAATCTTCAAGAGTGTGTTTTGCATTAGAGAATTGATGAAGGTTGTCTGTACTGGAGTTGTCTCGATAGTAGCGGTAGTATTATTTATTTTTTATTGCTACCTGAACTTTGAGGTTATGTGCATGGGTCAGTGCTACATTCAGAATAAAAAAAAATTACATTTATTCTGTAGTTTTGCCATTTTGCAATTTTATTATCAGTTCAATAAAATACACTGTATTGTTGATGAATTTTAGTTGCTGTACAGCTTCTGTCATGCAGTGTCAAAGTTTTATGAGGTTAAATGCTAATAGCTGTCACATTCTTTACTGACCATTAGAGCTCTTCTTGCAATGACAATTGAGATCCACCTGTTCCACAGTGCTGGGCAATTGATAGGCATTTAAATGTTATAAATGAATACTCACCCAAAGCCATATTGGAACAACAAACCTCATATTATCATGTTCTGGGTAGGCTTGGCAGGTGATATTAAAGCTGGTTGAGACCTACCATTTACCTTGAGTGAACACATTTCTCTGGCTAAAGTCTGTTCCTCCATTACTGAGAAATCGGCATTTAAACCCTAACCCCAGGGCGATTTACCGTTTTTCAATTTTGTTTTTTTTTGCTCCCCTTCTTCCGAGAGCCGTACCTTTTTCATTTTCCCATCACTCTTGCCATATAAGAGTGTACTTTTGTTGGACAAATTGTACTTTTAAATGAAACCATGAGTTTTACCATATAGTGTACTGGAAAACAACCAAAAAATTCCAAGTGCGGAAAAATTGCAAAAAAAGTGCAATTGCACGATTGTTTTTGGGGTATTTTATTCATTGTGTTCACTATGTGGTAAAACTGATGTGGCAGTATGATACCTCATGTCAGTATGAGTTTGTAGACACTAAACATGTATATGTTTACTTTATCTAACGGGTTAAAAAAATCAGAAGTTTGTCTATAAAATGTGGCACACTTTTTGTGTCATTTTCCAAACCAGTAGCGTTCTAATTTTTCAGGATATGGGGCTCAGTAACGGCTTATTTTTTGCATTCCAAGCTAATTTATTTAATGGAACCATTTTTGCGCAGATGCTACATTTTGATTGCCTGTTATTGCATTTTGTGCAAAATTTGTGGCAACCAAAAAATGTAATTTTGGCATTTGGAATTTTTTTGCCACTACGCTATTTACCGATCAGATTCATTGATTTTATATATTGATAGATCGGGCATTTCTGAATGCGGTGATAGCAAATATGTGTATATTTTTTTATTATTTTAACCCTTTAACTTTGAATGGAGGGTGATTTGAACTTTTAATTTTTTTTTTTTTTTTTTTTTAATTTTATTATTCCCACTAGGGGGCTAGAAGGATCAGCAGTCTGATTTGCTTTTTCATTTCATCTGATCATAGCTGCACAGCTCAGAACAGGAGAAATGCTGCTCTCCTATTACAGCCAGCGCTCTGTCAGCTGTAAGAGGAAGTGAGTCATCACATAACCCTGTGCTACCATGTCAACCATCGGCTCCCCATGATCACCTCACGGGGCCTCCAATGGTGGCAGATAAGTGCGCGTTACCTGCTGCAAACATTTACATCGTGCTGTCATATTTTCACAGCGCAATCTAAGTGGTTAAATTAATATTAAAATGAGACTGAAGAGCTGTTGTAGATTTGAAGCCTCTGTCACTCCAGCTTTATTCATCTCCTAGTGTTGCCTCCAACTGCTTGACTGATGGCTCTGGCTGAACATATTGTGGTTATATAAATATCTTTCTGGATTGGTCTTTGAAACAGATTTGGTATTGACGCATTTATAACAACCTGTACTATGAAACTATATAATCTTTCTTCTATATGCTTAATGCTAAGTTTTCGAGTTGAATTGGCTCACATGACATTGAGCATTTTATTTGTGGTTCACAAAAAAAGGAACACTTGCATCAGAGAGTAACCTACTATCATTTAACTTTGCCACATAGTCTTCTTCACAATGTCCTGCAGCGGTGACATTTTACAGATTATTATAATTTTACGGTGGTGATTAGTACCTGAGTCATCACAGACAATTTTCATAAGAGCTGCTAGATCAATGTTGTGCTCATCGAGACCTGGCGATGCTGATGATCATTGTCATCACTACCCGGCACCTGTGAATAGCTATTCTTTACTGCTATTCACAGTCACTGGACCTATATTTAGGGTATGAGGGCTATGATGGAACTTCATGGGACCATTTTTTAATAAAAAAGTGGGAAAGGAGCGATAGTGTTGGCGAGTCTTTTTTCAAATAAACTTTTTTTCTGTGTGTTTTTTTCTTTAGATTACTGGGTTAGTAATGGGCATGTCTGATACCTCACGATTACTAATCCTTCAGCTTGATGCCAGCTGAAATTATATAGCTGACATCAACCCCCAAAAATATTACCCCTAATTGCCACAACACCAGGGCAGTCGGGAAGAGCCAGGCAAAGCCCCAGAATTAGTGCATCTATTGGGATGCACCAATTCTGAGGTGGCTGTGGGCTGGAACATTTAAGCTGGGAAGGAGTCGATATCCATGGACCATCCCAACCTGTTGTTACCAGCTGTTTTACCTTGGCTGGTTATCAAAAATAGAGGGGACCCTACACCATTTTTTAAAATAATTTATTTAGTTCCAAGCAGCGACCTGGAAGTCGGAGATGCATCCAGGTAGTTCCCTATGCTGTTCCCATTCCATTTGTGTGTTGTTTCTATGCAAATGCAGCAATTTTACACCCCCCCAAACCTCCTTTTAGGGTCCTCTGGAAAAATGCTTGAGTTTCCCTGTGACTTCCATTATACTCGTTGCTTGAGTTCAGCCCATCTGTGTATCAGACCTGCTCAATTTAAGTACCTAGCACGCAAGCATTTTAGTGCTTGCTCATCATTACTTAATTGTAATATTTCAACTGGATGGGTGAAGTTTTTTTTAAAGATTCTGCAGTAATATAGCAATATAATTTACTTTAAAATGATTACAATTATATTTTTTGGAAATTATTGAAGAGTGATATCTTTAAAATTAAATTAAAATGATATAAAGAATTTTCAAATGATTTTGACGAAGTGATAATTTTCATGTTTTGCTCTTTTTTCAAATGCTTGATGTGTACTGGAAAAGCTCAATTTCCACAAGCCAAGCACATAAATAGGCTCCAGCAGTATCTCTGATACAATCAAAACTTATTTGCAGGTATTTCATGAAGACAGATCTGTAGTAGAATTTAATTTAATCTTAATATTTAGCCCTTTCACCTCTGAACAGATTTCCATTTTTCGGTTTTGTTTTTCCTCCCCTTCTTCCAAGAGCCATAATTTTAGTATTTTTCTGTCAATGTAACCACATGAGCATATGGTTTTTGCGGGAAGACTTGTATTATTTAATGATACCATTCATTCTGCCACATTGTGTATTGGAAAATGGTAAAAAAAGTTCCAAAAGCAGTGAAATTGCAAAAACAAAAGTGCAATACCACATTAGTTATTTTATTATTATTATTATTATTATTATTATTATTATTATTATTTATGTTCACTATATGCTAAAACTAACTTAGCACTATGAGTCCCCAGGTCATTACGAGTTAGTTGATACCAAACATGTATATTTTTACATTTATGTAAATGGGAGAAAAAATGTCAAAAAAAATTGCGCCTCTATAGCCATTTTCCAAGATGCATAGTATTCTCATTTTTCAGGATCTGGGGCTGTCTAAGGGGTTAGTTTTTGTTCCTTGAGTTAATATTTTTTTGTTTTCACAATTTAGGATAAATGCAATGTTTTCATTGCCTTTTATTGCATTTTAATGCAATGTTGCAGTGACCAAAAAAACTTAATTCTGGCATTTTGATTTTTTTTTCAATACACCCGTTACTGATCAGATTAATCGATTTTATATTTTGATAGACAGGCCATTTATGAACTCGGTGATACCAAATATGGGTACTATTTTTTTATTATTTTATTTTAAATGGGGCAAATAAGGCGTCATTATAATTTTTGGTTTTTTTTTGATATGTTTAAAACATTTTTTTTTAGAAATATTTTATTGGTTTTATTGGTCCCTTTAAGAGACTTGAAGCCTGCACTGTCCGATTGCTTCTGCTGTTCAGAGCGTTGCTTAAGCATCCCTCTGAACAACAGAAATGCTGAAGATCTGTAAATGCTGGAGCAGTGTACTGGCATTCACAGGAACTTTGTCATGGTAGCAACAGGGATCATCATTTAACCTCCAGCTGTCATGACAACCCATTAACACCTTATGAACACATCAGAGTTTGACAGCGCAATCTAACTAGTTAAATGCCATGGGTGGATCTCCTATCCACCCATACCTGTTTGCTACACGTTAGCTAATCAGATCAGCCGATATGTGGGGGAATAATACAAGCTCGCCAGTGAAAGCCCGCATTAAAGGAACATACACGACCAAGAAGGTATAGGTATGTCATTGGTCGTGAAGGGGTTAAAAAAGATTTGTCATCAGGTCAAAAGGAGCCAGTTTTTCTTTATTTTTTCCTTCATAATTAGTATTGTTGTTTTTTATTTTTTCTTTATACTTTTGTTTTAAGTTAATTTTTTTAAAAAGTTTTTTACCAACGTGGCATTGTTCACAGGAAAATTCAGCATAACAGCCTAAGCACACACACAGAGAATCCTGAGTGCCATTATGCAATGCCAGATCTGTCATCTACTAAATCCCCATGGAGCCTTAGGGGTGCTTCACACACAGCGAGCTCGCTGCCGAGATCGCTGCTGAGTCACGCTTTTTGTGACGCAGCAGTGACCTCATTAGCGATCTCGCTGTGTGTGACACTGAGCAGCGATCTGGCCCCTGCTGCGAGATCGCTGCTCGTTACACACAGCCCTGGTTCGTTTTCTTCAAAGCCGCTCTCCTACTGTGACACACAGATCGCTGTGTGTGACAGCAAGAGAGCGACAAATGAAGCGAGCAGGGAGCAGGAGCCGGCGTCTGACAGCTGAGGTAAGCTGTATCCAAGATAAACATCGGGTAACCAAGGTGGTTACCCGATATTTACCTTAGTTACCAGCATCTGCAGCTCTCACGCTGCCTGTGCTGCCGGCTCCGGCTCTCTGCACATGTAGCTGCTGTACACATCGGGTTAATTAACCCGATGTGTACAGCAGCTAGGAGAGCAAGGAGCCAGCGCTAAGCAGTGTGCGCGGCTCCCTGCTCTCTGCACATGTAGCTGCATTACACATCGGGTTAATTAACCCGATGTGTACTGTAGCTATGGTAGGAGAGCAAGGAGCCAGCGCTCAGTGTGCGCGGCTCCCTGCTCCCTGCACACACAGCTGTGCGCTGGTAACTAATGTAAACATCGGGTAACCATACCCGATGTTTACCTTAGTTACCAGTCTCCGCAGCTTCCAGACGGCAGCTCCGTGCAAGCGCAGCGTCGCTTGCACGTCGCTGCTGGCTGGGGGCTGTTCACTGGTCGCTGGTGAGATCTGCCTGTTTGACAGCTCACCAGCGACCATGTAGCGATGCAGCAGCGATCCTGACCAGGTCAGATCGCTGGTCGGATCGCTGCTGCATCGCTAAGTGTGAAGGTACCCTTACGCTGCTAACTACAGATTTGTCTCTAACCTTCCCTGCATATGTAAACTTCTTGGTCCAGTTCCGCTAATCCACTGTAAGATTACTCTCTTCTTGACTATTTACAATCTGGTTTCCGTTCCTTTCACTCTATTGAGATTGCTTTTACTGAAGTCTCTAATTATATACTAACAGCTAAATCTATTCGTTCCTACTCACTATTGATTCTGCTGGATCTCTCTGCTACATTCGACACTGTACATCACCAGCTGCTCTGCTCTATTGGGCTCAAGGACAGTGCTTCTCCCTGGTTTTCTTCCTATCTTTCTGACCACTCCTTCACTGTATCTTTTGCCAGCTCCTCTTCCTCTCCTCTTCCCCTTACTATCTGGGTTCTTCAAGTCTCAGTCCTAGGCCCCCTCCTCTTCTCTCTGTACACAGCCACCATTGGACAAACCATCAGTAGTTTTGGTTTTCAGTATGATCTGTATGCTGATGACATCCAATTATACATTTATGCTCCTGACATCACCCTTGCATTAATACAAAATACCAGTGATTCTCTATCTGTTGTCTCTAACATCATGTCTTCTCTCTATTTAAATGTAAATCTGTCAAAAACTGAACTTCTTATGAACTTCTACTGAACGTTTCCTCTTTCTACTAACCTTTATATAACCAATATTTTAATTTACGCTTGTAATTCTACCGTTACTCCACAGCCGCACACCCACTGTCTTGGGGATATATTTAACTCCGATCTCTCCTTCATTCCACATCCCATCACTCACTTGCTGAAGTCATCTCCACCTCAAAAACATTTCTAGAATTTGATATTTTCTTACTGTTTACTTTGCAAAACCTCTTAAGCCTGCTTTACACGTTGCAATTAGTTGTACAATCACATTTGCGATGTGACACGCCCAGGTTGGATACGGGATCTTATGAGATTGCACGTAGGTCGTTCATTTGTTGTCACATGAGCGTTAGTAGTCTATGTTAAATTGATCAATTTTATGTGCGATCCTTTAGATCATGTGTTCTGTGACGTATGCATTGGGCACCTTTTTTTTTTTTTTTATTTATTGACTTGCCAAGCGTGTGTAATGTGTAGAGATGCGTTTTTACTATGTCATCTGCCATTCAGCTCTGCTACATGGCCGCTGACAGCAGACACAGACAGCCATGTAGCAGCGGTGAATGGTAGTTGACAGCAGACACAGACAGAGTCGCACTGTCAGAATGAACTCGGGTGAACCTCACCCGGCTTCATTGTCATGCTGCGGCTCTGTCTGTGTCGCTCCCTGATTAGCGGTCACCTGTGAAGGATTCACCGGTGACCGCTAAACTCCTGAGTAACTGAATTGAGCAGCCCTCTCTCATATACTCACCGATACCCGATCCCCGGCGCTGCACTGCATTCACACTGTTCCGGCGGCTTTTACTGTTTTGAAAAAGCCGGCCGCCCATTAAACAATCTCGTATTCCCTGCTTTCCCCACCCACCGGCGCCTATGATTGGTTACAGTGAGACACGCCCCCACGCTGAGTGACAGGTGTTACACTGCACCCAATCACAGCAGCCGGTGGGCGTGTCTATACTGTGTAGTGAAATAAATAATTAAATAATTAAAAAAACGGCGTGCGGTCCCCCCCAATTTTAAAACCAGCCAGATAAAGCCATACGGCTGAAGGCTGGTATTCTCAGGATGGGGATCTCCACGTTATGGGGAGCCCCCCAGCTTAACAATATCAGCCAACAGCCGCCCAGAATTGCCGCATACATTAGATGCGACAGTTCTGGGACTGTACCCGGCTCTTCCTGATTTGCCCTGGTGCGTTGGCAAATCGGGGTAATAAGGAGTTATTGGCAGCCCAAAGCTGCCAATAAGTCCTAGATTAATCATGTCAGGCGTCTATGAGACACCTTCCATGATTAATCTGTAAATTACAGTAAATAAACACACACACCCGAAAAAATCCTTTAAATTAGAAATAAAAAACACAAACATATACCCTGGTTAACCACTTTAATCAGCCCAAAAAAAGCCCTCCATGTCCGGCGTAATCCAGGATGCTCCAGCGTCGCTTCCAGCGCTGCTGCATGGAGGTGACCGGAGCTGCAGAATACACCGCCGCTCCGGTCAGCTTCACACAGCAACTGAAGACAGCCGCGCGATCAGCTGAGCTGTCACTGAGGTTACCCGCTGTCACTGGATACAGCGGTGGCCGCGGGTAACCTCAGTGACAGCTCAGCTGATCGCGCTACTCACCTCAGTTAATCATGGAAGGTGTCTCATAGACACCTGACATGATTAATCTAGGACTTATTGGCAGCTATGGGCTGCCAATAACTCCTTATTACCCCGATTTGCCAAAGCACCAGGGCAAATCGGGAAGAGCCGAGTACAGTCCCAGAACTGTCGCATCTAATGTATGCGGCAATTCTGGGCGGCTGTTGGCTGATATTGTTAGGCTGGGGGGCTCCCCATAACGTGGAGCTCCCCATCCTGAGAATACCAGCCTTCAGCCGTATGGCTTTATCTGGCTGGTTTTAAAATTGGGGGGGACCGCACCCCTTTTTTTTAATTATTTAATTATTTATTTCACTACACAGTATAGACACGCCCACCGGCTGCTGTGATTGGGTGCAGTGAGACACCTGTCACTCAGCGTGGGGGCGTGTCTCACTGTAACCAATCATAGGCACCGGTGGGCGGGGATAGCAGGGAATACGAGATTGTTTAATGGGCGGCCGGCTTTTTCAAAACAGTAAAAGCCGCCGGAGCAGTGTGAATGCCGTGCAGCATCGGGGATCGGTGAGTATATGAGAGAGGGGGATAGACTGACATGGAAAGAGAGTGAGGGACAGAGATAGTGACCGACTGACAGAGATTAGTGAATGACAGACATTGTGAGGCGCTTCAGAACGCAGCTTTTCAGCTGCGCTCTGAAGCTGACCTTTTTTAAGCTGCGGTGCAGAGCGCACACCTGCGCACATAGCATCAGACACCAAAATCGTATGAGGGATGTCACACGTTACAATTGACTAGGTTCGTGCAACAAAACGCTCAATTCTAGACAAAGATACGATGTGTTTGCGATCAACGGTTTTGCATTCAATCCTGATCGCACGTAGATGTCATACGCAGATACCTCACAAACGATGCCGGATGTGCGTCACTTACAACTTGACCCCAACGACGGATTGTGAGATATATTGAAGCGTGTGTAGCGGGCTTAACTGTCACTATTTGTCACTATTGTTCATTCTCGCCTGGACTACTGCAGCATCCAGGGTCAAATTCCCCTCCAACTGCTACATGGATGCCTCTACTCTGTGCCAGTCATTACACTGGTTGCCCACTTGTTACAGAGTACGAAATAAACTTATCACTCTAACCCACAAAACACTTGACAGGTCTGCTCTGTTTTCATCTCATCTCTCTCTGTCACCCTAACCATGCCTTAAATTCGAATAATGACCTAAAGCAGGTTTTACATGCTGCGACAGCACTAGCCGATGCTAGCGATGCCGAGCGCGATAGCACCCATCCCCTTCGTACGGCCGATATGTGTTGCTCGCTGCCGTAGCAAACATTATCACTACGGCAGCGTCACACGCGCTTACCTGCCCTGCAACGTCGCTGTGACCGACGATCCGCCTCCTTTCTAAGGAGGTGGTTCGTTCAGCGTCACAGCGACGTCACAGCAGCGTCACTGAACCGCCGCCTAATAGAAAAGGAGGGGAGGAGATGAGCGGCCGGAACCTCCCACCCACCTACTTCCTTCCTCCTTTTCCAGTGGAGGCAGGTAAGGAGATGTTTGTCATTCCAGCGGCATCACACACAGCGATGTGTGATGCCGCTGGAGCGACAAACAACATCGTACCATCGCTGCAGCGATATTATGGAAATGAGCGACGTGACATCGAGCTACGATATCGCACGTATTTGCGCTTGTTGATCGTCGCTCATTTGCGTCACACGCTGCGATGTCGCTACCGGCGCCGGATGTGCGTCACTATCGACGTGACCCCGACAATATATCGGTAGCGATGTCGCAGCGTGTAAAGCCCGCTTAAGACTGACATCCTTTATAGTCCAAGCCTCCCCCTCCCGTCTCCAAGACTTCAAGCAAGCTACGCCAATTCTCTGGAATGCATTATCAAGAACAATTCAGTTAATTCACAATATCCATAGTTTTAATTGTGCCCTAATAGTGCATTTCTTTAGACTTGCCTATCACCTCACCTTACTTATCTAACTTTTCCTATTTTGCCCTTGCAAAATTGTCTTCCAAATCTTATACTTTGTGTCATCTTTTTAGACCCTCCATGCACTGAATAGCACTCTGTATCTAAACTTGTACAAATACTGTTTGGTGACCAGTTCATGCAGCATTCTTTGATTACCCTTCTAAATATAGTGATGGCTGGACCATACAATACAAGCACTTTTTTACCGTTTACCTTTTGTGCCTCCACTATTTCCTCATAGATTATAAGCTTAAAAGCAGGGTCCTCACTCCTCTTAGTATCTGTTAAATTGTGTTACTCTCTAATTGCCTCATATTGTCCTTTCATATCTTCTCTGAATTGTAAAGGGCTGCAGCATATGTTGGCACGATATAAATAAAAACTATTGTTATTATTTTTATTATTATTATTATTATTTCAGTTATAAAGGTGGATTAGCTGACATGGATTCTAAATGCAGACAATACAAACAGTGTAGCCATAACCAAATGAATTCTTTATGCAGTGGTGTAACTAGAGTCCATTGGGCCCCAATGCAAAATTTGGACTTGGCATCCCCCCCCACCCACATGTTGGTGATATGTATAGGTCCTTTTAATGTTGTGAATCCTACGAAGACATATGTGTTGCAGTTCTTCATTATGTAGTAATGTCCCCCATCCTGGGTCCCTTCCAGGTATTTATGTACTCCATCCTGGTACATCCTGGGGCCATTATTGTATATATTTTCCCCATCCTGGTGTACATGTCCCCCATCCTTGTATATACATCTCTCATCCTAATATATATATATATGTCCCTTTTATGCTGCTGTTCTTCAACACATTAAAAAAACCCATTCTGCTCACCTTACTCTGCTCCCACAACATACAGAATCCTTTTCTGTAACTGGCACAGAGGCTGGCAGATGACATCGGCATACCTTCTCTAATAACACATGGCATGACTGCTATGTGACACCAATCTATGGCACGGCAATGTCAGTTGCCGGCCTCTGATTTGACAGCGGCATGTGTTGAAGCAGGCACTGGGGTCAACAGTCCAAACTCTAGATTGGGCACGTCATGCTCTCTGTGACTGCGGTTGTTATGCAGCTGGCTTAAGGCATGCAGTATTTTGGAAAGTATATTTTTTAATCAAATGCATTGGAAAACATAATCATGTGTTGGATTTTGGTAGAAGAATTTTGCCTCACATTACTTTGCCAGACTAAATCACTATGTTTACATTGTAGTGAAATATATGACACTAACGAAAGAAAAATGTGTACCTCTGATAGATGTTAGTTATGATAATAGGAAATAAGTAACTTCAGAAATTCCTACTATTTGGCATATTTCATTTTTAAGAGAGCTTAATCAAATAATTTAAAACTATAGTCCAGTTCTGTGACAGTTAATATTACACATAAAATTCATAACATCTAGCTGACAAGTCTACAAGTTTGTTCAAGAACGCATATTCGATCAAAATGACAAGTTGTCATAAAATAAAATGTTTTAAACAAATATTCTAATCAAAATGGCTTTTCCCCAAATTGAATTAATGTTGGCTACCCTTCCTATCCCATGAGAACTTTGCAAGGTTGGCAGGGACTATTTCATTATAATGATCATTTCAGTTAGAATAGAACTTTCTACTGCCAACTGATGGCTGTCTAACATTAAAATATTAGATAAAAGGCCATTGAAAACTAATTTGTTCTGCTAAGTTCTAGCTAAAATGAAAACTTTTCTTACTATGTTAAATCATACAACATACATCATTAAGAATTCAATTATATAACTTATATAAGGTAGCAGACTTATTTTTAGCACAATTAACACTTACACAAATAACAACCTACAACCATAGATTTACTCAACTTTTATTTATTTATGTATTTATTTATAATTTTGTAAATTGCTTTTTGTAGGGGATTTGTCTTCACTCTTATGACAAAGATTGCATGCGTCTTCTATACCCCTATATGTCTGCCCTTAGCTGTGTTGATAACAGAATGTACTCTTTAGGAGTACAGATGATGGCGACAGTGAAAGAGTTAACTCCCAATCAGTATACCCAGCATACAGAGACCAGTGCCGCCCCTGCAAGTTATGTCACTGGTGTCTGAATGACTGGTATACTGACAAAGTGTTCTCTTACCTGCTCATTACTGGTGATCTAATCTGGCAACAGAGCATGAGCTGTCATTGTGCATATTGCACAGTGCACAGCACATAGGGACTAGCCCAATCCATGAATGAGCCTCTCTGATGCTTCGTTTAAGGGAGGTGGCAGATGGCTATGGCAGTAATCACAGCCTCCTCCCCTGATGATGCTTCATTTGAGTATCCGAGCATGCACTAGGATTCTCAAACAAAGTATTGTCAAAAAGGAAATAAGCTAGGAAATAAACTGTGAAAATAAATTGTAATATTAGTTTGTGTGGTTAGGGAATGTTAGGCAATTTTTAGTTAAGGTGTATTAAAATAGTTTAGATTATGGCACTAAATAGATAGGAATTTAGGAAAAACATTTCCTTATACTTCAGAATACCTCTTTAGTCAAACATCATGTACAATATTGAAAGGGTGATCTCAGGTGGAAAAGACTCAAGAAAAGTGGTCTCTTCACATGCATCAGACACTGGGTATATTAAATAGCTGGCATGTGTTTCTACCAGCCATCGATAAATGTAAGTTCTTTTAACCATTTAAAACTGCTTTCAGTTTTTCACAGTAGCTATTACATGGAATGGATGCTGGTGCTCACATGATTCAGCTCTCATTGATGCCTTATGACGTGATCACCGGTTGATCACTGATTAGTTTGACAGCCAGGGGCCTGCTGTAGGCTCCAATCACTGCTATATTAGTTCTCAGCTACACTTCTAAGAGGACCATGATTTTTGTTATACCATTTACTGTAATACTGTAGTACTGCAGTACTGAAAAGGAAAAAAAAAAAGTTCAGCTCACCCAGTCTAATGGAGACTTCCATGGAGGACAGGTGCATGGGAAGAAAGCCGGCCAGGCTGAAGAATCCAAAGAGGGAAGAGATATTTCAGCATTCACGTCCAAATGTTACAAAATGGTCTTTATTGAATAAACATTAAAAAGGAGATGAAAAAAATCACATCCTGGGCATAAGAATCCCCATGGAGACAAGGATATGAAGATGGTACGCGTTTTGAGCGTGCACCGCTCTTAGTCCCAATCCATGAGGAATGTTGGAGTACAGTTGTTCGATCTGCAAGGTACTCCTTCAGCATCTGGGCAAACTTAGGATTTCTTGTGGCACTACCCCGCACCTCAGGGGCTGTGGTACGTGAGGGGCTGAGAAAACTGTCCCACATCTTAAAGACTGTTCCCCTACCTCTGGCGGATTGGACTTGTGCCTCTCTCGGCTGTACGCCTCGGTTGTCCACTGATTCATGACCTATGCCGCTAGCGTTTTGTGAGGGGAATGCTTTGCCTACTTCCGTGAGTATGGCCTTCCGAAACTGCTGCATTTTGGTTGACCTCTCCTCCACGGGAATAAGAGACAAAAAGTTCTCCTTGTAGCGTGGGTCTAACAGTGTTACCAACCAGTAATGATTGTTGGCCAAGATGTTCTTAACGCGAGGGTCACGAGACAGGCAGCTTACCATAAAGTCAGCCATGTGCGCCAGACTCTTAACAGCCAGGACTTCAGTAGCCTGACCAACAAGATGACTGAACATGCTGTCCTCCTCCTCCTCCTCCTCCTCCTCCTCCTCATCTACCCTGTCCTCTGGCCAGCCACGCTGAACCGAGGATATGACTGGTGTGCATGTCATATCCTCAATTTGGCCGGAGAGTTGCTCCATGTCTTCATCCTCCTCCTCGTCATAGTCCTCCACTGCACGTTGTGATGAGACGAGGCTGGGCTGTGTGTTATCACCCACACCCACTACTGTTTCTTGCTGCAACTCATCGCGCTCCGCCTGCAATGCATCATGTTTGTTTTTCAGCAGAGACCGTTTTAGAAGGCAGAGTAGCGGTATGGTGACGCTAATAATGGCGTCATCACCACTCACCATCTTGGTGGAGTCCTCAAAGTTTTGGAGGATGGTACATAGGTCTGACATCCATCTCCACTCCTCAGGTGTTATGTGTGGAGTTTGACCCATTTCCCGACGGCTTAGGTGATGCAGGTACTCAACAACTGCCCTCTTCTGCTCACATATCCTGACCAACATGTGCAGAGTTGCATTCCAACGCGTGGGGACATCACACACCAGTCTGTGAGCCGGAAGATGCAAACGGCGCTGAAAGCCGGCAAGGCCGGCTGAAGCAGTAGGTGACTTTCGAAAATGTGCAGACAGGCGGCGAACTTTTACCAGTAGATCAGACAGCTCTGGGTATGACTTTATAAACCGCTGAACCACGAGGTTGAGCACATGGGCCACGCATGGAACATGTGTCAGCTGGCCTCGCCTCAAAGCCGCCACCAGGTTCCGGCCATTGTCACACACGACCTTTCCTGGCTTTAGGTTCAGAGGTGTGAGCCAGTGATCTGCCTGCTGTTTCAGAGCTGTCCACAGCTCTTCTGCATTGTGGGGTTTGTCACCTATGCAGATTAGCTTCAGCACAGCCTGTTGCCGCTTCGCCGAGGCAGTGCTGCAGTGCTTCCAGCTTGTGACTGGTGTGGAGGGCACAGTGGATGAGGATGCGCAGGAGGAGGAGGAGGCTGAAGAGCATGACATTCCGGAGCTGTAGAGTGTGGGTGAAACACTGACTGAGGTAGGGCCTGCAAACCTTGGTGTGGGAAGGACGTGTTCCGTCCCTCGCTCAGACTGGTTCCCAGCTTCCACAATATTAACCCAGTGTGCCGTCAACGAGATGTAGCGGCCTTGCCCACAAGCACTTGTCCACGTGTCTGTGGTTAGGTGGACCTTGGGTGAAACAGCGTTGTTCAGGGCACGTGTGATGTTTTGTGACACGTGGTTATGCAACGCGGGGACGGCACACCGGGAGAAATAGTGGCGGCTGGGGACCGAGTAACGTGGGACAGCTGCCGCCATCAGGTCACGGAATGCTTCAGTCTCCACCAGCCTAAAAGGCAACATTTCCAGCGCAAGCAGTCGCGAAATGTTAGCATTTAGAACTGTGGCATGTGGGGTGTTGGCAGTGTATTTGCGCCTGTGTTCAAAGGTTTGCTGAATGGATAACTGAACGCTGCGCTGGGACAAGGACGTGCTTGATGATGGTGTTCTTTCTGCGTAGGCAACTGCAGGTGCAGGAGTGGAGGAGGCTTGTTCGCAGGCAGCATGGACAGAGGATTGGCTCGCATGCACAACCAGCGAAGACGTAGCAGTGACATCAGCAAGCACTGCTCCTCGACTCTGTTGTACTTCACACAAAGTCGGGTGCTTGGCTGACATGTGCCTGATCATGCTGGTGGTGGTCAGGCTGCTAGTTTTGGTACCCCTGCTGATGCTGGCACGGCAGGTGTTGCAAATGGCCTTTTTTGAATCATCTGGATCCAACTTAAAAAACTGCCAGACTCGGGAAGACCTAACATTTGTACAGGCACCTTGTGTCGTCGTGTTGTTCCGGGGAACGGTTGCCTGACTTCTGCCTGGGGCCACCACCCTGCTTCTTACTGCCTGTTGTGATGCTACGCCTCCCTCCCCCTGTGCACTGCTGTCCTCGCTCTGCATATCCTCCTGCCAGGTTGGGTCAGTTACTGGATCATCCACCACGTCGTCTTCCTCTTCCGCACCCTGCTCCTCCTCCTGACTTGCTGACAATTGTGTCTCATCATCGTCCACCACTTGTTGAGACACGTTGCCAACTTCGTGAGAACGTGGCTGCTCAAATATTTGGCCATCTGTACAGACGATCTCCTCATGACCCACTTCAATATGAGCTGGCGAGAGGCCAGAATGTGTGAATGGAAACGTGAACAGCTCTTCCGAGTGTCCAAGTGTGGGATCATTAATGTCCGAGGAGGACGTGTACTCAGCCTGGTGGTAGGAAGGAGGATCAGGTTCAGAAATGTGCGGTGCAGTATCACGGCTACTGACACTTGACCGTGTGGAAGACAGAGTGTTTGTGGTGGTGCCAATCTGACTGGAAGCATTATCTGCTATCCAACTAACAACCTGTTGACACTGGTCTTGGTTCAAGAGCGGTGTACTGCTGCGGTCCCCAAGAATTTGGGACAGGACGTGCGAGCGACTAGATGTGGCCCTTTGTTGTGGCGAAATTAGAGCTTGCCCACGACCTCGGCCTCTGCCTGCACCACCATCACGTCCACTTCCTTGTTCCTTGCCAATGCCCTTGCGCATTTTGCAATGCTGTGCACTGCTGACGTGTATATTCACTACTTGTGCGTTATATCAAAGTGTGTGGAAATTGCACACAAGTGCACCTGTACGCTGCCACCAACAGGCACACACGTGCGGTTTTAAAAACCAAGCACGGACGCAATAATAACCTAACAGGTTTTTTTGGGGAGCGACAATTACAGACAAGTCAGACACTATCTGGACTGTTTTACACTGTGTACACCAGCCCCAGATATGATGAAGGCTGGTATACGGTCACCACTACCCTGCCTGCCTGCCTGCCTGTATACTGGTACAATAGTCCTGACAAGGACTCTTTTGGTCACTAGCCTGTATTCAGACCTGGCTATACCCTGCCTGTATATAGCAACAGTAGTCCTGAGAAGGACTCTGCTACTGTACTCCGACCTGGCTATACCCTGCCTGCCTGTATACAACTAGAATAGTCCTGAGAAGGACTTTTGGTCACACTGTTTGCAGCCCTGCAACTGAAAAAGCTATAAAGGGCCGCAAAGCTTTCCCTGAATCAGCGACACTCTCCCTACACTGACTGTCTGAATAGCTGTGAGCAGAGCACAGCGCGCCGGCCGATATAAAGGCTCGGTCACGCTGTGCAGGCCGGCCAATCACTGCAATTCCACAACTAACAGGGCTGTGGCATTGCAGTGGTCTGCCAGCCAATCCCTGCATGAGGGCTGGCTCTCAAAAGAGCGCCAACATGCAGAAATGAAGACCACGAGTACAGCACGAGTATCGCGAGATTACTCGGTCCCCGCCGAGCAGCCCGAGTACAGCGATACTCGTGCGAGTACCGAGTAGTGACAAGCATGCTCGCTCATCACTAATGGTAAGTAAAATATATGGGACTCAGAAAATGGCAGCATGAACCAAATAATTATATCAAGCAGCAAGATAGGCAGGCACTCACCGGTCAGTGGAACCAAATAATTAGTATTTATACTTTTTTTTTCTTCACTGAATTGAAAAAGTCTATACAAGTTTAGCTTTGCTATAATCATACAATAATGGAGAACAATTATTAGTAGTATTATAGTTAAAATTCATCACTTAATATATGCTGAAAAACAAAACCCAAAAACCCATGGTGGAATTGTATTATTTTAACAGTTTCACAGCACATGGAAGCTGGGTGAAGGGACATGGGAGTATCAAGGTCATTATTTTTCTTTTCACCTCTCTCCTGGCCCTCATTTTCCTGAATTTGCATGTAGTAAATTAAAAAAAAAGCAGATTCCGGAGAATTTTATATTTTCGTAAAATTTCAGGCATATTCAACTTGCCTCAGAACAATTTGCTCATCTGTAATTATATGGTATTTCCGTTTAGGTTGAAAGAAAATTTAAAGAGATGGCTTTTGAATTGTTAGCATTAATGTAAGCAAGGATTTGTTTTCTTCTGCAATAAGCACAGTTGACAGAGATGGCAAGGGAAAATGGCTGTAAAAGGAAAGATAGAGCAGGGATGTAAATCTTTGAACAGTATGCAGGTGAGTGCAAAAGATCATAATAGTAATGTGCATTACTTCATACTAAACCAAACTTATAGTTACAATTACAGGTGAGCGGATCATTTATAATTCAATTTTGCTGACTTCACAGAATTTTCCCCAAAAATCTGATTTGCCATAAAGAAATATGTGCAATCAGACTCAATACTAGAGAGCTTGTAATTGTTGTATAGGAGTGGAGAGAGAAGAGAACCCCACTGATCATAAGTGCTTACAAGCTATAGGAGATGACCCTGCTGACTATAAGCGCTCACATCTACAGAAGAGAGAGAAAGAGAGAAAACCCCGCAGATCATAGGAACTTATCCTCTGCTGAAGAGATAGATTTACCAAGTGACTGTGGAGATGGAAAGGAAAGTCTGTCATACAAACTGTTCCACTGGCAACCATTGATCTTTGATAATCTAAGTACTGACCACCACTGTACAAGGTATGATAATCCACTAGATATCCTGTCCCCAGGAGAGGGAATACCCATGCATAAGTCATAAATATGTGCAAGAACCTGTATAGCAATGATATTTGAAGAATACCTATGTAATAAAAAATTCAACAAAGCATTCCATAATTGTTTTCCATATAAATTTCTTAGTAAAAGAATTGTGCACATCAGTATAAAATTAAAATAACACACACTGTAGACATATTGCTGATTCATACAAGATGAGTCCTTAATACTGCAGTCTGTATGAACCATAACAAAAAATGAAAAACATATGAAGCTTTCCAAAGTAGAAATTTATGAGATCAAGAATGTTATTATTTTGATGCAAATAGACTTTAATGGGAGAAAAAAAAATGCATAAAATAACATTAGCTAAAGGTTGGAAAAAAAAGCATGGAGAAAAAAAAATCTACTTTGATGAATAAGATTCAATGTAATTGCCTGTGCAGGGTAATCATGACTTACATAGTGAGTAGAGTTCAAGTCACAATCAAGCAGATGTTAACAACAATAGTAGATCATTTGGAAAACTGATTGAAATCTGTATTTTGCATTCATGCTGCTGTAAAATGATTTATCAAATTGTACTTTATAATTTATTTGAAATCACAGCTTCAGATGCTGCCTAAAAACACATCTTTTTTGGGTGGCCTATCACCCTCCCTAATCGAAGTTAATTTATATACTGTATATCCCTTCCACTATTTCTCAATATAATTCTCCATCAAACTCCACGACACCAAAAAGCATTACAAAGACTGGCTGGTGATTGGCTCATGCAACCTTTATCTATTCCCCATTTCTTCGAGATGGCTGGACCATTGTTGTAAATAAGCACCTGTACCTCATACCACCCCTACCTCACCTCATTGTAGATTGTAACCTCTTACAAGCAAGGATGTCTTTATTTTTGCTTTAATTACTGTGTCTTCTATAATGGTTACTTATTTTTGTTTCTATATGAACCTCTGAATTTTAAAGCGCTGGGGAATATGTTGAGCTATAGAAATAAAAGATACTATTATTACGTTTTACAGCAGGTGAAATAAGTATTGAACGTCACCACTTTGTTACGTAAATATATTTCTAAAGATGCTAGTGACATGAAATTATAACCAGATGTCAGTAACAAGCTATCCAATCTACACAGACAAAGAAATTAAGGCATAGAAATTCAGTTAAGAGTAATGACAAATGATTCAAGGAAAAATTATTGAACCCAAGCAAAAAAGAGAGATGCAAAAAGCCAAAGAAAATCATAATTAGGGATGAGTGAACCCGAACTTTAAAGATCAAGGTCCACACTTAACACCTTTTGTTCAGTGCTGAACACCGATTACAGACTTTTGACTATAGGTCCGCTTCCTGTTCGTTTTTTCACTCGAATAAAGCTTGATGAAATTTTTCAGCGGTGCAGCTGTAACACTGCTTCCAAGTCTACTCATTACATCTCATACTTATTTACCGCTTACCCCACTCTCTGTCTGTAACAGTGTCTGTGATTGGCTGCAGTCAGACTGCCAGAGTCTCTAATTGGTTGCCCTCATAGAGGCTGTCTGCTTGACTAAAGGGTAAAAATAAATAAATAAATAAAATGATGTACAGACACCCAGCACAGATAAAGCATGAGGCTACAGGCTGCATCCCCCAGTTGTGCACAATATCTTGGCTCTGTATCAAAATAAGAGGCACACCATGCAGCTTTTTAAAAAAATTATTTAATTAAATAATTTAAAAAAAAAAGTGAGCGCCCCCCTTCAATTTTGATATCCAGACTAGATAAAGCCGACAGCTGGAGGCTGGTGTTCTCAGCCTGAAAAAGTTCATGGTTATTGGGCCCTTTCCAGCCTAAAAATAGCAGCCTACAGCTGCCCAGAATTGTTGCAACCATTAGACATGAAAATCCAGGTGCTTTACCTGACTCATCCTGATTACCATGGTGCAGTGGCAGTTAAGGTAATATAAGGGGTTAATAACAGCTGTGATTTGTCAGCTGCCATCAAGCCCTATGGGAGGAGTCCATGAGACCCCTCCTTTACTAATCCTGTAAGTGAAATAAAACAGAAACACAGAAAAAATCCTTTATTTGAAATTATACACACACCCTCTTTCACCTCTTTATTAACTGTGATGTTGCACCCTGCAACATGAGGGGTACTCACTCAGCATGCGGGTTCAGGTAGACACGGGAGGCACTTTGCTTAAAACCTCAGGCTGCTTTATTTGGACTCCATAAAGCATACCGCCGGTACCGAACACCAAGGGCATTTACATGCAGGAAAAACAGTTACATTCCCAAACAACAGAGCTTCAGTGTCAGTCCAGCACATAAGTCCCTGCACAGACTTATCAGAAGAGGTTTCCTCCCCTCCACCCACAGAAAATCACAAAGATACTTCCTCCAGCACAGGAAATTCAGAGCAGAGCAAGGAGTTTGTCCAGAGGCTTGGCTTTTATCTCTGGGACCACATCCAGAGGTGGAAATATGGTGAACAGCCATTCCCACTCATCTCTTAAGCTGTTCACAACAAACCCAGCCCAGGTAATTCACATTAACCCTCTCAGCACCTAATATGCTGGAGTATTCCACCCAGGTTCACATAACTGATTTCAATAATCTCAGCGACACATCTCCCCCCTTGCACTGTACCAGTGATCATATCACATAGCCCAAGAAACACCCTTGTAGGTCCGATGTTATCCACACTTGGTCCCATGATGATTCCAGCTTTGCTACATGCAAAAGTCAAAGTGCATGGGCACATTAGAAAATGTGACAGCAGGCAGCAAATTCAGGCAGATGCTGACTGAGCCACAGGTGTGAGCAGTGACATCACTGAGTTTATCTGCGGTCCAGCATGATCCCCTAACTTTGATTGCAGGTAAGCTCACCTCAGGTGATCTAACTGAACTCAGTGACTTCACATCAGTTGAACTCATTGAGTTCAATGAGACCAGAATCTCCTGACAGAAAAATTCATTTTTTTGACAAAAGATGCAGATTTGGTGTTGGAATTTATACAACCAACTCCTGCACCAAATCTGTATCTTCTGGCAAAAAAATTCATCTAAATGCGATGCTGTTTTGATGCAACATTGATGCCTTTTTTGCCAAAAGATGCAGATTTGGTGTACAATTTCCAGCACTAAATCTGCATCTCCTGGCATAAATTGCACAAAAATGTGGTTTTGATGATGTTTCAGTGTGGTTCTCTGATACGAGATGCAGATTTGATGGAGAAATGTCTGCCCCAGATCTCTGCACCAAATTCATGTTTTCTAAAGTGGGTCCAGTCGCCACAGAGTATTGCACCTTATTTAAGGTGCGATATTCCCGTCGGGTAAGGAGGGGGTTAACCAGCGGTGTTCCACATTCACACCTTACATAAAGCTCAGGAGCCTTCTCACTTGGGAGCTGGACTAGGGTAGGCAGGGGGATGGCCAACACAAAGCTTGGGACTGTCCCAATCACTAGGACAATCTGCCCCCTGGGTGCTACATTCTTGGCATTACGAACAGGATACCGTGCCCAGTCAAAACCCATGTACTATACGCCTTATTAGACTGTTGTAAAACCGAAAGATTTTGTTGATTAAGACAGAAGACCAGGATGATCCGAACACTGCACCTGTGACACCTGAGCTGCAGGATTCAAAGCTTTGCACTCCTGGAGAGCAGTGGGCACAGCTGTGCTCAGAAGAATCAACCATGTTAATTGTCGGCAAGGAAGGACTCTGGGATCTGTCAAAAGCATGCCCTCCTACCGATGCTTCCCTGATGACTCCAGTGGCTCACCCGGGTCCCTGGGGAATCCAGCGTTGGCAGTATAAACGTTTGGAGCCACGCTATGGAGGAAAGACTGAGGTAATTGCGATTCAGCCTCTGCAGAGTGTTTTACCAGAGGGATGCTCCAGGGCTACTTCTGTGAAGAAACCCATTTCTGACACCATGGACATCCTCATATTGGTTTGCCGTTGTTGCGGTAAAGCAGGACACTTTGCTTATTGATGTCCTTTGAGTTCCCAGAGCCAGGGGGCTGGGACCAACCCTCTGGCACCACCAGCCGCCAAGCAAGTATAACTGTTTTCCTTTTCCATATGCAAATGTTGATATTAATTGCATGATGATAATGCTGACCGGTAACTGTTGAAAATGTTTGAAACTGTTTATTAATGGTGCCTCCCTTTAAGGGAAGAATGTTATTTGTTTAATGCATAGAAAAATATTGCGGTGTACTAATTTTGTTTAGTTGCAGCCCGGGAGTGCTGCCATGTGCTGTGCGGGAACGTGGCGCCCCTGAGGCTCCAGTCGCCACAGAGTATTGCACCTTATTTAAGGTGCGATATTCACCTTGGCTAAGGAGGGGGATAACCACCAGTATTCCACATTCACAACTTACATAAAGCTCAGGAGCCTTCTCACTGGGGAGCAGGACTAGGGAAGGCAGGGGGTTAGCCAACACAAAACCTGGGACTGTCCCGGTCACTAGGACAACCACCTAGGGGACGAGTTCCACTTGGGGTAGAAATAGGATACGACACCTTCACTACTTTCTTCTCTTCTCTGGACGGGGCCTGCAGCTTGGAGCAGAGCGCTCGGCTAGGTTCCTCACAGCTAGAAGGGGAACTCTGAAAAAACATTTATTCTTTCAAACACCCTTGACTTCTTCTAACTTATCCGAGGTTGATGTGGCCCATCAGAGCGGGGGACCAGTACTACCTGGGCGAGCAGTAGAAAGAGTGAGTAAAGACACCTGGATCCGCAGCAACTGATTCGGACTCTTGTCATTGGTGCCACCGCCTCCGCGCTAAAGGCCTTCGCCATCACTACTCCCCTAATCATCCTTCTTGGGGCCCGCTACACCTGTGGGGAGTGATACCATCTGTGACGACTAGAGTTGAGCGATGCTCGAGTCGAACGGTTCGCCAATTTCAAATTCGAGTGATTTTGAGTGGCGTTCGAGTTCAAGTTTGCTTAAAGCTCAGCAGCTCGAGTTACCGTTCGAGAACGGTTCGATCACCAAAAGCGTGGCTTTTCACAATAAGTATGTGCGCATGTTGCGTATCTGCAAGCGTCCTGCGTCCCCAGCACAATCCCTCTCTCTTTACTACTCACCGATCACGGGTGCGAGGCTGCACGGCTGTCAAAAAGCTCCAGCGGCTTTTCCTCTTTTGAAAATGGCTGCCACTTCATTATTCAATCTGGTATTCCCTGCTTTTCCTGCCCACCGGTGCCCATGATTGGTTGCAGTTAGAGACGCCCCCACGATGAGTGACAGCTGTCTCACTGCAAACAATCACAGCCACCGGCGGGCAGTTCTATATCGTGCAGTAAAATAAATAAATAAAAATAAAAAAAAAAATGTGGTTCCCCCCAATTTTGATACCAGCCAGGATAAAGCCACATGGCTGGTATTGTCAGGATGGGGAGTGCCACGTTATGGGGAGCCCACCACCCTAACAATATCACCCAGCAGCCGCCTGGAATTGCCGCATCCATTAGATACGGCAGTCTCGGAACTCTACACGGCTCAACCCGAATTGCCCTGGTGCAGTGGCAATCGGGGTAATAAGGAGTTAATCATGGCAGGCGTCTCCCCGAGATACCTTCCATGATTAACCTGTAAGTGAAAGTAAATAAACACACAGCGAAAAATCCTTTATTTGGAATAAAAGACAAAAAAACACCCTCTTTCACCATTTTATTAAAATCCCCAAATACCAAATACCCCTACAGGTCCAATGTAATCCACAGAGGTCCCACAACGCATCCAGCTCTGCTACATGAAGCTGACAGGAGCGCCGTAGAACACGAACGCTCTGTGTCAGATCCACGGAGGAAAGAAGTGAGCCGCGCTGTCAGCGGAGACTTCACCCAGCTAGTGCCTGCGTGTGCGGTGATGATGGGGGTTATAGTGCCTGCGTGTGTGCGAGGATGATGAGTGCTGTAGTGCCGTAGTGTGTGGTGATTATAGGAGTTGTAGTGCCTGCGTGTGTTCGAGGATGAGTGCCATAGTGCCTGCGTGTACGATGATGATGGGGGTTGTAGTGCCTGCGTGTGTGGTGATAATGGGGGTTGTAGTGCCTGCGTATGTGCGGTGATGAGTGCGGTACTGCCGGTCTTTGCCCGCCCATCCGCCCATCCATCCGCCCGTCCGTCCGTCCGTCTGCCCGTCTGTCCATCCGCCCATTTATCTGTCCATCCGCCCATCCATCCGTCCGCCCATCCATCCATCCTTGCAGCTGAGCAATCTGCTTCTAGATTCTCTACTGCATTATAGAGGTCAA
This sequence comes from Anomaloglossus baeobatrachus, assembly GCF_048569485.1. Lineage (NCBI taxonomy): Eukaryota > Metazoa > Chordata > Amphibia > Anura > Aromobatidae > Anomaloglossus > Anomaloglossus baeobatrachus. The sequence goes on from NC_134354.1 coordinate 531,792,180, forward strand.
GATTACGAAATCTTCCTATGCTTTTCCTGAGAGGCAGTGGCTCAATGGATAGAGCTCCCGCCTAAGGAGAGTTATTTCACTAGTTTGAATCCCGGCCGTCGGTAAAAATTTAATTTATTTTTAAATTATAATTATTATTTATTTATAATTATAATTTAATTTAATTATGCACGGGGGGGGAGTCGGACATCAGCTGTGAGCTGCGGGACACACCTTTAAATTGGAGCAGTTCACGGAATGAGGCTGCACTGCTCTCTCCTCTCTCTCTTCTCTCTCTCTCACTCTCTCTAACTCTCTCTCTTTTTCTCTCTCTTTCTCTCTCTCTCTTTTTCTCTCTCTCTTTTTCTCTCTCTCTTTCTCTCTCGTTGTCTCTTTCTCTCTCTCTCTCCCTTTCTTTCTCTCTCTCTTTCTCTCTCTTTCCCTCTCTTTTACTCTCTCTTTTTCTCTCTCATTTTTTCTCTCTCTTTTTCTCTCTCTCTCTTTTTGTCTCTTTTTCCCTCTCTCCCTCTCTCTCTTTCACTCTCTCTTTCTCTCTCTCTTTTTCTCTCTTTTTTCTCTTTTTCTCTCTCTTTCTCTCTCCTCTCCTCTCTCTTCCCTCTTTCTTCTCTCTCCTCTCTCTCTCTATCTTCTCTTTTTTTCTCCTCTCTCTCTCCCTCTCTTTTCTCTCTCTCTTCTCTATCTCTTCTCTATTTTCTCTCCTCTCTCTTCTTTCTCTCTCCTCTCTCTCTCTCTCCTCTCTCTCTTTCTTCTCTCTCCCTTTCTCTCTTCTCTTTTCTCACTCTTTTCTCTTTTTTCTCTATATTCTCTCTCTCTTCTCTCTCTCTCAGACAGACCTGGCTATGATCAGCTGATGCGGTCACCTGACGAAATCAGCTGACACTATAAGTCGAGCGGTGAGGCCGGCTTTTTACCGCCTGTCCGGCTAAACTATCAGCTGCTGCTGTCGGACAGGAGTCTTTTTTTTTTCCACTGATGCATCAGCTGATTGTATAAAATCCATTTATACAATCAGCTGCTGTGTCATGTGATTCAGGCCCTTGAACCTGACACATCATCTGATCTGCCTTCCAGGAAACCGATCAGATGATATTTGATCCGGATTGGATGGCGCGGGACCCTTGACCCAGGATTACTGCGGAGGGGGGTTCTTTTTTTCAACAAAGATAGAGTCACCAATTGTGTTGTGTTTTATTTCTAATAAAAAAAAACACAACACACAGAAAAATAATTTTATCTGTACTAGAAATTCATGGTGGCCATGTCTAATATTGGCATGACACCATGAATTTTGGCTTAGGGCCAGTTGATAATATACAGCTAGCCCTAGTGAGAAAGAAGGGCAGAAGTGTGCAAACAAGAGGGATACATCAATTTATATGAAAAGGCAATCTTTATTACAAAAATGGACACGGGATCACACACAGTTAAAATCATTTAAAAGGCATACAACCACATATATCTACCAATCCAATCCTCTGTTGAGGTTTGAAAAACCCCCTGCTCCCCAAAGGGAAAGAAAACAATGGTGTGACACAGGGCAATATAATATATGTACGGGAAACACCAAACAGTTTTGAGTATAAATATACATATACACCATACAAGGTCATACAAAATTGCAAAATAAAGATGGTACATAAGGCATATAAATATGCAGTAGTGTTAGATTATACAGAGCCACCATTAAACCACAAGGGACTCTGCAAAGGATACAAATCCCCAAACTAGGTTCCCATATGAATAACCTGTAGGTATAAAGATGTTATGCCCTAATCACCAGCCAATAAATAATTTTGGATTATAGTATGTGGGGGAAAGGGAGGGAGGAGAGAGAAAAAAAGTCTATGTAGTTTGCATATGAGCGTTTATCACGAGGACTTGTGATGAGAGGCCACAGTTGTACCCTCTAGTTGTATGCATATTGGGATGTAACATGTAATATGTAAAGTAATACCCTTAAACCTTCGTTTATAATTGGTCTGTATATCTATGTTATATATCTGTAAAATTATTTAATACATATGTGTGTTTATTGTAGGATTTTGTGTATAATGAGTGGCTATAGCTATACTTTCCAGCTGTATACGCATTATGAATTCTACTCAATATGCCCTATTATGGGTAGGGTGGTGGATATGTTGCCCTGAGTGATGATATATATATATATATATGTACGCATCCTATGGGGGTTTGCATGTATGTGCACACAGATATGTGTGCACATGTATATATATGCGGTTCCTTATGCGGATATGTTGCATCCTAATATGCATGAAGCTAGGCCCCTAAGATATGTAACTTACAATATGTGAATTACCCTCCTATCCTTAAACTTGGATCCGTTTCACCCTCTATGTAATATTTCTACCAAATTCACTCTGTATCTTCGGACGATTGTGGTATGTTGTTCTTGATAAAATATGTCTCTTCCCATGGCGGCCGCCATCTTTTCGGAGTCCCGTGCATGCTCTGGGTATGACTTTATAAACCGCTGAACCACGAGGTTGAGCACATGGGCCACGCATGGAACATGTGTCAGCTGGCCTCGCCTCAAAGCCGCCACCAGGTTCCGGCCATTGTCACACACGACCTTTCCTGGCTTTAGGTTCAGAGGTGTGAGCCAGTGATCTGCCTGCTGTTTCAGAGCTGTCCACAGCTCTTCTGCATTGTGGGGTTTGTCACCTATGCAGATTAGCTTCAGCACAGCCTGTTGCCGCTTCGCCGAGGCAGTGCTGCAGTGCTTCCAGCTTGTGACTGGTGTGGAGGGCACAGTGGATGAGGATGCGCAGGAGGAGGAGGAGGCTGAAGAGCATGACATTCCGGAGCTGTAGAGTGTGGGTGAAACACTGACTGAGGTAGGGCCTGCAAACCTTGGTGTGGGAAGGACGTGTTCCGTCCCTCGCTCAGACTGGGTCCCAGCTTCCACAATATTAACCCAGTGTGCCGTCAACGAGATGTAGCGGCCTTGCCCACAAGCACTTGTCCACGTGTCTGTGGTTAGGTGGACCTTGGGTGAAACAGCGTTGTTCAGGGCACGTGTGATGTTTTGTGACACGTGGTTATGCAACGCGGGGACGGCACACCGGGAGAAATAGTGGCGGCTGGGGACCGAGTAACGTGGGACAGCTGCCGCCATCAGGTCACGGAATGCTTCAGTCTCTACCAGCCTAAAAGGCAACATTTCCAGCGCAAGCAGTCGCGAAATGTTAGCATTTAGAACTGTGGCATGTGGGGTGTTGGCAGTGTATTTGCGCCTGTGTTCAAAGGTTTGCTGAATGGATAACTGAACGCTGCGCTGGGACAAGGACGTGCTTGATGATGGTGTTCTTTCTGCGTAGGCAACTGCAGGTGCAGGAGTGGAGGAGGCTTGTACGCAGGCAGCATGGACAGAGGATTGGCTCGCATGCACAACCAGCGAAGACGTAGCAGTGACATCAGCAAGCACTGCTCCTCGACTCTGTTGTACTTCACACAAAGTCGGGTGCTTGGCTGACATGTGCCTGATCATGCTGGTGGTGGTCAGGCTGCTAGTTTTGGTACCCCTGCTGATGCTGGCACGGCAGGTGTTGCAAATGGCCTTTTTTGAATCATCTGGATCCAACTTAAAAAACTGCCAGACTCGGGAAGACCTAACATTTGTACAGGCACCTTGTGTCGTCGTGTTGTTCCGGGGAACGGTTGCCTGACTTCTGCCTGGGGCCACCACCCTGCTTCTTACTGCCTGTTGTGATGCTACGCCTCCCTCCCCCTGTGCACTGCTGTCCTCGCTCTGCATATCCTCCTGCCAGGTTGGGTCAGTTACTGGATCATCCACCACGTCGTCTTCCTCTTCCGCACCCTGCTCCTCCTCCTGACTTGCTGACAATTGTGTCTCATCATCGTCCACCACTTGTTGAGACACGTTGCCAACTTCGTGAGAACGTGGCTGCTCAAATATTTGGCCATCTGTACAGACGATCTCCTCATGACCCACTTCAATATGAGCTGGCGAGAGGCCAGAATGTGTGAATGGAAACGTGAACAGCTCTTCCGAGTGTCCAAGTGTGGGATCATTAATGTCCGAGGAGGACGTGTACTCAGCCTGGTGGTAGGAAGGAGGATCAGGTTCAGAAATGTGCGGTGCAGTATCACGGCTACTGACACTTGACCGTGTGGAAGACAGAGTGTTTGTGGTGGTGCCAATCTGACTGGAAGCATTATCTGCTATCCAACTAACAACCTGTTGACACTGGTCTTGGTTCAAGAGCGGTGTACTGCTGCGGTCCCCAAGAATTTGGGACAGGACGTGCGAGCGACTAGATGTGGCCCTTTGTTGTGGCGAAATTAGAGCTTGCCCACGACCTCGGCCTCTGCCTGCACCACCATCACGTCCACTTCCTTGTTCCTTGCCAATGCCCTTGCGCATTTTGCAATGCTGTGCACTGCTGACGTGTATATTCACTACTTGTGCGTTATATCAAAGTGTGTGGAAATTGCACACAAGTGCACCTGTACGCTGCCACCAACAGGCACACACGTGCGGTTTTAAAAACCAAGCACGGACGCAATAATAACCTAACAGGTTTTTTTGGGGAGCGACAATTACAGACAAGTCAGACACTATCTGGACTGTTTTACACTGTGTACACCAGCCCCAGATATGATGAAGGCTGGTATACGGTCACCACTACCCTGCCTGCCTGCCTGCCTGTATACTGGTACAATAGTCCTGACAAGGACTCTTTTGGTCACTAGCCTGTATTCAGACCTGGCTATACCCTGCCTGTATATAGCAACAGTAGTCCTGAGAAGGACTCTGCTACTGTACTCCGACCTGGCTATACCCTGCCTGCCTGTATACAACTAGAATAGTCCTGAGAAGGACTTTTGGTCACACTGTTTGCAGCCCTGCAACTGAAAAAGCTATAAAGGGCCGCAAAGCTTTCCCTGAATCAGCGACACTCTCCCTACACTGACTGTCTGAATAGCTGTGAGCAGAGCACAGCGCGCCGGCCGATATAAAGGCTCGGTCACGCTGTGCAGGCCGGCCAATCACTGCAATTCCACAACTAACAGGGCTGTGGCATTGCAGTGGTCTGCCAGCCAATCCCTGCATGAGGGCTGGCTCTCAAAAGAGCGCCAACATGCAGAAATGAAGACCACGAGTACAGCACGAGTATCGCGAGATTACTCGGTCCCCGCCGAGCAGCCCGAGTACAGCGATACTCGTGCGAGTACCGAGTAGTGACAAGCATGCTCGCTCATCACTAATGGTAAGTAAAATATATGGGACTCAGAAAATGGCAGCATGAACCAAATAATTATATCAAGCAGCAAGATAGGCAGGCACTCACCGGTCAGTGGAACCAAATAATTAGTATTTATACTTTTTTTTTCTTCACTGAATTGAAAAAGTCTATACAAGTTTAGCTTTGCTATAATCATACAATAATGGAGAACAATTATTAGTAGTATTATAGTTAAAATTCATCACTTAATATATGCTGAAAAACAAAACCCAAAAACCCATGGTGGAATTGTATTATTTTAACAGTTTCACAGCACATGGAAGCTGGGTGAAGGGACATGGGAGTATCAAGGTCATTATTTTTCTTTTCACCTCTCTCCTGGCCCTCATTTTCCTGAATTTGCATGTAGTAAATTAAAAAAAAAGCAGATTCCGGAGAATTTTATATTTTCGTAAAATTTCAGGCATATTCAACTTGCCTCAGAACAATTTGCTCATCTGTAATTATATGGTATTTCCGTTTAGGTTGAAAGAAAATTTAAAGAGATGGCTTTTGAATTGTTAGCATTAATGTAAGCAAGGATTTGTTTTCTTCTGCAATAAGCACAGTTGACAGAGATGGCAAGGGAAAATGGCTGTAAAAGGAAAGATAGAGCAGGGATGTAAATCTTTGAACAGTATGCAGGTGAGTGCAAAAGATCATAATAGTAATGTGCATTACTTCATACTAAACCAAACTTATAGTTACAATTACAGGTGAGCGGATCATTTATAATTCAATTTTGCTGACTTCACAGAATTTTCCCCAAAAATCTGATTTGCCATAAAGAAATATGTGCAATCAGACTCAATACTAGAGAGCTTGTAATTGTTGTATAGGAGTGGAGAGAGAAGAGAACCCCACTGATCATAAGTGCTTACAAGCTATAGGAGATGACCCTGCTGACTATAAGCGCTCACATCTACAGAAGAGAGAGAAAGAGAGAAAACCCCGCAGATCATAGGAACTTATCCTCTGCTGAAGAGATAGATTTACCAAGTGACTGTGGAGATGGAAAGGAAAGTCTGTCATACAAACTGTTCCACTGGCAACCATTGATCTTTGATAATCTAAGTACTGACCACCACTGTACAAGGTATGATAATCCACTAGATATCCTGTCCCCAGGAGAGGGAATACCCATGCATAAGTCATAAATATGTGCAAGAACCTGTATAGCAATGATATTTGAAGAATACCTATGTAATAAAAAATTCAACAAAGCATTCCATAATTGTTTTCCATATAAATTTCTTAGTAAAAGAATTGTGCACATCAGTATAAAATTAAAATAACACACACTGTAGACATATTGCTGATTCATACAAGATGAGTCCTTAATACTGCAGTCTGTATGAACCATAACAAAAAATGAAAAACATATGAAGCTTTCCAAAGTAGAAATTTATGAGATCAAGAATGTTATTATTTTGATGCAAATAGACTTTAATGGGAGAAAAAAAAATGCATAAAATAACATTAGCTAAAGGTTGGAAAAAAAAGCATGGAGAAAAAAAAATCTACTTTGATGAATAAGATTCAATGTAATTGCCTGTGCAGGGTAATCATGACTTACATAGTGAGTAGAGTTCAAGTCACAATCAAGCAGATGTTAACAACAATAGTAGATCATTTGGAAAACTGATTGAAATCTGTATTTTGCATTCATGCTGCTGTAAAATGATTTATCAAATTGTACTTTATAATTTATTTGAAATCACAGCTTCAGATGCTGCCTAAAAACACATCTTTTTTGGGTGGCCTATCACCCTCCCTAATCGAAGTTAATTTATATACTGTATATCCCTTCCACTATTTCTCAATATAATTCTCCATCAAACTCCACGACACCAAAAAGCATTACAAAGACTGGCTGGTGATTGGCTCATGCAACCTTTATCTATTCCCCATTTCTTCGAGATGGCTGGACCATTGTTGTAAATAAGCACCTGTACCTCATACCACCCCTACCTCACCTCATTGTAGATTGTAACCTCTTACAAGCAAGGATGTCTTTATTTTTGCTTTAATTACTGTGTCTTCTATAATGGTTACTTATTTTTGTTTCTATATGAACCTCTGAATTTTAAAGCGCTGGGGAATATGTTGAGCTATAGAAATAAAAGATACTATTATTACGTTTTACAGCAGGTGAAATAAGTATTGAACGTCACCACTTTGTTACGTAAATATATTTCTAAAGATGCTAGTGACATGAAATTATAACCAGATGTCAGTAACAAGCTATCCAATCTACACAGACAAAGAAATTAAGGCATAGAAATTCAGTTAAGAGTAATGACAAATGATTCAAGGAAAAATTATTGAACCCAAGCAAAAAAGAGAGATGCAAAAAGCCAAAGAAAATCATAATTAGGGATGAGTGAACCCGAACTTTAAAGATCAAGGTCCACACTTAACACCTTTTGTTCAGTGCTGAACACCGATTACAGACTTTTGACTATAGGTCCGCTTCCTGTTCGTTTTTTCACTCGAATAAAGCTTGATGAAATTTTTCAGCGGTGCAGCTGTAACACTGCTTCCAAGTCTACTCATTACATCTCATACTTATTTACCGCTTACCCCACTCTCTGTCTGTAACAGTGTCTGTGATTGGCTGCAGTCAGACTGCCAGAGTCTCTAATTGGTTGCCCTTATAGAGGCTGTCTGCTTGACTAAAGGGTAAAAATAAATAAATAAATAAAATGATGTACAGACACCCAGCACAGATAAAGCATGAGGCTACAGGCTGCATCCCCCAGTTGTGCACAATATCTTGGCTCTGTATCAAAATAAGAGGCACACCATGCAGCTTTTTAAAAAAATTATTTAATTAAATAATTTAAAAAAAAAAGTGAGCGCCCCCCTTCAATTTTGATATCCAGACTAGATAAAGCCGACAGCTGGAGGCTGGTGTTCTCAGCCTGAAAAAGTTCATGGTTATTGGGCCCTTTCCAGCCTAAAAATAGCAGCCTACAGCTGCCCAGAATTGTTGCAACCATTAGACATGAAAATCCAGGTGCTTTACCTGACTCATCCTGATTACCATGGTGCAGTGGCAGTTAAGGTAATATAAGGGGTTAATAACAGCTGTGATTTGTCAGCTGCCATCAAGCCCTATGGGAGGAGTCCATGAGACCCCTCCTTTACTAATCCTGTAAGTGAAATAAAACAGAAACACAGAAAAAATCCTTTATTTGAAATTATACACACACCCTCTTTCACCTCTTTATTAACTGTGATGTTGCACCCTGCAACATGAGGGGTACTCACTCAGCATGCGGGTTCAGGTAGACACGGGAGGCACTTTGCTTAAAACCTCAGGCTGCTTTATTTGGACTCCATAAAGCATACCGCCGGTACCGAACACCAAGGGCATTTACATGCAGGAAAAACAGTTACATTCCCAAACAACAGAGCTTCAGTGTCAGTCCAGCACATAAGTCCCTGCACAGACTTATCAGAAGAGGTTTCCTCCCCTCCACCCACAGAAAATCACAAAGATACTTCCTCCAGCACAGGAAATTCAGAGCAGAGCAAGGAGTTTGTCCAGAGGCTTGGCTTTTATCTCTGGGACCACATCCAGAGGTGGAAATATGGTGAACAGCCATTCCCACTCATCTCTTAAGCTGTTCACAACAAACCCAGCCCAGGTAATTCACATTAACCCTCTCAGCACCTAATATGCTGGAGTATTCCACCCAGGTTCACATAACTGATTTCAATAATCTCAGCGACACATCTCCCCCCTTGCACTGTACCAGTGATCATATCACATAGCCCAAGAAACACCCTTGTAGGTCCGATGTTATCCACACTTGGTCCCATGATGATTCCAGCTTTGCTACATGCAAAAGTCAAAGTGCATGGGCACATTAGAAAATGTGACAGCAGGCAGCAAATTCAGGCAGATGCTGACTGAGCCACAGGTGTGAGCAGTGACATCACTGAGTTTATCTGCGGTCCAGCATGATCCCCTAACTTTGATTGCAGGTAAGCTCACCTCAGGTGATCTAACTGAACTCAGTGACTTCACATCAGTTGAACTCATTGAGTTCAATGAGACCAGAATCTCCTGACAGAAAAATTCATTTTTTTGACAAAAGATGCAGATTTGGTGTTGGAATTTATACAACCAACTCCTGCACCAAATCTGTATCTTCTGGCAAAAAAATTCATCTAAATGCGATGCTGTTTTGATGCAACATTGATGCCTTTTTTGCCAAAAGATGCAGATTTGGTGTACAATTTCCAGCACTAAATCTGCATCTCCTGGCATAAATTGCACAAAAATGTGGTTTTGATGATGTTTCAGTGTGGTTCTCTGATACGAGATGCAGATTTGATGGAGAAATGTCTGCCCCAGATCTCTGCACCAAATTCATGTTTTCTAAAGTGGGTCCAGTCGCCACAGAGTATTGCACCTTATTTAAGGTGCGATATTCCCGTCGGGTAAGGAGGGGGTTAACCAGCGGTGTTCCACATTCACACCTTACATAAAGCTCAGGAGCCTTCTCACTTGGGAGCTGGACTAGGGTAGGCAGGGGGATGGCCAACACAAAGCTTGGGACTGTCCCAATCACTAGGACAATCTGCCCCCTGGGTGCTACATTCTTGGCATTACGAACAGGATACCGTGCCCAGTCAAAACCCATGTACTATACGCCTTATTAGACTGTTGTAAAACCGAAAGATTTTGTTGATTAAGACAGAAGACCAGGATGATCCGAACACTGCACCTGTGACACCTGAGCTGCAGGATTCAAAGCTTTGCACTCCTGGAGAGCAGTGGGCACAGCTGTGCTCAGAAGAATCAACCATGTTAATTGTCGGCAAGGAAGGACTCTGGGATCTGTCAAAAGCATGCCCTCCTACCGATGCTTCCCTGATGACTCCAGTGGCTCACCCGGGTCCCTGGGGAATCCAGCGTTGGCAGTATAAACGTTTGGAGCCACGCTATGGAGGAAAGACTGAGGTAATTGCGATTCAGCCTCTGCAGAGTGTTTTACCAGAGGGATGCTCCAGGGCTACTTCTGTGAAGAAACCCATTTCTGACACCATGGACATCCTCATATTGGTTTGCCGTTGTTGCGGTAAAGCAGGACACTTTGCTTATTGATGTCCTTTGAGTTCCCAGAGCCAGGGGGCTGGGACCAACCCTCTGGCACCACCAGCCGCCAAGCAAGTATAACTGTTTTCCTTTTCCATATGCAAATGTTGATATTAATTGCATGATGATAATGCTGACCGGTAACTGTTGAAAATGTTTGAAACTGTTTATTAATGGTGCCTCCCTTTAAGGGAAGAATGTTATTTGTTTAATGCATAGAAAAATATTGCGGTGTACTAATTTTGTTTAGTTGCAGCCCGGGAGTGCTGCCATGTGCTGTGCGGGAACGTGGCGCCCCTGAGGCTCCAGTCGCCACAGAGTATTGCACCTTATTTAAGGTGCGATATTCACCTTGGCTAAGGAGGGGGATAACCACCAGTATTCCACATTCACAACTTACATAAAGCTCAGGAGCCTTCTCACTGGGGAGCAGGACTAGGGAAGGCAGGGGGTTAGCCAACACAAAACCTGGGACTGTCCTGGTCACTAGGACAACCACCTAGGGGACGAGTTCCACTTGGGGTAGAAATAGGATACGACACCTTCACTACTTTCTTCTCTTCTCTGGACGGGGCCTGCAGCTTGGAGCAGAGCGCTCGGCTAGGTTCCTCACAGCTAGAAGGGGAACTCTGAAAAAACATTTATTCTTTCAAACACCCTTGACTTCTTCTAACTTATCCGAGGTTGATGTGGCCCATCAGAGCGGGGGACCAGTACTACCTGGGCGAGCAGTAGAAAGAGTGAGTAAAGACACCTGGATCCGCAGCAACTGATTCGGACTCTTGTCATTGGTGCCACCGCCTCCGCGCTAAAGGCCTTCGCCATCACTACTCCCCTAATCATCCTTCTTGGGGCCCGCTACACCTGTGGGGAGTGATACCATCTGTGACGACTAGAGTTGAGCGATGCTCGAGTCGAACGGTTCGCCAATTTCAAATTCGAGTGATTTTGAGTGGCGTTCGAGTTCAAGTTTGCTTAAAGCTCAGCAGCTCGAGTTACCGTTCGAGAACGGTTCGATCACCAAAAGCGTGGCTTTTCACAATAAGTATGTGCGCATGTTGCGTATCTGCAAGCGTCCTGCGTCCCCAGCACAATCCCTCTCTCTTTACTACTCACCGATCACGGGTGCGAGGCTGCACGGCTGTCAAAAAGCTCCAGCGGCTTTTCCTCTTTTGAAAATGGCTGCCACTTCATTATTCAATCTGGTATTCCCTGCTTTTCCTGCCCACCGGTGCCCATGATTGGTTGCAGTTAGAGACGCCCCCACGATGAGTGACAGCTGTCTCACTGCAAACAATCACAGCCACCGGCGGGCAGTTCTATATCGTGCAGTAAAATAAATAAATAAAAATAAAAAAAAAAATGTGGTTCCCCCAATTTTGATACCAGCCAGGATAAAGCCACATGGCTGGTATTGTCAGGATGGGGAGTGCCACGTTATGGGGAGCCCACCACCCTAACAATATCACCCAGCAGCCGCCTGGAATTGCCGCATCCATTAGATACGGCAGTCTCGGAACTCTACACGGCTCAACCCGAATTGCCCTGGTGCAGTGGCAATCGGGGTAATAAGGAGTTAATCATGGCAGGCGTCTCCCCGAGATACCTTCCATGATTAACCTGTAAGTGAAAGTAAATAAACACACAGCGAAAAATCCTTTATTTGGAATAAAAGACAAAAAAACACCCTCTTTCACCATTTTATTAAAATCCCCAAATACCAAATACCCCTACAGGTCCAATGTAATCCACAGAGGTCCCACAACGCATCCAGCTCTGCTACATGAAGCTGACAGGAGCGCCGTAGAACACGAACGCTCTGTGTCAGATCCACGGAGGAAAGAAGTGAGCCGCGCTGTCAGCGGAGACTTCACCCAGCTAGTGCCTGCGTGTGCGGTGATGATGGGGGTTATAGTGCCTGCGTGTGTGCGAGGATGATGAGTGCTGTAGTGCCGTAGTGTGTGGTGATTATAGGAGTTGTAGTGCCTGCGTGTGTTCGAGGATGAGTGCCATAGTGCCTGCGTGTACGATGATGATGGGGGTTGTAGTGCCTGCGTGTGTGGTGATAATGGGGGTTGTAGTGCCTGCGTATGTGCGGTGATGAGTGCGGTACTGCCGGTCTTTGCCCGCCCATCCGCCCATCCATCCGCCCGTCCGTCCGTCCGTCTGCCCGTCTGTCCATCCGCCCATTTATCTGTCCATCCGCCCATCCATCCGTCCGCCCATCCATCCATCCTTGCAGCTGAGCAATCTGCTTCTAGATTCTCTACTGCATTATAGAGGTCAAGATTACGAAATCTTCCTATGCTTTTCCTGAGAGGCAGTGGCTCAATGGATAGAGCTCCCGCCTAAGGAGAGTTATTTCACTAGTTTGAATCCCGGCCGTCGGTAAAAATTTAATTTATTTTTAAATTATAATTATTATTTATTTATAATTATAATTTAATTTAATTATGCACGGGGGGGGAGTCGGACATCAGCTGTGAGCTGCGGGACACACCTTTAAATTGGAGCAGTTCACGGAATGAGGCTGCACTGCTCTCTCCTCTCTCTCTTCTCTCTCTCTCACTCTCTCTAACTCTCTCTCTTTTTCTCTCTCTTTCTCTCTCTCTCTTTTTCTCTCTCTCTTTCTCTCTCGTTGTCTCTTTCTCTCTCTCTCTCCCTTTCTTTCTCTCTCTCTTTCTCTCTCTTTCCCTCTCTTTTACTCTCTCTTTTTCTCTCTCATTTTTTCTCTCTCTTTTTCTCTCTCTCTCTTTTTGTCTCTTTTTCCCTCTCTCCCTCTCTCTCTTTCACTCTCTCTTTCTCTCTCTCTTTTTCTCTCTTTTTTCTCTTTTTCTCTCTCTTTCTCTCTCCTCTCCTCTCTCTCTTCCCTCTTTCTTCTCTCTCCTCTCTCTCTCTATCTTCTCTTTTTTTCTCCTCTCTCTCTCCCTCTCTTTTCTCTCTCTCTTCTCTATCTCTTCTCTATTTTCTCTCCTCTCTCTTCTTTCTCTCTCCTCTCTCTCTCTCTCCTCTCTCTCTTTCTTCTCTCTCCCTTTCTCTCTTCTCTTTTCTCACTCTTTTCTCTTTTTTCTCTATATTCTCTCTCTCTTCTCTCTCTCTCAGACAGACCTGGCTATGATCAGCTGATGCGGTCACCTGACGAAATCAGCTGACACTATAAGTCGAGCGGTGAGGCCGGCTTTTTACCGCCTGTCCGGCTAAACTATCAGCTGCTGCTGTCGGACAGGAGTCTTTTTTTTTTCCACTGATGCATCAGCTGATTGTATAAAATCCATTTATACAATCAGCTGCTGTGTCATGTGATTCAGGCCCTTGAACCTGACACATCATCTGATCTGCCTTCCAGGAAACCGATCAGATGATATTTGATCCGGATTGGATGGCGCGGGACCCTTGACCCAGGATTACTGCGGAGGGGGGTTCTTTTTTTCAACAAAGATAGAGTCACCAATTGTGTTGTGTTTTATTTCTAATAAAAAAAAACACAACACACAGAAAAATAATTTTATCTGTACTAGAAATTCATGGTGGCCATGTCTAATATTGGCATGACACCATGAATTTTGGCTTAGGGCCAGTTGATAATATACAGCTAGCCCTAGTGAGAAAGAAGGGCAGAAGTGTGCAAACAAGAGGGATACATCAATTTATATGAAAAGGCAATCTTTATTACAAAAATGGACACGGGATCACACACAGTTAAAATCATTTAAAAGGCATACAACCACATATATCTACCAATCCAATCCTCTGTTGAGGTTTGAAAAACCCCCTGCTCCCCAAAGGGAAAGAAAACAATGGTGTGACACAGGGCAATATAATATATGTACGGGAAACACCAAACAGTTTTGAGTATAAATATACATATACACCATACAAGGTCATACAAAATTGCAAAATAAAGATGGTACATAAGGCATATAAATATGCAGTAGTGTTAGATTATACAGAGCCACCATTAAACCACAAGGGACTCTGCAAAGGATACAAATCCCCAAACTAGGTTCCCATATGAATAACCTGTAGGTATAAAGATGTTATGCCCTAATCACCAGCCAATAAATAATTTTGGATTATAGTATGTGGGGGAAAGGGAGGGAGGAGAGAGAAAAAAAGTCTATGTAGTTTGCATATGAGCGTTTATCACGAGGACTTGTGATGAGAGGCCACAGTTGTACCCTCTAGTTGTATGCATATTGGGATGTAACATGTAATATGTAAAGTAATACCCTTAAACCTTCGTTTATAATTGGTCTGTATATCTATGTTATATATCTGTAAAATTATTTAATACATATGTGTGTTTATTGTAGGGATTTTGTGTATAATGAGTGGCTATAGCTATACTTTCCAGCTGTATACGCATTATGAATTCTACTCAATATGCCCTATTATGGGTAGGGTGGTGGATATGTTGCCCTGAGTGATGATATATATATATATATATGTACGCATCCTATGGGGGTTTGCATGTATGTGCACACAGATATGTGTGCACATGTATATATATGCGGTTCCTTATGCGGATATGTTGCATCCTAATATGCATGAAGCTAGGCCCCTAAGATATGTAACTTACAATATGTGAATTACCCTCCTATCCTTAAACTTGGATCCGTTTCACCCTCTATGTAATATTTCTACCAAATTCACTCTGTATCTTCGGACGATTGTGGTATGTTGTTCTTGATAAAATATGTCTCTTCCCATGGCGGCCGCCATCTTTTCGGAGTCCCGTGCATGCGCGGTACTCCGTTATTCAGTACTTCCTCTCTAAACGATTTCGCGCATGCGCAGTTGCCATTTCCGGGACGCCAGGGCTTCTGAGGCGCGCATTTTGAAAATACCAACACAGCTGATATCCGGATCTTCAGGTATTTAAAACCTGTATCTGGTGGACACAGGGAACCCACCCCTGATGAAGTCACCCTAGCTGGTGACGATACGCGTGGGGACTATACCCTCTGCTACTCTATTGATGGGTAACTTGGCAATGGCTGGTGATTAGGGCATAACATCTTTATACCTACAGGTTATTCATATGGGAACCTAGTTTGGGGATTTGTATCCTTTGCAGAGTCCCTTGTGGTTTAATGGTGGCTCTGTATAATCTAACACTACTGCATATTTATATGCCTTATGTACCATCTTTATTTTGCAATTTTGTATGACCTTGTATGGTGTATATATATTTATACTCAAAACTGTTTGGTGTTTCCCGTACATATATTATATTGCCCTGTGTCACACCATTGTTTTCTTTCCCTTTGGGGAGCAGGGGGTTTTTCAAACCTCAACAGAGGATTGGATTGGTAGATATATGTGGCTGTATGCCTTTTAAATGATTTTAACTGTGTGTGATCCCGTGTCCATTTTTGTAATAAAGATTGCCTTTTCATATAAATTGGTGTATCCCTCTTGTTTGCACACTTCTGCCATTCTTTCTCACTAATGTTGTACTAAGTGTGCTGAGGTGAACCCATTGACCCATTTAGGGTATAACTATTTTGTTAGGTGGTGCCCTCCCCACTCTTTAATACAGCTAGCCCTATTTCCATTATTACCCAGCAAGCACCCGTCACCAGGGCAGCTGGAAAAGTTGGATACAGCGCAAGAAGATGGCTCACCTATGAAAGCGCCATCTTCTGGGGCAGCTGCGGACTTCAATTTGCAGCAGGGGAGCCCAGAAAGCTTGGGCACCCTGCGCTATGGATTCCAATCCCCAGCTGTCTAGTTGTACCTGGCTGGACACAAAAATTGGGAGAAGCCCACGTCATTTTTTTTTTAATTATTTCATGAAATTCATGAAATAATTAAAAAAAAAGGCTTCCCTATAGTTTAGGTTCCCAGCCGGATACAAATAGGGAGCTGGTGGTTGGGGGCAGCCCGTAGCTGCTTGCTGTACCTGGCTAGCATACAAAAACATGGCGAAGCCCACGTAATTTTTTGGGGGGGCAAAAAACTCCTGCATACAGTCCTGGATAGAGTATGCTGAGCTTTGTAGTTCTGCAGCTGCTGTCTGTCTGCATGGAGGAGAGCAGACAGCAGCTGCAGAACTACAAGGCTCAGCATGCTGCATCCAGGACGGTATGCTGGAGGGAGAGACAGGGGGAACAGAACTACAAGGCTCAGCATGCTCCATTCACTATTGTATGCAGGAGAGCAGACAGCAGCTGCAGAACTACAAGGCTCAGCATACTTCATCCAGGACTGTATGCAAGAGTTTTTTGCCCACCAAAAAAATTATGTGGGCTTTGCCATATTTTTGTATGCTAGCCAGGTACAGCAGGCAGATACGGCTGCCCCCAAGCTCCAGCTGCCTATTTCTACCCAGCTGGGAACTAAAAATATAGGGAAGCCCTTTTTTTTAATTATTTCATGAATTTCATGAAATAATTAAAAAAAAAAATGACATTTTTATGTCCAGCCAGGTACAACTAAGCAGCTGAGGATTGGAATGCACAGCACAGGTTACCCGAGCTTTCTGGGCCCCTCTGCTGTGAATTGTAGTCTGCAGCCGCCCCAGAAAATGGCGCTTTCATAGATGCGCCATCATCTGACGCTGTATCTAACTCTTCCAGCAGCCCTGAAGCCGGGTGGCTTGCTGGGTAATAATGGGTTAATACTAGCTTTGTTTTACTAGCTAGTATTAAGCCAGAGATTCTTAATGTCAGGCAAGTTTGACCCGGCCATTAAGAATCTCCAATAAAGGCTTAAAAAAAGACACCACACAGAAAAAAAAATACTTTAGTAGAAATAAATACAGACACACTTAGAGACTCCATGTTTATTACTCCCTCTATGCCCTCCAAGATCCTGGTCTTCTGTCTTCTTTCTCCTTCAACCTATGCAGCTCTGCTACATCAGACAGCACTGCATGGGAGGAAGACGCTGCTGCCCCCGTGCAGTCTAATCACTCCGTGAGTGAGCAAAGGCTGCTGGCTATAAGCGGTGATGTCACCGCTGACAGGCGGGTTACTATAGCAACAGTGATCTCCGTTATTCACCGGCTGTGGCTTTCAGTCCATGCATGTGGGCTGACTCTGTAAAGAGCGCCGACATGCAAGAACAGGGAGCCAAGCATGTGCGCAAGCATCTCGCCGGTACACGAAGATGCTGGAACGAGCACCACATACCGGAGAGCTGCACTGACAGGACCTAGCATGACGTCTAGCCATGTGACCAGTCTGTAGCCAATGAGAAAATACACACGTGACAAGTTACATGCTATTTTGACGTCACGGAAGGTCCTATTATCAGTGCTCGTTACCGGGAGGGCGCAGAAATTATCGGAAGAAAAAGCAGCGGGAGACAGAGTGCAGGATGCATCACGGGGGCCTGTAAGTGTAATGGGAATGAGCTAAAGCTCAGAATTCATAGAAGGAGCACATTGGACCTTCAGGATTTCAAGAGTATTTGTGTGAAAGAATGGGTAAAAATCCCACTTGTGCAATGCATTTGAATAGTTTCTCCATATAGAAGTTATCATGAAGCTGTCATCACCAACAAAAGCTTTTGTACGAAGTACTACTACATTTCTGAATTTGTGTACAATACATTTCTATATACACATATCCATACAAACATTATATATATATATATATATATATATATACATATATACATATATACAGTATACATATATATATATATATATATTTAAGTGCATGATTATACATATATACAGTATATATATATATATTTATATATATATATAGTCATATGAAAAAGTTTGGGCGCCCCTATTAATGTTAACCTTTTAACTTTATAACAATTTGGGTTTTTGCAACAGCTATTTCAGTTTTATATGTCTAATAACTAATGGACTGCGTAATATTTCTGGATTGAAATGAGGTTTATTGTACTAACAGAAAACGTGCAATCCACATTTAAACAAAATTTGACTGGTGCAAAAGTATGGGCACCTCAAGATAAAAGTGACATTAATATTTTGTAGATCGTCCTTTTGAAAAAAAAACAGCCTCTAGTCGCTTCCTGTAGCTTTTAATGAGTTCCTGGATCCTGGATGAAGGTATATTTGACAATTCCAGTTCAGTTAAGTTTGATGGTCGTCGAGCATGGACAGCACGCTTCAAATCATCCCACAGATTTTCAATGATATTTAGGTCAGGGGACTGGGATGGCCATTCCAGAACATTGTAATTGTTCCTCTGCATGAATGCCTGAGTAGATTTGGAGCGGTGTTTTGGATCATTGTCTTGCTGAAATATCCATCCCCTGCGTAACTTCAACGTCGTCACTGATTCTTGCACATTATTGTCAAGATTCTGCTGATACTGAGTTGAATCCATGTGACCCTCAACTTTAACAAGATTCCCATTGCCGGCATTGGCCACACAGCCCCAAAGCATGATGGAACCTCCACCAAATTTTACTGTGGGTAGAAAGTGCTTTTCTTGGAATGCCGTGTTTTTTTGCCTCCATGCATAACGCCTTTTTGTATGACCAAACAACTCAATCTTTGTTTCATCAGTCCACAGGACCTTCTTCCAAAATGTAACTGGCTTGTCCAAATGTGCTTTTGCATACCTCAGGCGACTCTGTTTGTGGTGTGCTTGCAGAAACTGCTTCTTTCACATCACTCTCCCATACAGCTTCTTCTTGTGCAAAATGCGCTGTATTGTTGACCGATGCACATTGACACCATGTGCAGCAATATGAAGTTGCAGGTCTTTGGAGGTGGTCTGTGGATTGTCCTTGACTGTTCTCACCATTCTTCTTCTCTACCTTTCTGATATTTTTATTGGCCTGCCACTTCTGGGCTTAACAAGAACTGTACCTGTGTTCTTCCATTTCCTTACTATGTTCCTCACAGTGGAAACTGACAGTTTAAATCTTTGAGACAACTTTTTGTATCCTTCCCCTTAACAACTATGTTGAATATTCTTTGTTTGCAGATCATTTGAGAGTTGTTTTGAGGAGCCCATGATGCCACTCTTCATAGGAGATTCAAATAGGAGAACAACTTGCAAGTGGCCACCTTAAATACCTTTTCTCATGATTGGATACACCTGCCTATGAAGTTCAAAGCTCAATGAGGTTACAAAACCAATTTAGTGCTTTAGTAAGTCAGTAAAAAGTAGTTAGGAGTGTTCAAATCAAGAAATTGATAAGGGTTCCCATACTTTTGCACCGGACAAATTTTGTTTAAATGCGGATTGCACATTTTCTGTTAGTACAATAAACCTCATTTCAATCCAGAAATATTACTCAGTCCATCAGTTATTAGATATATGAAACTGAAATAGCTGTTGCAAAACCCCAAATTGTTATAAAAAAAAAGGTTAACATTAATAATGGTGCCCAAACTTTTTCATATGACTGTATATACAGTAGTGTAGTAGTATTTAAAATAATAGCAGTCCAACATTTAAATGCAATATATATATATATATATATATATATATATATATATATATATATATATATGAGAAAAAATTCCAGCCGCACACTGTGAAAAAACAAAATAAATTCTACCTTATACATACATGAAGGGATTTAGAAGATTATAATGGCCATTGTAATACCAGCCCAGTGCCCCTTCGCGGCACCCTCCTTTGCTGGGTCCTACACTACACTGCATCTTCTCTGGGTTTTAACAATCTACAAGATCAGCTGGTCAACAAAAAGGAGGCTAATGAAGCAGCCAGGAGCTGGGGTGCAAATTCAGCAAACAGAGCACATCGCTCCCTGTTATATGTATTATACCATAGAAAAAAAACAGAATGAACCAGGGGTGTATATCTAAATATATATATATATATATATATATATATATATATATATATACACACAGTAGTGTTCAAAATAATAGCAGTCCAACATGAGAGAGTAGATTATTCACTATTTTTTGTATAAATTATATTACCACGTGCCAAACAATTTACTAGTTGGTGCAGTAGGTTCTTAGAAAACCACCAGGCTCGGCATTCATGATCTGCAGGTTTCTGAGCCTGTGTATTTGAATAATTATGTGAAAGGGAGTGTTCAAAATAATAGCATTGTAGAGTTAAATGAGTGTGGTTAATTATTCTGTGAAAAAAACAGTGTGAATCAGGTGGCCCATATTTAAGGGTGAATCTAGCACACCCTTGCATGCATTTACATGCATTTCTCCTTTGAAAAATATGGGTCATTCAAGACATTGTTCAGAAAAACAGCGAACTTTGATTAAAAAGTTGATTTGAGAGGGTAAAAGGTGTCAAGTAGAGACGGACAAACCCACTGATAATTGGGTTTGCCGGATCCGGCCAGACTTAAATAAAAAGTCCAGTTCGGGATTAGACTTGACCCAAACTTGAACCCAGACCTCGATTCCCATATAAGTCTATAAAATTGTGTCAGTAAGGGCTAGGGGGCTTTAAAAGGAAGTAAAATGGGGATTAAAGCAGAACAAATATACTTATTGAGTTTCTGCAATGCTGTCACACTGCTTCCAGGTTTGCTCATTAAACCATATGAATATTCACTGGTTCACCTGCCCACCCTCTGGCAGCATCTGTAACTGATTGCAGTAAGACTGAACCCCCACCCTCTGTACCGGCATTTGTGATTGCTTGTCCTCACACTAGCAGTTTGGAAAATATGACGTGGTCCCTCATATTTTGATACCCAACGCACATAAAGCAGACAGTTGGAGGTTGCAGTCTTGAGCTGTGTGCTTTACCTTGGCTGTGTGTCAAAATATGAGTAACCCCAGAAGGTTTTTTTTAAATTATTTAACTAAAGAATAGGTTATGGGGTCCCCCAATTTTGATACCCAGCCAAGATAAAGCAGACAGCTGGTTTTCTCAGTCTGGGGAGGCCCATGGTTATTGGTCTCTCCCTAGCAGCTCACGGCTCCCCTGATTTGGCACATCAATTAGATGCACCAATCCTGATGCTTAACTGGTTCATCCAAAATGTCCTGTAGCAGTGGCAATTGGGGTAATATAAGAAGTTAATGACAGCTGTGATCTGTCAAAAAATCACAGCTGCCACGAAGCCCTGGATTAGTAATGGGTAGGGTTCTGAGACCTCTCCATTACTAATTATGTAACACAATAAATGGAGAAAAATACTTTATTAAAAAAAACTTTTTTCTCCAATGTATTAGCCCTCCAAAAGAGTGGGCCATCACATTAGAAGAGATGAACAATCACTGCAGCCTGCGGAACACACTGACAAGCCATAGCTGTGAGAGTGATGACATGAGTAAGCTCACCTGAAGTTACATCTGTCAGATCCCATAGTACCCCAGCTGTGACCTTTATTTGCAAAAGAAAAATCTTGCATCAGGATGTAGACCATTCATGGAGCATGGATTATTTTGTCTTATTGTAAGGCTGTCACAATTTCAAGGTGCAGTTCACAGAGAGCAGGCTAGTTGAATATTTCATTGTATGGCTTTTCTCCCCCAGGCCTTTAAGCTGCAAAACTGCTTGGCATCAATTTACCTTGCATGGTCAAAAAGAATGATGGCACTGTATAGAATCAATGATGTGCCCTGTGTTTGTTAGAGAGCAAATCATGTCAGTTGAGCAGGATCTGTCAAAGGTGTAAGAGGAGACAGATGATCCCCACCTGGCAGTGGAAATAAACAGAGCTCTTTGTTGTGGAGGTTTAACCTCTTGTCCCAGATGCAGTGCTACAGTGATCTGTAAAACCCATGTATAGTCTCTGGCCACAGTTACTGTTACATATATCTATAGTGCAGAACACTTTTGAGTTTCAAAGATAAATCCAGAGAGTGGGTGTAGGTTGTTCTACACATGAAAACAGAGAGCAGGCACTACTTTCTTGGTTTCTTCCAATCTAGGCTGACAGCACACCATAGTTTCTTATAAGGAAGCAGAGTTAAAAAGCTGGTAAAGCAGCATCTGCATAACAAACAACATGAGTATATGCAAGCATTTGGTTGTTTCCTCACAACACAATCTGTAATGAATATTTGCAACCCCCAAAAAATACTGTCGTAAAAAAATAAAAGTGACACCATTTTAAAAACTGCACCTCTCAAAGTGCTTAAAACTACATTTAAAAGTTTATAAACCCTTTAGGTGTCTCATAGGAATTAAACCATTGTGGAAGTAAACAATGAATATTTTACTTTTTCCCCACAAAATTGTTGCTTATGCCTCAAATATTGCATTTTCACAAGGGTTACACGAGAAAATGGACCACACAGTTTATTGGAGAATGCTTCTAAGTACGCTGATACCTCTTATGTTGAGGAAAAATATTGTTTTGGCCCGCTGCAGTGCTTGGATGGAAGGAACATTTCACTTTTGGAATGCAAAAGTTGCTGGAATAAATAGTGGACGTCAGGCCAGTGTCAGCACTCGGCAAACCCGGTCAAATGCTGGTGCCTTGGGCTGCTGGGGGGGCCCACTCGCAATGGCAGAAGTGGCGTAACGCTACTCAGGGGGGCCCGGTGGCCGTGCTGTCACTGGCCTTCCCCCGCTGAGGATCATGCTTTCAATTGTATCGGCATCGCAGTTGCCGATACAATTGAAAGCAATGACGAGAGAGGGAGCAGAGTGCTGCCTCTCTCATCATTCTCCCCGCTGTGTCTGGAGTGTCGGCGCTCTGACAGGACTACAGCAGAGCACGGTGACGTCATCACTGAGCGCCTGCAGTGAGGTCAGAGGGAGCAACAGCAGTGGATGTGCCGAGGAGACCGGAGCAGCGAGGGAACAAGGAGAAGTGAGTATGTACTAGTCACTGTGGCCAGACGACCATGGGGGCTCTATACTACATGAAAGTGCCTAATTCTATCTGGCTCTGCACTGTGCTATATAGGGCTGTATGCTACATGAAGGTGCCTGATGCTTTCTGGGTCTGCACTGTGCTATATAGGGCTGTATTCTACATGAAGGTGCCTAATACTATCTGGGACTGCACTGTGCTATATAGGGCTGTATACTTCATGAAGGTGCCTGATGCTATCTGGGTCTGCACTGTGCTATATAGGGGCTGTATACTACATGAAGGTGCCTAATGCTATCTGGGTCTGCACTGTGCTATATAGGGGCTGTATACTACATGAAGGTGCCTAATGCTATCTGGATCTGCACTGTACTATATAGGGGCTGTGTACTACATGAGGGTGCCTAATGCTATCTGGCTCTGCACTGTACTATATAGGGGCTGTGTACTACATGAGGGTGCCTAATGCTCTCTGGGTCTGTACTGTGCTATATGGAGACTGCATACTACATGAGGGTGCCTAATGCATTGTGCTATATGGAGACTGCTTAATGTTATACGGGGGGTTGTATAGTGCCATATGGGGGCTGCATCATGCCATATGGGGGCTGCATAATGTCATATGGGGCTGCATAATGCCATATAGGGGCTGCATAGTGCAATATGTGGGCTGCATAATGCTACATGGGTCTACATAATACTATATGGAGGACTATGGGGGTTCCATAACACTATATGGAGGAATATAATATGGGGGCTGCATACTACTATACTCCAGGAGTTTTATGTCCCCTCCACCCTGGTGCTGTATACCCCCTCAGAGCTGTGTCTCCCCCACCCCAGAGCTGTATACCCCCAGAGCTGTATGTAATCCCCCACCTCAGAGCTGTTTGTCTCCCGACCCCAGAGCCACTTCCCCCCCTCTAGAGCTGTATGCCCCCCATTGCTGTATACCCCTCAGTAATATGTATGCCCCCCAGTAATGTGTATGTCCTCAGCCTCTCTTGTGATCTATATTTTGCAGTGTTAGTGCTCTCTATGTGCGGCCATGTCTGTTAGTGACGGCCACCAATCAGCGTAACACACACACATGCCCAGGAGGAGCTGGATGGAGACAAGCGGAGAGGTGAATGAGTCTGTTGCTGGCTTCCCAATATTAGAAATATCTGTACTGTGTCTGTGTGTGCATGTATGATATGTATATATGTATGTCAGTGTATATGACGGTGTCTAGATTTATGTCTATTTATATGTGTTTTTGTGAATTTCTCTTTAAATATGTATGTGTATGCATGCCTGTATGTATATGTATCTGTGCATGTCTATGTGTGGAAGGGGCCCACTGAGACTCTTTCGCCCAGGGCCCACAAAAACCTGGAGCCGACCCTGGTAAATGCCATGTGGTGTTTGTAGAGCCTCTGATGTACCTAAACAGAAGAAACCCCTCACAATTGACCTTATTTTTGAAACCACTTCCCTCAAAGAATATATCTAAAGGTATAGTGAGCTCTTTGAACCCACAGTTGTTTCACACAGTTTTATAACATTGAGCCGTGAAAATGAAAAAAATACTTTTTTCACACAAAAATATTGTTAAGCCCTAAATTTTGCATTTTCACAAGGATAACAGGAGAAATTGGAATATACAGTTTGATGTACAATTTCTCCTGAGTACATTGATACCTCATATGTGGTGGAAAACATCTGCTTGGGTGCACATCAGGGCTTGGAAGGGAAGAGGAAGAGGAAAATGCACCATACAATTTGTGGCACAATTTCTCTTGAGTACACCAATATCCCATATGCGGTGTAAAACTACTGTTTGGGTGCATGGCAGGGCTCGAAAGAAATAAAACACCATTTGGCTTTTGGAATGCAAAATTCGCTGGAAAATATAGTGGACACTATGTTGCATTTGCAAAGTTTCTGTAGGGCCAAAACAATGGAGTCCTTCCACAAGTGATCCAATTTTGTTAACTATACCCTTTTTGGATTTATCTAGAGGTATACTGAGCATCTTGAACCCACAGGTGCTTCACAGAATTTTAAAACATTGCACAGTGAAAATTAAAAATTACTTTTATTCCCCAAAAATGTTGTTTTCACCCAAATGTTTTCATTTTTACAGAGTAAAATGGACTACAAAATGTGTTGTGCAATACATCCTGAGTAGAGTTGAGCGCGATTCGCGGATCGAGGTTCTCCAGTTCTAGGCTCGAGTGATTTTGGGGCCTGTTCTAGATCAAACTAGAACTCGAGCTTTTTGCAAAAGCTCGATAGTTCTAGAAACGTTCGAGAACGGTTCTAGCAGCAAAAAAACAGCTAATTCCTAGCTGGCTTTCCGCTGTAATAGTGTAAGTCACTCTGTGACTCACACTATTATGACATTTCAGTGTATAGTGTGCGTGAACAGCGCCTTCAGATCACTGCTGTTTGTATAATGGCCATTTTTTTTTTTTTCCTTGTCTTCCTTCCCTAAGCGCGCGCGTCTTGTGGGGCGGGCCAGCATGTCAGCCAATCCCAGACACACACACAGCTAAGTGGACTTTTAGCCAGAGAAGCAACGGCATGTGTGATAGGATGTCCATGTCACATGTCCCTGCATTATAAAACCGGACATTTTCCTCCAGCACGCCATTATCTGCCTTCTGCGTCCTTGGTGTCAGACATCACTGGCGCAGCTCCGTCCTGAGTCCTATCGCCGATACTGCTGTATACACAGCGCTGGACAGCTTAGGGAGAGCACTTTCTATAAGTCCTTTTAAGGGCTCGTACCGGCAAGGTCAGAGCCATAGGTGACAGGTCCTGAAAACAGAGAAGGTCAGGGATTTCGTCGCTGCATTTCCCCATTAGGAGGGAATAGAAAGGCAGGCTTCCATTCCTCTACCCAGAGCCCCACAATCCTGGCATTGTACCCTCCTGTCCTCTGCACACTCCAACTCTTTTTAACTAAGCCATTATACTAGCAAACAGTCAGTGTACCTAGTGGCATCCTAAACGTGGCTATTGGACTTTTGTGTAGTCACACTAGTGGAAAGATATTTGCAGCACGTCTGCCTGCATTGCACACTCAAACTCTTTTTAACTAAGCCATTATACTAGCAAACAGTCAGTGTACCTAGTGGCATCCTAAACGTGGCTATTGGACTTTTGTGTAGTCACACTAGTGGAAAGATATTTGCAGCACGTCTGCCTGCATTGCACACTCAAACTCTTTTTAATTAAGCCATTATACTAGCAAACAGTCAGTGTACCTAGTGGCATTCTAAACATGGCTATTGTACTTTTGTCTAGTCACACTAGTGCAAAGATATTTGCAGCACGTCTACCTGCATTGCACACTCAAACTCATTATAACTAAGCCATTATACTAGCAAACACTCAGTGTACCTAGTGGCATCCTAAACGTGGCTATTGTACTTTTGTCTAGTCACACTAGTGCAAAGATATTTGCAGCACGTCTGCCTGCATTGCACACTCAAACTCATTGTTACTAAGCCATTATACTAGCAAACACTCAGTGTACCTAGTGGCATCCTAAACGTGGCTATTGTACTTTTGTCTAGTCACACTAGTGCAAAGATATTTGCAGCACGTCTGCCTGCATTGCACACTCAAACTCTTTTTAACTAAGCTATTATACTAGCAAACAGTCAGTATACCTAGTGGCATCCTAAACGTGGCTATTGGACTTTTGTGTAGTCACACTAGTGGAAAGATATTTGCAGCAGGTCTGCCTGCATTGCACACTCAAACTCATTGTTACTAATACATTATAATACCAAAAATTGAGTAAACTTAGTGGCATACAAGAAGTGGCTGTTGTACTCCATTAATGCCCCACTGATGCAAATATATGTGCAGCACCTCTGCATGACACCCTCCTGCTCTGTTTTTAATAAGCTATAATGATAGCAAAAAATACTGCCATTTAGTGGCATCATAGAACTGGCTGTTGTATTCTATTAGTGCCCCACTGGTGCCAAGCTATTTCTAGCACCTCTGCATGACACCCTCCTGCTCTGTTTTTAATAAGCTATAATGATAGCAAAAAATACTGCCATTTAGTGGCATCATAGAACTGGCTGTTGTATTCTATTAGTGCCCCACTGGTGCCAAGCTATTTCTAGCACCTCTGCATGACACCCTCCTGCTCTGTTTTTAATAAGCTATAATTATAGCACAAAATACTGCCATTTAGTGGCATCATAGATTTGGCTGTTGTATTCCATTAGTGCCCCACTGGTGCCAAGCTATTTCTAGCACCTCTGCATAACACCCTCCTGCTCTGTTTTTAATAAGCTATAATTATAGCAAAAAATACTGCCACTTAGTGGTATACAAAAAATGCCTGTAGGACTCCTTTATTGTGCCACTGGTGCCAAGCAATCTCAAGCACCTCTGCATTCTACACTCATGCCCATTTTGCTATGCTAATTTTTTAGCAAACTCAGGGAATTCCTTGCTGCATTTGATCATTACGAGGGATAGAAAGTGAAGCTTCTTTTACTGTCCTGGTACCCACAGAACACGGCCACTGTACCCATCTGTCCACTTTTGCCACGCTATTTAATTTGCACAAAGAGCTGACTCTTTTTCTGCCATCCTAAAATTGTCTGGAATACTAAGTTAGTGTTCCTTTGCTGCCAAGCAAGGTACAACACATGTGCATTCTACACTCCTTTCCATTTCTGGAATGCAATTATTAACTGCAGGTAGTCCAGGCAATCTGTGACGAAGGTGCAGGCGTGGATATAATGTAGCCTGCATCCAATGATGGTTCTCTCGATGTCTGACAGCTCAACAATACCTTCTGTTTCCACTTCCAAAACAAGTGATGACCTGCCAATCACACTCCCTGTTGCGGGTTAAGGAGTGGAAGTTCAGTGTGAAAAACCATGAGTGACTGCTGTCCCCACAGTCACAGAGGATGAAGAGCACTTGATGCACTTGATGGGGCAGGCGGTGGTTGCACAGGCACGCTAGTCCGCATCGTAGCACAGTGAAATTCACATTGCGACTTATGCTTCATTTTAAGTTGTGTACAGGGTGGGCTCCCCAGTATGCAGCAAAACCAGGCAACAGGAAAAGGACTCTAGTCAGTTGGGTTGATAAATGATTGTTTAACTTTACCAAAACAAACAATAAGAACCATGCATACAATTAAAATAATTGAACAATCTATTCTGTTGCCTACTACCTGCTAATCCCTCTGTGTAGCAGTAATTGTGTGTTTGTGCGTGTGTGTGTGTGTGTGCGAACACGACTTACCAGTGGCGCATCACAAGAGCTTCCAAGTTATCTACCTAAACATAGACAAAACACATGAACCCCCATGAATACCCTTGTTAGCTGAAGCCTCACAGATATTGCAGATGATAACAGTGTGAATGCAAACCACACAGCTCTGCAACACAGTCATGGAAATCTTGAAAAGCAACAGTCAATGCAAACATGTGTTGCTGTCCCTCTATGATTTAAACTGTACGTGACAATTTGACAGTGCAGAGGCAGCAAGTCTTATTGTCTATATAGTCGGCCTACCCAGAACAGATATGTGTTTTGCTAATAAAACAAAGTGTTTTGTGCCCGCATTATTGTCTGGGCACAGCCTACCGTACCCGGGTACTGTGATGTCCAGTTGCCAGAAATACAGACTTTACGCTCCTCTCACGGTAAACAGTATAGACAGCACTGTAAGAATGTTGGTCTGTGGCACAGGATGCTGCTCACTGACGTTACAGTGCTCATCATCAAAGTACAACACAACTACCCTCACAATTGAACAAAGTGTTTCCGCGGTGGCTCCTTGCTGTAACACACACCTTTAGCTTTTCATTCTGTTCATAGACAGCATCTCCAAGTCCACCCCCGAAGAGCAATTTTCTATTGCTATAGTGACCAAAGGCAGATCCAAAAAACAGCAGACCCTTGTGTGTAGTCTGCAACAATGCATGCAATGAACGGCAAATAAGCATATTGCGTTGACAGTTGCTAAAGCTGAGCAATACACCTTCACGCTGTCAATTCATATCCATGTGATACTTCATGGAGGAAGTACTCAAAAGTGTGAGTTTTTGCCTTCTACTTACAGATTGTTGACAAATTCTACAGATTCCATGACTTGGGTGATCCTTTGCGATGTCCAAAAATTCACAGGCTAGGAAAGGCTTACAGCCCATGCGACCTGCATAGCCAACACAACTTCTGCTCAGAGTCAAAGTTGTGGTCCAGGATTCAGTTGTTGACGTGCTTCCAGTACTTTGTCTCTGGCCAGGAAGACGCAACGTAACCTCGTTGTCAGTAGCATCCTCCTCCACCTCCTCTGCTGACCTCATCGACTGGCTGACTTTGGTTTGACAGTAAGTGTTGTCTCCAACCTCATCAATAACCCTGTGTGTTTTCATTCCCCTCGTCCTGAGTCCTCCAAGACAACCTCTTCCTGCCCTGACCGAATAGTAAAGTTGTCCTTCCAATCAGGTATCTGTGCTCCTCATCATGTTCCCCATTGTCTCCACCAGGAGGATTTACTATTTGGAAATGAGGGTGTAGATTAGGCTCAGCACCTTCTTCATCGGGGCCTGTATCCCAGTCACAAAGCTTCAGGCTATCTGCGCAGATCATTTCCCCTGTCTCATGGAACTCGCTACCTCAACACGTTAGATTATCTGCTACACACGCAAGCTTCAAACTGAATCTGAAAACATATCTGTTCAGAAATGACTATAACCTTCAATGACACCACCACCATACGTACTTGACGCTCAACCTAAACAACTCCTACTGTCTCCTCCAAAAAATCCTTTAGAATGTAATCCCGCAAGGGCAGGGCCCTCTTCCCTCTGTACCAGTCTGTCTATAGTTACTTGTATATGTATTCTGTATGTAACCCCCTTCTCATGTACAGCACCATGGAATCAATGGTGCTCTATAAATCAATAATGATAAAAATAATAATAACTTCCTTGTCTGTACTCATTGCAGCTTTGGAGCAGACCTCTGATTCCCAGGCTATAGTGCGACTGAACAGCTATGCAAACTCAACCATCTCTGTCTCCCCATACTCAGCAGGGCTGGTGGAAACTTGAGAGCTGTTAGGAAGCAAGTGCGATTGGATTAACACCACAGAGGAATGGAGTATTTGCGATCTTGAAATTGGGGTGGAGGAGAGGCCACTTTATGGAGCAATTCAGATCCATTGAAGCAGCTGCTGATTTGGCCTCATCTACATTTGTTAGCGATGGTCGTGTCCATGAACAAAGGGATCATATCAGATTATCCATGGGAAGAAGTACACCTGTTCTTTTGGATGTTATTTGTTGTTACAAAACGGTGACGCCTTAAACGCAAGCAGCCTGCTGCGGTTTCAGTTGCGCCCAGGCATCAGCTGCCATTTAGGCCTGTGCCTCGGGTTGTCCAGCTGGCTGCTTTCTCCTCCACGTGTAAGTGTGGAGAGGCAGCTAGTGCGCATGCGTGTGACGAATTACCCCAGCCGCAGCCTAACTCCAGTGTTTCACCTAGTGAGTATGCTCAGCCTGACTGTGCCATTCCTGAGGCTAAGTCTTCATTTCGGGCTACAGCGCATGCTCCCACACTTAGTGCGAAAAGCCTCTTTGCACAGGTACTTGCATTCCGTGCCGAGTCTAAGTCCTGTTTTTTGCCTAGACACCATGCTAAATCTGATAGTCTTTTTTCAGAGACTGTATTTCATGCAACTGACTATGGTCAGGCACTTACTGCATCAGAAACTAGGTCCGGTAATGAACTCTTTGGCCCTGCCCGTGATGTGGGGGGCCCATTTAGACCACAGGGCATCAGGTGTCCTGACGATGTGGCCAGGCCACCCCCAAATGGCTTGCAGAGGCCTGCCCCTATGACTTGTCACCTCATTATTGATGGTCAGACGATGACTGGTGAGGTGTTTGGGTCATGACAGCCATGAGGTCATCATTGAAGTTGCGGTTTCAAATAGGACGCTAGTTATGCCACTCATGACGTATCACTCTGCTTTTGTCTCCAGGAGGTGCATTGTGGTCCACCCTGGTTTGGGGTGGACCCAGGTTATAGAAGGTGCTGGAGACAACAAGGAGGTGCGCAGACTTCTATTATGCTCCGAAAGAGCACACCTCCATGTGTTGAACCCATTGTGGCTTTAGGCCAGAGGTAGGCAGGGATAGGGCGTTGATGCAGGCCGCCACCACAGTTGGTAACGCAGAACGGTTAAGACCAGCTCCTGTCCTACAAGTCCTGCTTGTGCAGCCCAGTGGCATTAACAGGCCTGCTGCTGCTGATGCGCCTGCTGTTCACAGGTGTGGCCCCAATGCACACGGTCAGCGTACTGAATGGCCCCTGTGATGTTAACAGGGAGTTCCTGGGCTGGGTGGGCATGTGGACCCTGTGACGCTAACAGGGCTCCCAGTCTCAAGATCCGAGTGGCGTCTAACTTGGTTTAGGCTACTATTAGTTTCATAGCCACACAGCTCTGTATCCTCCACCGAACCTTCCAGTTGCCAACCTCTCCTTTTCCATCTGGGAGCACGGTGGACACTGACTGCTGATGGGGATATATACCTTTCTCTTTCTTTTCTTATTAATTTTCGTTATATAGCTGTAACATAGTATATACCACCTTATCCAAATCTGCCAGTCCCACCGTAACAGATGGTGTTTCTTCATCAAATGTTACTTTTGCTTAACCACCAAACCCACGGACCAAAACTTTTTTCCCCTTTCCAACACACCTGTTCCCCTTTTCACCCGCATCTGTCCTTTTTCAACTCATTTTGTATATGACCAAAAGTGCAACTCTGCTGGGACACCGTACTCAATGGCATCTCAGCACAACAGCCGCCCCTCGGTCCCTCAGATGTGGACAAGTAAAAGACCATTTCCTCCTATCCATGACAAACCATTGAGATTCACTCTGTGCAGCACTGGTGTTTAGTGGAAAAGCAGATCGAAGATTGCGTAACACCTTCTGAAGATACTCCTGTACACGTGCGTCCCTTTATATGGCAGGAATTATTTCGCCAAATTTTCTCTTGTACCGGGGATCTAACAGTGTGGCAACCCAGTAGTTAGCATTACTTCGAATTCGTACAATCCGAGGGTCATGTTGTAGGTAGTGCAGCAAGAAGACGCTCATGTGTCTTGTGCATCCAGGAGGACCAAGTCCTTGGTGTGTTGGTGGCAGAGAGGTGAGAATCGTGCCTCCTTCCTCTGCCCTCTCCCCCCAACCTCGCACAACCGAAATGTGAGCAAGCTCTCACTCATCTGCTGAGTCTTCCATGCCCATCGCAAGTTCGTCCTCCATTTCTTCATGGCTCCTGCACCTTCCTCAACAATTTTTGCTGATACTATGCGCCCTTGTTAATCCCTATCCCCCACCATAACTGCTGCCTAGGTGCCGCTTACCGTATGGACCTTGTAGATCTTATTATCCCTTCTGCATATGACTCCTCCTGTACTTCCTCACCTTCCTCTTGGACCAATACCTGACTCCGAATAATGCTTACAGTGTGCTCCATCATGTAGGTGACCAGAATTGTCACGCTGAGAATGGCATTGCCAGTGCTAAACATCTTCGTCATTTGGAAACTGTGTAGAAGGGTGCATAGGTCCTTGATCTGACACCACTCCAGCAGCGTGATCTGCACCACCTCTGGATCAAGTTAGCCCAGGGTATACGTCATACCGTATTTCAGCAGGGCTCTGCGGTCCTGCCACACACGCTGCAACATGTGCAGATTCCAATTCCTGCGTGTCGGAACATCGCATTTCCGGCGTTTAACTGCCAGACCCTAAGACTTCCGGAGCGATGAAAGTTGTTGAGCTGCTGGGTGCGAAGGATGAAAGTGACCACATAGCAGCGTGCCCGCTGCACAAGGCCATGTAGGCCAGGATGGTATTTTAAAAATTGCTGGAGAATCAGATTCAACACGTGAGCCATACAAGGCCCGTGTGTCACATTGCCCTGACGAAGGGCCGCAGACAGGTTTGCATCATTGCCGCACACGGCTTTTAAGTCACCAACGTAGTCCACTCAATCAATTTGTACTCTGGTCCCAATGGGAAGACACCACACCCTTTTTTAGGCCCCTCCTGTCTGCAGACCACTGCCAGACAAAGCTATGAACCTCTTGTTACTGTTACCCCCAGTTCAGTTTTATGATTTTGTGTGCTTGTTACCTGACTACGTTTCCTGCTTGCTGTTTATGTACGTCGTTGGCCGATCCGCATTTCACCTCTGCTTGTTTTCTGATTAAGTCCTGGCCATCCCATTCTGTTCCTCTTTCTCAATTAATGTTTTTGTACCTGCATGACTACTATTCTCTGGAACTGCAGCCTTCCACAGGTATTGATCAACGTGGGCCCTGTGTAATTCCAAATCACTGTATAGGGGTTAAAGGGTTTCAGGGTTCTGGGTGTCCAGCTTGGTGAGTGGCTTGCCTCTAGCCTATCCTTTACATCCCATCTGAGTGTGTCGATCCAGGCAGGCGTTACACCGTGCCCTCTGCAGAAGGCCATGTAGGCAGGGATAGTGTTTTAAAAATTGCTGGACAACCAGGTTCAACACGTGAGCCATACAAGGCACATGTGTCACATTGCCCTGAAGAAGGGTCGCAGACTGGTTTGCATCATTGTCGCACCCGACCTTCCCTGACTGCTGGTTGACTGTAGACAACCATTGATGAAACTCGGTCTCACTCTCCAGAGCTAACCGTCCACAATTCCTCAGCGGTGTCTCACATTTCCCCTACATTTCAAAGTAAACATTTGACCGCATGATGGCCTTGAGCTCTGCTGCCAGCATAGTAAGGAGGTGCGTGGGATTCCTTGGGCGCAGTTACAAGGAAGGGTGGCCTGACCACACAGGGTTTGGGCCGAGGTGGAGGACCCACACGAGGTTGAGGAGGCAGAAGCAGTGGAGGAACTTGTACATACAGAGGAAGGATTGACACACAAGTCGTGGGGACGGCAAGACTTGTACAGCAAACCCTTCTCCATCTCTCACCATAGTTACCCAGTGCCCAGTCAGCAACATGTAACTCCCCTGTCCATGCTTACTAGTCCAAGTATCTGTGTTGAAATGCACCCTGTCACACACAGAGTTTCTCAAGGAATCGGTGAGGTTGTGTGGGACCTACTGTGGTAGCGCGGGCACGCCTTTCTTGGAGAAGGAGTGACGACTGGCCATCGGCTCTTGGGGCACTGCAATGGGCATAAGGTCTCGAAAATCCTCGGTCTCAAAAGGGTGTAAAGGCAGCCTTTCTGTTGCCAACAAGTTGCAGATGATGAAACTCAACCTCTTAGGCATGTCATGCCCTTCGAAAATCATGTAAAACATAGCGAGGGGACTCCAACCACAGTCTCCCTCGTTTCCACTAATTGGGCCACACACACCCCACTTGACTGGCATCAGTTGACCCCCATTTTCAAGATGAAAAAGATGCTTTTCATGAAGCACTCTCAAAAATACGCGTGCCTTTGCCGTCCCCTGGCTGACCCAGGGGAAGAAAAGTCCTCTGAAAGCCATGACTTGTTCATCTTGGATCTTTTTTCAAAAGCGAGGGGACTCCAACCACAGCCTCCCTCGTTTCCACTAATTGGGCCACACACACCCCACTTGACTGGCATCAGTTGACCCCCATTTTCAAGATGAAAAAGATGCTTTGCATGAAGCACTCTCAAAAATACGCGTGCCTTTGCCGTCCCCTGGCTGACCCAGGGGAAGAAAAGTCCTCTGAGAGCCATGACTTGTTCATCTTGGTTCTTTTAGAAACACAGCGAGGGGAATCCAACCACAGTCTCCCTCGTTTCCACTAATTGGGCCACACACACCCCACTTGACTGGCATCAGTTGACCCCCATTTTCAAGATGAAAAAGATGCTTTGCATGAAGCACTCTCAAAAATACGCGTGCCTTTGCCATCCCCTGGCTGAGCCAGGGGAAGAAAAGTCCTCTGAGAGCCATGACTTGTTCATCTTGGTTCTTTTAGAAACACAGCGAGGGGACTCCAACCACAGTCTCCCTCGTTTCCACTAATTGGGCCACACACACCCCACTTGACTGGCATCAGTTGACCCCCATTTTCAAGATGAAAAAGATGCTTTGCATGAAGCACTCTCAAAAATACGCGTGCCTTTGCCGTCCCCTGGCTGACCCAGGGGAAGAAAAGTCCTCTGAAAGCCATGACTTGTTCATCTTGGATCTTTTTTCAAAAGCGAGGGGACTCAAACCACAGTCTCCCTCGTTTCCACTAATTGGGCCACACACACCCCACTTGACTGGCATCAGTTGACCCCCATTTTCAAGATGAAAAAGATGCTTTGCATGAAGCACTCTCAAAAATACGCGTGCCTTTGCCGTCCCCTGGCTGACCCAGGGGAAGAAAAGTCCTCTGAGAGCCATGACTTGTTCATCTTGGTTCTTTTAGAAACACAGCGAGGGGACTCCAACCACAGTCTCCCTCGTTTCCACTAATTGGGCCACACACACCCCACTTGACTGGCATCAGTTGACCCCCATTTTCAAGATGAAAAAGATGCTTTGCATGAAGCACTCTCAAAAATACGCGTGCCTTTGCCGTCCCGCCAGGGGAAGAAAAGTCCTCTGAGAGCCATGACTTGTTCATCTTGGTTCTTTTAGAAACACAGCGAGGGGACTCCAACCACAGTCTCCCTCGTTTCCACTAATTGGGCCACACACACCCCACTTGACTGGCATCAGTTGACCCACATTTTCAAGATGAAAAAGATGCTTTGCATGAAGCACTCTCAAAAATACGCGTGCCTTTGCCGTCCCCTGGCTGACCCAGGGGAAGAAAAGTCATCTGAGAGCCATGACTTGTTCATCTTGGTTCTTTTAGAAACACAGCGAGGGGACTCCAACCACAGTCTCCCTCGTTTCCACTAATTGGGCCACACACACCCCACTTGACTGGCATCAGTTGACCCCCATTTTCAAGATGAAAAAGATGCTTTGCATGAAGCACTCTCAAAAATACGCGTGCCTTTGCCGTCCCCTGGCTGAGGGGAAGAAAAGTCCTCTGAGAGCCATGTCCACATTGTCAGTGGACAGACGCGTGTGCTTATCTGCCAGCAGACCCCCAGCAGCACTGAAGACAGGTTCCGAGAGAACGCAGGCTGCAGGACACGACAAGATCCCCAAGGCATACGTGGCAAGCTCAGGCAATTTATCCAGATTGGAAGCCTAAAATGAGCAGGGCTCAAGTTGCACAGTAATGGCATCGACGTTTCCTTGCATATACTCATATATCTGTGTGTCCTCCTCTTTTTCCTTGTCCAGCTGTTTTGTTTTCGCATGAGTATATGTCCTTGTCACTTTCCCATGTGTTTGTGTTGTGTTGTGGGTTGTTTGTCACCTTTTGGACACCTTTGAGGGTGTTTTCTAGGTGTTTTTATGTGTTTGTGATTGCCTGCCATTGTTTCCTATGCAGTTCGAGTTCGGTTCGTCGAACGTTCGACGAGCCGAACTCGAACGGGACCTCCGTTTGGCGAACCGACCTCGAGCCGAACCGGGACCGGTTCGCTCATCTCTAATCCTGAGTACAGGAATACACCATATGTGGTTAGAAAAATTTGTTTGGGCATAGCTTGTGGAGATCATGTCTCATTTGCAGATCCACCAAGGTTCCAAAACAGCAGAAACCAAACAAACGTGACACCATTTTGGGAACTACACACCTCAAGGAATTTATTTTTTGGTGTGGAGAGCATCTTGAATACATTGGTGTTTCACAGGATTTTATAATATTAGGTCGGGAAAATGAAATATTACCTTTTTTTCAACAACAATAATGCTGAAGGCACAAATTTTTATTTTTTACATGAGTAAAAGGATAAAATGGACCACAAAATTTGTCATTAAATTTCTTGTGAGTGCAAAGCTCAAAAGGGTGCAGATTTGAATGAAATAGTTTTCAGGTGACATGTCACATTAGCAGAGCACCTGAGGTGCCACAACAGCAGAACCTCCCATAAATTACCCCTTTACAATGCACCTCATCATTAAATCATTTAGTGGTACAATAAGCATATTGACACCACATATCATATGTTTAACAAAATGTTATAGCATTGGGTGGTGATTAGAGATGAGCGAATCGGTCGTGGTTCGGCTCGAGTTCAGTACGCCGAAAGGAGGTCTCGTTCGAGTTCGGTTCGGCGAACCGGTTCGGCGAACCGCTCGAACCGCATAGGAAACAATGGGAGGCAATCACAAACACATAAAAACACCTAGAAAACACCCTCAAAGGTGTCCAAAAGGTGACAAACAACTCACAACACAACACAAACACATGGGAAAGTGACAAGGACATATACTCATGCGAAAACAAAAGAGTTGGACAAGGAAAAAGAGGAGACACAGATATAGGCATGGCATGCCCTTCTAAAATCATGTAAAACACCGCAATTTTACTCCAAGCGGAGTTTCCCTTTTTTCCAAAAATTGAGCCACACACACACCCAACCCTTCAGTGGCAGCACTTGTGCCCCAGTTGTACACGTCACAGGTAGATTTGCATCAAGCACATTCAAAAATACGCCATCCTTAACAGTCCCCAGGATGACCCCGGGGTAGGTAGCAAAGTCATTGCTGATCCCAGCTCTGTTCATCTTGGATCATTTTTAAAAACAATGTAAGCAAGGGTTACTCCAAGCGGAGTCTCCCTTTTTTCCAAAAATTGGGCCCCACACACACCCACCCCTTCAGTGGCAGCACTTGTGCCTCAGTTGTACACTTCACAGCTAGATTTGCATCAAGCAAATTAAAAAATACGCCATACTTAACCGTCCCCAGGATGACCCCGGGGTAGGTAGCAAAGTCTTTGCTGAACCATGACTTGTTCATCTTGGCTCCTTTTAAAAAACACAGCAAGCAAGGGTTACTCCAAGCGGAGTCTCCCTTTTCTCCAAAAATTGGGCCACACACACACCCACCCCTTCAGTGGCAGCACTTGTGCCCCAGTTGTACACTTCACAGGTAGATTTGCATCAAGCACATTCAAAATCCACAAGCATTTACTCTCCCCAGGATGACACAGGGGTAGTAAATTCCTTGTGGATCCATAACTTGTTCATTTTGATGAACGTTAGTCTGTCCACATTGTCACTTATAAACTGAAAAATAAGGAGCGCTGATAGTGTAATACCAACAGATCAGTGAGGTAGATCAGGAAAAATACACTCACCTGAAAAGGTTGTGATAGTCACAACCACTGATAGAGCATAGGATGATGGCGTCTGCTGCAGCCCTACGTGGATATGCATACAAATCAGAGTGAAGAGGGGGTTAATGCCGCGCATCAGCCAAAATGAAGATGTAGCACGTTGATGTTATAAACGTATTCTTTTATTCCATCTGTCTACGCGTTTCAAGGATATACCTCTTCTTCAGGACCAGTGCATCAACATAGTATACAATGTTGATGCACTGGTCCTGAAGAAGAGGTATATCCTCGAAACGCGTAGACCGATAGAATAAAAGAATACGTTTATAACATCAACGTGCTACATCTTCATTTTGGCTGATGCGCGGCATTAACCCCCTCTTCACTCTGATTTGTATGCACATTGTAACTTGACAGACGTGTGCGCTTATCTGTCAGCACACACCCAGCAGCACTGAAGACACGTTCAGAGACAACGCTGGCAGCTGGACACGACAAAATCTCCAAGGCGTAAGTGGAGAGCTCTGGCCATTTTTCAAGATTTGAAGCCCAAAATGAGCAAGGCTCCATTTGCAAAGTCATGGCATCGATGTTCATTTGGAGATACTCCTGTATCATCCTCTCCAGCCGTTAACTATGTGTCAGACTTGTTGTCTCTGGTGGCCTTGCAAAGGATGGTCTAAAAAAATTATGAAAAGATTCAATAAAACTGCTGTTACCAGCACCAGATACGGTGCTACTGGTACGGGTAGACTGTTGAAGATGACGAGACCGTCCCATGTTTGTCAAGTTACAACTGGGAGATTCACTCCCTGCACCGCGGTTGTTTGGTGGAAAAGCCGAGCTAAGATCGAGTAACAGCTTCTGCTGATACTCCTGCATACGTGCATCCCTTTCTATGGCTGGAAATATGTCACAAAATTTGGACTTGTACCGGGGATCTAATAGTGTGGCAAGCCAGTAGTCATCATCACTTCTAATTTTGAGAATACGAGGGTCATGTTGGAGGTAGTGCAGCAAGAAGGTGCTCATGTGTCTTGCACAGCCATGCGGACCAAGTCCACGCTGTGTTTGTGACATAGAGGTGCTAACCGTTCTTTCTTCCTCTGACATCTCCCCCCAACCTCTTTCAACTGAAATTTGACCAAGGTCTCCCTCATCCGCTGAGTCTTCCTTGTCCATGGACAGTTCGTCCTCCATTTCTTCATGTTCTCCTGCACCTTCCTCAACATTTCGCCTGCTACTATGCGCCCTTGTTGATCTCTGTCCCCCATGGTCCCATGCCTGCCGCGTTGGTGATGATGAACGTCTGGACCTTGGTGATGTTGTTGTCTCTTGCGCATATGAATCCTCCTGTAGTTCCTCCCCTTCCTGTTGTCCCACCCCCTGACTCCGAATAGTGTTTAGCATGTGCTCCAGCATGTAAATGACTGGAATTGTCATGCTGATAATGGCATTGTCAGTGCTAAACATATTCGTCGCCATGTTGAAACTGTGCAGAAGGGTGCATAGGTCCTTGATCTG
Organism: Anomaloglossus baeobatrachus; assembly: GCF_048569485.1. NCBI lineage: Eukaryota > Metazoa > Chordata > Amphibia > Anura > Aromobatidae > Anomaloglossus > Anomaloglossus baeobatrachus. The sequence continues at coordinate 531,831,983 of NC_134354.1, forward strand.
AGACCACTCCATCAGGGTGATCTTCCCCACCTCTGCATCTCGTTGGCCCAGGCTATACGTCATGACGTATTATACCAGGGCTCGACGGTGCTGCCAGTCGTTGTAACATGTGGAGAGTCGAATTCCAGCGTGTCGGCACATCACATTTCAGGCGATGAACCAGCAGGCCGAAAGACTTCTGGAGCGATGCAAGTCACTCAGCAGCGGCGGTTGAACGGCGGAAGTGAGCAGACCGTTTTCGTGCCCTGTTCAGAAGGCCATCTAGGCCAGGATAGTATGTTAAAAATTGCTGGACAACAAGGTTCAACACGTGAGCCATACAAGGCATGTGTGTCACCTTGCCCAGGCGAAGGGCCGCACCCTGGTTTGCAGCATTGTCGCACACGGCCTTACCAGGCTGCAGGTTGAGTGGAGACAACCATTTATTAAACTCAGTCTCCAGAGCTGCCCACAACTCAGCCGCTGTGTGACTCCTATTTCCAAGACATTTCAAGCTAGGACCGCCTGAAGCCGTTGCGCTCTGCTGCCAGCATAGTAATGAGGGGTGCATGATTCCTTCTGCACAGTTACATCGCTGGTGGCCTGACCAGGCAGGCTTGGGGCGGAGGTGGAGGACCCAGACGAGGTGGAGGAGGCAGAAGCAGTGGCGGAACTTGGACAGAAAGGATTAGAGTTGAGCGCGGTTCGTGGTTCGTTGTTCTCCAGTTCTAGGTTCGAGTGATTTTTCGGCTGTTCGAGATCGAACTAGAACTCGAGCTTTTTGCTAAAAGCTCGATAGTTCTAGATATGTTCGAGAACGGTTCTAGCAGCAAAAAGCAGGGCTTTTTACAGCTACAGTGTGCAGGAGCCATCGCTGGCAGCCTGCCACAAGCTGGTAACCAAGATAAACATCGGGTATCCAAGCAAAGCGCTTTGGTTAGTAACCCGATGTTTATCTTAGTTACGTGCAGGAAGCCCACACTTTCCCGCTCAGCTCAAGCTCACTCCGCCCCCTCCTGCCTGCGGCATGTACACATACACACACACACACACACACACACACACATCCCCCCCCCCCCCCCGCTCGGCTTACCTGCGGTGATGAAGTCCCGCCATCCCGACCTCAGCGCTGTCACTGTCCTCCATGGCCGCCGCTTGTCACATCACCTCTCGCTTCCGACCCGAGACTGACTAGCGGTGACGTCACGGACCTCTCGCGATACTTGCTGTGAAGGCGCCGGTCATTGACCTCAGTGACAGGGGCTGTCAGTGTGCTGGAGATCAGCGCAGGTAATGTACCTCGCTGACAGCAGCACTTGTCATCCCCTGCAGTGACCTGGGCTGACCCATTGATGTTAGCTCAGGTCACTGCACTGCTCTCCCAGCCAATGGGGAACATCCTGCTCTTCATTGACTGGGACAGTGTGGATCGTCATGGCAACCCCTTGGATTACACCAGACCTGGATTTGTTTTTCAATCTAATAAATTGGTTAAAGAGGGAATGTTTTGGGGAGTGTTTTTTCAAATAAAAATGTGTTTGTCGTCTATTTTTTTTTTATTACTGACTGGGTTGGTGATGTCGGGTATCTGATAGACGCCTGACCTCACCAACCCCAGGGCTTGATGCCAGGTGACATTACACATCTGGTATTAACCCCATATATTACCCCGTTTGCCACCGCACCAGGGCGCGGGATGAGCTGGGCGAAGCACCAGGATTGGCGCATCTAATGGATGCGCCACTTCTGGGGCGGCTGCGGCCTGCTATTTTTAGGCTGGGGAGATTCCAATAACCATGGACCTCCCTAGTCTGAGAATATCAGGCCCCAGCTGTCTGCTTTACCTTGGCTGGTGATCCAATTTTGGGGGACCCCTACGTGTTTTTTTTTTTTATTATTTATTTAATTTAAAATAACAGCGTGGGGTGCCCTCAGTTTTGGATTACCAGCCAAGGTGAGGTTGCCAGCTGTGGTCTGCAGGCTGCAGCCGTCTGCTTTACCCTAGCTGGCTACAAAACTAGGGGGAACCCTACGTCATTTTTTTTTCATTTTTTTGGCTAAATACAAAGCTAAGCACCCCTTAGTGCCACATGAAAGGTACCAAAGGGTGTTCCACTTTTTCTCCATTTTTTTCTCCACTTTTTCTCCACTTTTTCTCCACTTTTTCTCCATTTTTTTCTCCACTTATTCTCCACTTTTTCTCCTCTTCTTCTCCACTTTTTCTCCACTTTTTCTCCTCTTATTCTCCACTTTTTCTCCACTTTTTCTCCACTTTTTCTCCACTTTTTCTCCACTTTTTCTCCACTTTTTCTCCTCTTATGCTCCACTTTTTCTCCACTTTTTTCTCCACTTTTTCTCCTCTTATGCTCCACTTTTTCTCCACTTTTTCTCCTCTTATGCTCCACTTTTTCTCCACTTTTTCTCCTCTTATGCTCCACTTTTTCTCCACTTTTTCTCCTCTTAATCTCCACTTTTTCTCCACTTTTTCTCCACTTTTTCTCCACTTTTTCTCCTCTTATGCTCCACTTTTTCTCCACTTTTTCTCCTCTTATGCTCCACTTTTTCTCCACTTTTTTCTCCACTTTTTCTCCTCTTATGCTCCACTTTTTCTCCACTTTTTTCTCCACTTTTTCTCCTCTTATGCTCCACTTTTTCTCCACTTTTTCTCCACTTTTTCTCCTCTTATGCTCCACTTTTTCTCCACTTTTTTCTCCACTTTTTCTCCTCTTATGCTCCACTTTTTCTCCACTTTTTTCTCCACTTTTTCTCCTCTTATGCTCCACTTTTTCTCCACTTTTTCTCCACTTTTTCTCCACTTTTTCTCCACTTTTTCTCCTCTTATGCTCCACCTTTTCTCCACTTTTTCTCCTCTTATGCTCCACTTTTTCTCCACTTTTTCTCCACTTTTTTCTCCACTTTTTTCTCCACTTTTTTCTCCACTTTTTCTCCTCTTATGCTCCACTTTTTCTCCACTTTTTCTCCACTTTTTCTCCACTTTTTCTCCAGTTTTTTCTCCACTTTTTCTCCTCTTATGCTCCACTTTTTCTCCTCTTATGCTCCACTTTTTCTCTACTTTTTCTCCTCTTAATCTCCACTTTTTCTCCTCTTATGCTCCACTTTTTCTCCACTTTTTCTCCACTTTTTCTCCACTTTTTCTCCTCTTATGCTCCACTTTTTCTCCACTTTTTTCTCCACTTTTTCTCCACTTTTTCTCCTCTTATGCTCCACTTTTTCTCCTCTTATGCTCCACTTTTTCTCCACTTTTTCTCCTCTTAATCTCCACTTTTTCTCCTCTTATGCTCCACTTTTTCTCCACTTTTTCTCCACTTTTTCTCCACTTTTTCTCCACTTTTTCTCCACTTTTTTCTCCACTTTTTCTCCTCTTATGCTCCACTTTTTCTCCACTTTTTCTCCACTTTTTTCTCCACTTTTTTCTCCACTTTTTTCTCCACTTTTTTCTCCACTTTTTCTCCACTTTTTCTCCACTTTTTTCTCCACTTTTTTCTCCACTTTTTCTCCAGTTTTTCTCCACTTTTTTCTCCACTTTTTCTCCTCTTATGCTCCACTTTTTCTCCTCTTATGCTCCACTTTTTCTCTACTTTTTCTCCTCTTAATCTCCACTTTTTCTCCTCTTATGCTCCACTTTTTCTCCACTTTTTCTCCACTTTTTCTCCTCTTATGCTCCACTTTTTCTCCACTTTTTTCTCCACTTTTTCTCCACTTTTTCTCCTCTTATGCTCCACTTTTTCTCCTCTTATGCTCCACTTTTTCTCCACTTTTTCTCCTCTTAATCTCCACTTTTTCTCCTCTTATGCTCCACTTTTTCTCCACTTTTTCTCCACTTTTTCTCCACTTTTTCTCCACTTTTTTCTCCACTTTTTCTCCTCTTATGCTCCACTTTTTCTCCACTTTTTCTCCACTTTTTCTCCACTTTTTCTCCACTTTTTCTCCTCTTATGCTCCACTTTTTCTCCACTTTTTCTCCACTTTTTCTCCGTTCTTTTTCTATGGTCAGTCTACCCATTAGCTCTGCCATGCATACTGTAGCTCTACACCTACTGCACATGTTACTTTATGATTGACATCTCTTTCGTACCAGAGCTGTCTAAGCCTACTCTGACCCCATATTTGTCATTACTATATTGTCCTTGTACTGTATTATGACATTTGTATCATGTGTTTCATTTCTTGCTGTGTTGCAATTTTTTTGCTGCATCCCAATTGTACCTCTACATTGTTCGAGTTTATGTTATTGTTCTCTCACTCTTATGTGATACTGATTATTGTCATTTTTCATGATTACATGCAGATAAGTCCAATCTGACGAAGGCTCAGGCCGAAACGTCATTTGTAACTTGTTTTGGACAAAAACATATATGCTTATGAAAAAAAAAATTTCTTAATACGGACCAATAAAGAGTGATTTTGCATTACTATCCATTGTGACTTACTGACTTAGTCTGGGAGATATAGAGTGCCGAGGTTACTCACTAATTTTATCTATTATTACCTCTGAGCACCTATATACCAGTGAGCAGAGCTTCCTCTACAGTAGTTCTCCTGATTAGGCATGCCCTTACCTCATGAGCAGGGCATTGCAGCTTTGGTAGCAACCATTACGACATGGACTCTGCTGCTGTGGACCCGGGGAGAGTGAGTGCAGATTCATTGCACCCACACTCCTCACATGAAGGGTCCTCACTCCTAGAAAATGGGGGATACGTTCCCTGAGTGTCTCCCCCCCATATTCTAGACGGTCCAGAGTCGTCGTGGGACCCCTTTATTTTTTTTCTTACAATAAATTGGTGAAAGAGGAAATGTTTTGGGGACTGTTTTTTCAAATAAATTTCTTTTGTCGATTTTTTGTTTTTGTTAGTACTGACAGTTTATGATGTTGGGTATCTAATAGACGCCATGACATCACAAACTGCTGGGCTTGATCTCAGGTGACTTTACAGCTAGTATCAACCCGATTTATTACCCCGTTTGCCACTGCACCAGGGCACGGGATGAGCTGGGGTGAAGCGCCAGGATTGGCGCATCTAGTGGATGCGCCACGTCTGGGGTGCCTGCGGCCTGCTATTTTTAGGCTGTGAAGGCCCAATAACTATGGACCTTCCCACCCTGAGAATACCAGACCACAGTTGTCCGCTTTACCTTGGCTGGTGATCCAATTTGGGGGGGACCCTACTTTTATTGTGTAATTATTAATATTTATAAAATAATTATAAAAAAGAGCCTGAGGGGACCTCCACATTGGATCCCCAACCACGGTAAAGCTGCCAGCTGTGGTTTTCAGGCTACAGCCGTCTGCTTTACCCTAGCTGGCTATCAAAAATGGGGGGACCCAACGTAATTTTTTTTTTTTTACTATTTTTTAAATAGAAAAAATTAATGGGCTTCCCTGTATTTTGATTGCCAACCAAGGTAACGGCAGGCAGATGGGGGTGGCAACCCATAGCTGTCTGCTTTATCTGCGCTGAGAATCAAAAATACCGCGGAGCGCTACGTCATTTTTTTAAAGATTTATTTTTACAGCACTGTGATGTCCAGCAATCAAAATACAGGGAAGCCCATTTTATTTTTAGTTATTTAAATAAATAATTAAAAAAAATATATATGGGCTCCCGCTGCATTTTTTGTATTGCTAGCTAAGGGTAATATAAGCAGCTACTGGCTGCTAACCCCCACTGCTTGGTGTTACCTTCACTGGCAATGGAAAATCCAGGGAAGCATTTTTTATTTTTTTTGCCAAAAAACTACAAAAAAAGGACGTGAGCTTCGCCATATTTTTGTATGCTAGCCATGTATAGCAGGCAGGTGCTGGAAGAGTTGGATACAGCGCCAGAAGATGGCGCTTCTATGAAAATGCCATTTTCTTCGGTGGCTGCAGACTGCAATTCGCAGCAGTGGGGCCCAGAAAGCTCAGGCCAACCGGTGGTGCGGATTCCAATCCCCAGCTGCCTAGTTGCACCTGGCTGGACACAAAAATGGGGCAAAGCCTACGTCATTTGTTTTCTAATTATTTCATGAAATTCATGAAATAATATAAAAAGGGCTTCCCTTTATTTTTGGTTCCCAGCCGGGTACAAATAGGCAACTGGGGGTTGGGGGCAGCCGTACCTGCCTGCTGTACCTGGCTAGCATACAAAAATATGGCGAAGCCCACATAATTTTTTCAGGGGGCAAAAAACTTCTGCATACAGTCCTGGATGGAGTATGCTGAGCCTTGTAGTTCTGCAGCTGCTGTCTGTCTGTATGGAGAAGAGCAGACAGCAGCTGCAGAACTACAAGGCTCAGCATACTCCATCCAGGACTGTATGCAGAAGTTTTTTGCCCACCAAAAAAATGACGTGGGCTTCGCCATATTTTTGTATGCTAGCCAGGTACAGCAGGCAGCCACGGGCTGCCTCCAACCCCCAGTTGCCTATTTGTACCCGGCTGGGAACCAAAAATATAGGGAAGCCCGTTTTTTTTAATTATTTCACTTATTTCATGAAATAATTAAAAAACAAATGACGTGGGCTTCGCCCTATTTTTGTGTCCAGCCGGGTACAACTAGGCAGCTGGGGATTGGAATCCGCAGCACAGGTTAGCCCGAGGTTTGTGGGCGCCTCTGCTGCGGATTTCAGTCCGCAGCCGTCCCAGAAAATGGCGCTCTCATAGAAGCGCCATCATCTGGCGCTGTATCCAACTCTTCCAACAGCCCTGGAGCCGGGTGGCTTGTTGGGTAATCATGAGTTAATACTGGCTTTGTTTTACCAGCCAGTATTAAGCCAGAGATTCTTAATGTCAGGCACGTTTGACCCGGCCATTAAGAATCTCCAATAAAGGGTTAAAAAAAACACCACACAGAGAAAAAATACTTTAATAGAAATAAATACACAGACACATTAGAGACTCCATCTTTATTACCCCTGTCAGCCCTCCACGATCCTGCTCTTCTGTCTGCTTTCTTTCTAGTGTAGTAGTAGTGACGATTGTAGTGAGGGGCATCACTTGGGGCTGGGGAACCTCCATCCTCACTACAATGCTCACTACAATCGGGAAGCAGCGTGCAGCCTTCACTCTGTGAGTGATCAGTGCTGGCTGCTAGCGGTAACGCTGACAGACGCGTTACCATAGCAACGGTGCTCTCGGAGCCGCGGTTAGCGGTGACGTCACTGCTAACTGCGTTGCTATGGCAACGGTGATCTCCGTTAATGACCGGCTGTGTCAGCCGGTCCCTAACGGAACGGGGAGTCGACCGTGTGCTAGAGCATGTCGCCGGTACACGGCGATACACATATGTGCACCGTGTACCGGAGAGATGCACTCGCAGGTCCTACATGACGTGTCATAGTCATGTGACCAGTCTGTAGCCAATGAGATAATAGCCACGTGACTGGTCACATGGCTATTTTGACGTCACGATAGGTCCTGCTTCTCTGCTGGCAGTGCAGGTCACCGGGAGGATTCAGCGATCATCGGATGGAATAGCGGCAGGAGACAGAGTGCAGAAGGGATCGCGAGGACCGGTAAGTGTTATGGCAATGTTTATTAACTGTTTGTGTACATTTATCATGCATTTTTATGTGTTTGTGATTGCCTCCCATTCTAGCCTATACGTTCGAGTTCGGTTCGTCGAACGTTCGACGAACCGAACTCGAACGGGACCCCCGTTCGGCGAACCGACCTCGAGCCGAACCGCGACCGGTTCGCTCATCTCTAGAAAGGATTGACACACAAGTCGTGGGGACGGCAAGACTTGTGCAGCAGACCCTTCACCATCTATCACCATAGTTACCCAGTGCCCAGTCAGCGACATGTAACATCCCTGTCCATGCTTACTGGTCCAAGTATCGGTGGTGAAATGCACCCGTTCACACACAGAGTTTCTCAAGGAAGCGGTGATGTTGTGTGCGACATGCTGATGTAGCGCAGGCACACCTTTCTTAGAGAAGTAGTGGCGATTGGGCATCTGGTACTGGGGCACAGCTACAGACATAAGGTCTCTAAAATCCTGTGTCCACCAGGCGGAATGGCAGCATTTCAGTAGCCAAGAGCTTACAGAGGGATAAAGTCAACCTCTTAGCTTTGTCATGGGTCGCAGATTTGCACTTGTGGGACACTAATGGAAGTCCAACAGCCACTTTTAGGATGCCACTAAGTTTCCTCAGTGTTTGCTAGTATAATGGCTTAGTAACAATGAGTTTGTGTGTGCAATGAAGAGGTGCTGCAAATAGATTTGCACTAGTGGGACACTAATGGAAGTCCAACAGCCACTTTTAGGATGCCACTAAGTTTACTCAGTGTTTGCTAGTTTAATGGCTTAGTAACAATGAGTTTGAGTGTGCAATGCAGAGGTGCTGCATATAGATTTGCACTAGTGGGACACTAATGTAAGTCCAACAGCCACTTTTAGGATGCCACTAAGTTTACTCAGTGTTTGCTAGTATAATGGCTTAGTAACAATGAGCTTGAGTGTGCAATGCAGAGGTGCTGCAAATAGATTTGCACTAGTGGGACACTAATGTAAGTCCAACAGCCACTTTTAGGATGCCACTAAGTTTACTCAGTGTTTGCTAGTATAATGACTTATTAACAATGAGCTTGAGTGTGCAAAGGGCAAGAGGGTACAGTGGCAGGGTTGTGGGTCAGTGTACAGGAAAGGAAGCCTCACTTTCTATCCCTCCTAATGGGGAAATGCAGCGAGGAAGTCCCTGACCTTAGCTACACAGACGCTGTTATCTGTAGCTGTTAAAATCTGTTTCCACGGACCTGACTGTCACCTATGGCTCTGAGCCTGCTGTTATTATTAGCCCTTACAAGGGCTAATAGAAACTTCTATCCCTATTCTGTATAGCGCTGTGTGTAGAGCGTACACAGCAGTATCGGAGACAGGAGCTATGCCAGCGGTGACTGACACCAAGACGCAGAAGAGATAATGGCGTCCGGACGGGCAGATACCCGTTTTTATAATGCAGGGACATGTGACATGGACATCCTATCACACATGCTGTTGCTTCTCTGGCTAAAAGTCCACTTAGCTGTGTGTGTCTGGGATTGGCTGACATGCTGGCCCGCCCCACTACACGTGCGCGCTTAATGAAGGAAGACATGGAAAAAAAAAAAATGGCGATCGCCATTATCCCAGCAGCAGTGATCTGAATGCTCTGTTTCCACACACTATACGCTGAAATTTCATGATAGTGTGAGTCACAGAGTGACTTACACTATTACAGCGGAATGCCAGCTAGTAAGTAGCTTGGCTTTTTGCTGCTAGAACTGTTCACGAACGTAACTAGAACTATCGAGTTTTAGCAAAAAGCTCGAGTTCTAGTTCGATCTAGAATAGCCCCCAAGATCACTCGAACCGCGAGCTGGAGAACCACGAACCGCGCTCAACTCTAGTGGTGAACAAAAAAAAATATTACATTTTTACCACTAAAATGTTGTTTTGACCCCAGATTTTACATTTTCACAATGGGAAATTGATAAAAATGACCCATAGACATGGGCAAACCCGAAGATGTTCAGGTTTGGTGGGTCCTGACGGTTTAACCCCTTAAGGTCAAAGCCAATTTTGACTTTAATGACCAGGCCAAATTTTAGAAATATGACCATTGGCACATTTATGAGGTTATAACTCTGGAATACTTCCACAGATCCCGATGATTCTGAGACTGTTTTTTTTTGCGACACATTGTACTTCTTGATAGTGGTAAATTTAGGATGATATTTTTTTGCTTTTATTTGTGAAAAAATCCGAAATTTGATGAAAATTTAGCAATTATAAAATTTTAAATTTTTATGCCCTTAAGCCACAGAATTATGTCACAGAATAGTTAATAAATAATTTTTCCCACATGACTACTTTACATCAGTGCAATTTTTGAAATAAAAATGTGGGGCTTAGGAAGTTAGAAGGATGCATATTTCATCAGCAATTTCTCCTTTTTTCAACAAAATTTACAAAACCATTTTTTTAGGGACCACATTATATTTGAAGTGACTTTGAGAGGCTTGGGAAGCAGCGTCACATCAGTTTATACTGTGAAGTAAAAAAGCACAGTGGGCATGCAATTTCTAAAAATCCCAATCACTGTGCTTATATTGTATACGCTGTATTTTGGAGGCAACAAAAACACTCTGTCCTTAATGCCGCAAACCCTGATCGTGGGCACACAGCCTAAGGCCTGAAACACACTTCCGCATAAAAAACGTACGTGTCTCAGGTTCCATTTTTCGGGTCCGTGTTGCGTTTTTTATGGGCGTTTCTCCGGTACGTGTGACATCCGTGTGATGGCGTATGCTTGCCGTGTGGTGTGTGCGTGTGGAATGTCCGTGTATGCGTATGTGTAATGTCCATGTGGTGTCCGAATGTGTTGATCTGTGTGTGTTGTAAAATGTCATTGCTACATACCCGCTGACAGCCGACACAGACAGAGATGAGCCATGAGAATGAACTCGGGTGAACTTCACCCGACTTCATTCTTATACCACGGCTCTGTCTGTGTGTGGCGTCCTGATAAGTGCACATCCCTGATGGAATCACTGGTGTCCGCTAATCCCCTAAGTAACTGAAGCTAGCGGCGACATTAGCGCTGATGTCACTCAGGTTACCCACGGCTAGCTGGAGTCACCCATCCAACACCACAACTCACCTTTGACTTCTTCGCTGATCGCGCAGCTCACTTCAGTCACTTGGGCGACTCGCTATCACAGGTGGAGGATCCAGTGGTGGCCGCGAGTAACCTGACTGACATCATCGGTGATCACGCGGCTCACTTCAGTTGCTGCATGGAGGTAATAGAGAGTGGTCATTGTGTGTGGCCGCTCCTGTCACCTTCTTGTAGCAGAGCTGAGAGCGTTGTGGGACATCCATGGATTACGGCGGACCTGGATGGGTTTTTTGGTTTTATTAAATTGGTGAACAAGGGTGTTTGTTTTAATTCTTATAAATAAAGGATTTTTTGAATGTGAGTGTTTATTTAATTTTAATAACGAGTTGAACATGGAAGTTATCTTGGGGAGACTGTTGCCATGTTTAACCTAGGACTTAGTGGCAGCTATGAACTGCTGCCATTAACTACTTATTACCCCGATTGCCACCGCACCAGGGCAATTCGGGATGAGTCGGGTAGAGTCCCGGAACTGTTGCATCTAATGGATGCGTCTTTTCTGGGCGGCTGCTGGCTGATATTGTTAGGGTGGTGGGCTCCCCATAACGTGGGGATCACCATCATGAGAATACCAGCCTTCAGCCGTGTGACTTTACCATGGCTGGTATCAAAATTTGGGAGGACCGCACGCCGTTTTTTTAAATTATTTATTTATTTATTTTATGCCACAATATAGACACGCCCACCGGCTGCTGTGATTGGTTGCAGTGGGACAGATGTCTCTCAGCGGGGGGTGTGTCTGACTGCAACCAATCATAGGCGCTGGTGGGCGGGGGAAGCAGGGAATAGTAGATTGAATAATGAACGGCCGGCATTTTTAAAATAGTTAAAGCCGCCGTATCTTTTGCACAGCTGTTCTTCGCCGTGCTGGTGATAGGGGATCAGTAAGTATGAGACAGGGGGAGATACAGACCGACCAACAAAGGGATATTGACTGACAACCCCAGAAAAAAAGGGATATTGACTGACAGCCACATAAAAAATAGATAGACTGACATCGCTCACTAAAAAACACACACAGACGGTATGTGTAGCACACAGACATGCTACGTGTGCCGTCCATGCAGGCACGGACCCATTGACTTTAGTGGGTCCATACCTGTGTGATGTCGGCGAAAAATGGACATGTCAAACGTGTTGGAAAACGCACACATGTACAAACAACACGGACACACGTTCCGTGTGTTTTTACGTGTGTGTGCCTGCTACCATAGGGTAGCATTGGTCTACGTGTCTCCATGCCGCCGGTACATGCAAAAAGATACCAAACACGTACCGGTGGCACGGATGTGTGTCGGAGGCCTAAAAAGCTAGGATAGATAGGTATTCTAAGATTGCACCCTTTGGTGCCTTTCATGTGGCAATAAAAGATGGTTAGCCTTGTAGTTAGCAAAAAAGAATAAATTAAAAGAAATTAAGTGAGGAGCCACCCATTTTTGATAGCCAGCTATGATAAAGCAGACGGCCGCACCCTGTAGAACGCAGCTGGCAACTTTACCTTGGCTGATAATCTAAAACAAAAAGCAACCAACGCTGTTTTTTTTGTTTTTTTTTAAATATTTAAAAATAATTTAAAAAAACAAAATGTGGGGTTCTCCCCAAATTGGATCACCAGCAAAGGTGAAGTAGACAGCTGGTGTCTGGTATTCACAGGGTGGGAAAAGCCATGGTTATTTGGCCCTTCCCAGCCTAAAAATAGCATCCCGCAGCTGCCCCAAAAGTGTCGTATCCATTAGATACGCCAATCCTGGTGCTTCGCCCTCGCTCATCCCATTGCCCTGGGGCGGTGGCAAACGGGGTGATATATGGGGTTGATTCCAGCTGTATAATATCTGCTGGCATCAAGCCCCGGAGTTAGTAATGTTGAGGCGTCTATCAGATACCCGACATTACTAACCCAGACAGTAATAAAAAAAAATAAAGAAGACAAAAAAAATTTGAAAACACTCCCCAACACATTCTCTCTTTCACCAATTTAATTTTAAAAAATCACAAAGAAAAAAATAAAATAAATCTCAATCCAATTTGGAGGTCTCATGATGACCAACTTCCAGGATATGGGGGGGCACGGTCAGAGCATCCCCCATGTTCTGGAAGTGCAGGCACTCCATGTGAGGAGTGTGCCTGCAGTAATCTCAGTGAGATTATTGCAGGTACACTCATTGGGTCACACTGAGGGCAGTGTGAACTGCAGTAACCTTAGTTGACACTGTTGACTGCAGTCTCACTGCTCACATAGTTGACATAAGACCCAGCATCACTGATTAGGTGCTCAGGAAAAAAAGACAAGATAAGAAAACGGAAACTCTGACACACTACTAATTTCCCAAAGAAAACGAGATTACTGGAATACTAATCTTTTCTTTATTGGTGCAAAAATTTTTTTAAATGTTAAGTGCTGTACAATGTTATTGTCCGCCACAATTGACGTTTCGGCCTACTGGCCTTCGTCAGATTGGACCAGATGGCTATAACAGGGAACTGAGTTGCAACAGTATAAATTGGTATGTACATCGATATGTGGCTATCTGAATTCAAAAGAAGTGGCAATATAAGGAAATTGGTGTAACCAACAGGTACTTATTGAAACCCCAATGCCAGAGCCTGCAGGACTTACACGGTCACTGGGCTGGTGGTGGTCAGGGTCAACTGTGAGTTACCCGACCCGGCTTTTGTGACCCCGGCGGGTTTCATTAAAAGAGTTCGATAGTCCAGTGTAAGAAGGGGGTAATGGAAGGAGGGTGCTGGAGGAGCATAGGGAGCATGTCACCGGTAGCAGCGGCGACTGGGGTCTTGGCCCCTTCCGCTGTGGACCCCCCTGTGACTCTTCTCTCCCCCAGAAGCGGTATTGGATGGGAACGGGGGTTGCTAGCAGCACTATCCATGGTATGTGGCCAGGTGATTAGCCACCACTGCACAGTCTCTCTCCGGGGCAGGTGTTAGGTGCAGTCAAGATGGAATCGCTCGCTCCCCACGGCTGGAGCGAGGAAGCCCTGGGAGGATAGTGAGAACTGGGGGGCGGCAGTCCACGGGAGCACTGGGGCACAGGGCGGCGGCATGTACTCACAGAGTCACCGGGTGCGGATTCCAGATTCTTTTATTCACTTGTTTGTTTAAAGTCACACCCGGGTGCTAGTCCTCGCCATTGTAGCCTCTGGTCAGTCCCGGGCAGGTCAGAGGCAGGGGCTGGCAGGGTAATCTGAGGGTCTTACTTTCATGTGCGGATTGTTGCGATCCCCGTGGCCTGGAGCTTTTGGAGACTCACCAGCCTTTCTCTCTTCCCTTTCTGTTGCAGCCTGGACACTTCAGGTGCTACCAGGTACATCCCATTATCAATCACACTGCTTCCCCTTCCTCCGTGTGTTACTAGCCCTGGTCTGGCTAATTCCCCTCTGCAGGAGCTGTCTCTGCAGGGGTCTGTGCTGTTTCACATCTCAGACGGTTCTAACTAGACTTCCTGTCTGCCTTGCACTTGCTCCCAGCTCAGGCCCCCTCCCTCACAGGAATTCAACACATTGTCATGGGGACCTGTCTGTGTGAAGCCACCTGCTTCCCGCTCATTTAGGAGATAGGATGTGTTATGCAAACCTAAGCTAGGTGCTGAAAAATTATTAACTCCTTCCTAGTGGTGTGTGTGAACTTACCAGGGGTACGTCTTCCTGACCGGGAAGGATATTATATAATACCCTGTAACGACCAAGCTACATTATCATGTATGAAGCATCTATAGATAGAATCGTTTCAGAGTTGCAAATTAGATGTGCCAAGGTAAGTAGCCTTATGGTCGTCCTGGGTTTCAAGGTCATGTAACTTGCACAGGAAACAGAGGAGATCTCATTTATTTGTATAAATACATGTGTGGTCAATACAAAGTACTGGAACATGACTTATTCATTGCACAGACAATACTAAGGACAAGGGGTCACTTACTGAGAGTGAAAGAAAGACGATTCTGGCAGCTTAATAGGAAAGGGTTCTTTACAGTTAGAGCAGCCAGACTGTGGAATGCCAAAAGAGGTAGTAATAGCAGACATCATAACAACGTTTATAAAAGGGCTCGATGATTTCCTCAGTACACACAACGTTGTTGGCTATAAATGATTTTGTGACAAAATGCATAATTGGTGGAGGAAGGTTGAACTAGATGGACCTAGGTATTTTTTCAATCTATGTAACTATGTAACAATTTACATGTGTGTGTTAAACATACAGTGCCTATGTAGCATGGAGTCAATGTAACATACTGTTTGTGTCTATATTATGAAGTGTGTATAACTTGTGCATGGAGTGTGAATGTGTGTTGTGTGCATGTATCATGGAGTATGTGTGTAGCATGGAATATGTGCATGTAATGTGTGTGTGTGTGTGTGTGGCATGAAGCATGTGTGTGGGTGTGTGCCATCATTAAAACTTTAACTATGGTTGTTTTGATATTTATTGAAGGAGAATACCACTCCAGTTAGCTCCATTCTCTTATTTTATTGATGGCCAGTGACGAAGGACCATACTAGGTCAGAAACGTGTTACCGTATGTTTTTCATTTATGCTCTTCACCACTATGTTGGACATACTTCTGTAGCTTTTAACTGGATTCAAATAAATGGATTTTTACCTTTGAAGGATTCTTGTTCTATTTGTACCCTTTTTTCTTTTCTTGAATTTATTGAAGCCTATTTGACCGTGCACTGGAAAGGCAGGCTGACCTTTTGCTCTATAATACTATTTCCTACCCTTCTTAGAAAACGGTATGCCAAGTACGGTATGTTGAGGGCATAAGGTGCTTGCTCTCATTGTAAATAAGGTACATTTTATGCTTTAGAAAAGTCTAGCACTGTCACTTGCTAAATACCGCTTTTGTTCACTATACTGTATATCCTTCATTAAAGGGATGGAACAAGATCAAAAGTATTTTGCTTTATATAATACCAAATAATACAGTTTTCTTGCTTTCATGTAGAATACAGATGTATCAACTCTAAGAAGCAAGCAAACAAGAAATAAATGTTTCAAGGATAGTAACTCACATAGACTGAACAATGCAAACAAGATGAATCTTTCAATAGAATTGACTGTAAGCCCTCACAGACCTATGAGTACATGAAATGATTGTACAAGCAGCTAACGTGACAGACAAAAGAGATGTGTCATTGAGGAACAAAGAGGTGACAGTAGACTACTAAGCCTCTCCCTCTATTCTTCTCCCTCTCCATGCGGGTTCAATAAAAAAAAGTTATATGTGCAATTTTATAGAGAATTACTTTCCAGGTTATTGCAATATTAAGTTTGACTAAAATATCATAAAATAAACACAGGTCAATGTATGAGTTCAGGGATCAAGCAAAGTAAAGTATAATTACACATGTATAGTATGTGTAGTCGACTCATTGATGTAATATTAAATATTCAGGTATTTACACATACATAATATCAAGACAGTATTTTTTCCAGACATTTCCCAAAAATGTATGCCTGCTTCAGGAAAACGTCTATGAAACAGGCTCATTTTTATTAATCTAATTTAATGTAATTGTTAGCGATGGGCAAATAGTAACTTTTTATGTTCAGATTATTGGTACCGAATCCCAAAGTACTATTCCGGAATTTGTCACCAATATCAAACCTAATACATGTCAATGGTGAACCTGAGCATCTTTCTTGGCCTAATGAATACTGCAATGGCACTCAGTATTCGGTAAGCATTATCTGAACATGAGTAGTTACTGTTTGCCCACCTCTAGTAATTATATATCACACAAGAGGCTCATGCAGACAACCATATTTGTAGTTTGAGTTTGATCCGATAAAAGCATCCGATCGCACTCGGACCAATATTAGTCCATGCAGCTGAGCACAAGTATAATTTGTTTCTCAGACTGAGTCTGCAGTGGTGTGGTGGCAATCAAGGACATAAGAGGTTAATCACAACTCACAGTTGCCACTAAGCCTTAGACTAGTAATGGGAGGCGTCTATGAGACCCCCATTACTAATCTGTAAGTGAAAAGAAATAAAAGCAAACACTGAAAAAAATACTTTGTTTGAAATAAAATACAAAAAAAGGATTAAAGACAAAAGCAACCGGATGAATTCTAAAAATTGATGGACGAATATTAACTATTTGTCTTCTGATTGTGTAACAAATCCCAAAGTACTATTCTGTTATTCATCATGAATAAAAATCCTAATGCAAGTCAATGTAAAACCTGAGCATTTTTCTTGTTGTGACGACTACTGGAATAGTACTCGTTATTCGGTAAGCATCATCTGAACACAAATAGTTACTATTTGCCCATCACTAATTTTGAAGTGCAGAGGGTTA
Organism: Anomaloglossus baeobatrachus; assembly: GCF_048569485.1. NCBI lineage: Eukaryota > Metazoa > Chordata > Amphibia > Anura > Aromobatidae > Anomaloglossus > Anomaloglossus baeobatrachus. Next base: position 531,848,942 of record NC_134354.1, read on the forward strand.
TTATTTCTGCTCAGATTAAACCAAATGCAGTGACATTGATTGGATGCACAATGACCCAAAACATATTGTGAAACCAACCTAGAGATTTTCCATGCAAAGAAGTGGAATATTCTGTATTGGCCAAGACAGTCAGCAGATCTCAACCCCATCAAGCATGCATTTCACATGCTTAACCCTATAACGACGGCCTGACATCTCAAGATGTCGGAAAAACAGGGTACTTGTTCTATACCGACGCTTTGAGACGTCAGGCTGAAAAAAGGTTGTAGTGCCCCCCAGCGACGGAAAATCTCCAGGGTTTCAGCTACCGGGGGTAGCTAAGACCCTGGAGATCATGATTCAGGCTGTCTTTTCCGGTCCCCGATCACGTGATCACCAGTATACACTGTATACCGATGATCACGTTACAGTAAATGATAGCGCCGGTAAAAAATGATTTATCTCCCATCTGGCGTGATCAAACATGTCAGCTGGGAGATTAATCTCCTCCCCAGTCCCCTCCGATACCCCGGTGTCGCTAAAGTGCCTCCCCGACACCCACCTCCATAATCCAAGACGGCGGAGTGCACACCGGCGAGCACAGCAGCTCGCCACCCGCATTCTTCCTCTGATTTCTGTCGCATGTGCCATGACACATGCGACAGAAAACTCCTCCCCAGGTCCTGCCAGGTCACCCCCAATAATCCCCCGGTGTCCCCTGGTGTTCCCCGGCGAAGCGCCAGGATTGGCGCATCTAATAGATTTGCCACTTCTGGGGAGTCTGCGGCCTGCTATTTTTCACTAACTGCTGGGCTTGATGCCAGGTGACACTACACATCTGGTATCAACCACATTTATTACCCCATTTGCCAGCGCACCAGGGTAATGGGATGAGCTAGGGCGAAGCGCCAGGATTGGCGCATCTAATAGATTTGCCACTTCTGGGGAGTCTGCGGCCTGCTATTTTTAGGCTGCGAAGAGTCCAATAACCATGGCTCTTCCCACATTGAGAATACCAGACCACAGCTGTCAGCTTCACCTTGGCTGGTGATCTACTTTGGGGGGGACCCCATGTTTGTTTGTTGTTTTTTTTATTATTTATTTATAAATAATTAAAAAAAACAGCTTGGGGAGCCCTCCAAATGGATCACCAGCTAAGGTGAAGCTGTCAGCTGTGGTTTGCAGGCTACAGCTGTCTGCTTTACCCTATCTGGCTATCAAAAATAGGGGGGACCCCACGTTGTTTGTTTTAATTTTTTTTGGGGTGGGGCTAAATACAAGGCTAGGCACCCTTTATTGCCACATGAAAGGCACTAAAGGGCGCCAGCTTAGAATATGCAGAGGGGTAAGACGTTATATATGTTTGACATCTATCCATTCATCCATTGTAGCATTTTAGGCTATGTGCCAAAAATCAGGGTTTGCAGCATTTTGGGCACAGAGTGTTTTCCTTGCGTCCATAATGCTTCGTTGTGCAGTAGAAGCAGCATAAACCGACCTGTGGTGCAGCTTCCCAAGCCTCAGCATGTCAATTTATGCTGCGAAGACGAGAGTGTTCTCTGCAGGTAGAATCGAGCTAAAGTCCACAGCATCCTGAACCCAAATTGTGGGCATGGGCAGCTGCGTTCTCCCATGGCCAAAACTCACATCTCTGCAGGAAGGCTGATACTGTGTACTAGACGCCGTGTCGCTGGATCATGGCCACATAGCCTAAAAGTGAGAAATTTGTTGCTACAGCAACATTTTTGTGAAGTACTTGTGGATTCAAAATGCTTACTATACTCTTGAGTAAAATCCTTGAGGGGTCCAGTTTCCAAAATGGGGTCACTTGTGGGGGATTTATATGCCACGGTGCGTTATTTCTAAATAATTATTGATACCCAGATTGGTATATGGTGTTAACATTTTTAAAATTTAAGTTCTGGTAGGAGTATTAGCTACCGGCCGGGGCTATACCCAAATAACAAATTTATTAAAGACCAATTTTTTATCTAGTTTTTCATGCAATTTAGCTGACCAGAATATTATCTATGCAATGTTTTACTTATATTTCCTTTAGGTCAAATAAATACTATTTTCTTTAAAGGGGTGGTTCACCCATTTTTTTTATCTTCTATATGAGTGCAATTTACAATTTTAGGTCACTTCTTCATTGGCTTCTAATTGCAGTTCTGGCACTGAGCGGTGCTATCCTGCAAACTCAGTGCCGGTCACATGACCCACTGGTGCTGTGGCCGCTAGTATAATCTGACGTCCCGTCAAGTTCCGGGCTCTCAAACTGGATGTTACATCAGGGGATGCTGGCGCCACTCACAGTGATTCACTGGGCTGTGGGCGGTGACTCCCGCAGATCACAGCCCAGCATCGAGGGGAGGATCCGGAGGGCACCAGTGTGGAGCAGTGAAGAGCGTGCCGCTTAGCATCCATCAGATGTGGGAGGTACGGGGCGCCAGTGTGGAGTACAGGGGGGGTTTCTTCAGCTGAAATACCCCCTGTCACGCAAGTATGTGATCACACTATCCACCCGCTGTGCTCAGCTGTCAGGAGAGCCTGCGGTGTCGGGTGGTGTAATAATGTGCTCCTACCAGCAGCGCAGGTGACTGGACGCTGCATGGGACCAACTTGCTCCACTCTGTCACCTGCACAAGTCACAGAGTGGAACAAGTTAGTGATATGCTCTGCTCTGACACATAGTGTGCATAGTGTGATTGGGCAGTGCACACAGGAAGGAGGGGAGGGAACAGTTTTGGTGGAGATCTGAGTGGGTGTGAGATAGATTGCTAGTTACTGCAAAGGATTATGGAAATTGTAGTAACTGAACCCAGGAAGTCAGGAGAGCGATTAACGCCATCAGAGCTGGAGAGCTGGAGCTAGAAATGAGGATGTGCTGCTAGAGCATGATAAAAGGTAATATGGCTAAAATAACATAATAGATGTGTGGAGAGGCACATATTAGCAAGACTTATGATTTAGGACTTATGTTTTCTATATCCCTTTATTGTAGCAAACAGAAGTTGCTGCAAAGAAAATAGTAGGAGTACAAGTGCTTACACATATTGGTTTGTTGCATATATATATATATATATATATATATATATATATATATATATTTTTTTTTTATTTTTTTTTTCTTTTTGTAGCTGCAATAAAAACCTGACAAAGCATCATAGAGGAGGAAACCCAACATTTGGTGACATTTATGGCTTCCAGACTTCAGGCAGTCATTGCCTACAATGGATTATTTACAAAGTTTTTAAAATAAATTTTTATTTTAAGGTAAAATTAGTTTGTCCAATTATTTTTGAGCCCCATTAATGAGGAGGCTATGCAGAAAAAATGGCTAAAATTCCTAAATGTTTCACAGCATATCTTTATTAAACCTCTTTAATTAAACCTAAAAGTCTACACTTCAATTGCATCTCAGTTGTTTCATTTGAAATATAAAATAGTGGGATATAGAGCCAAATCACAAAGATTTGATTTCTGGTCCTAACTAAGTATATTGAGGCTCGTTCTGACTCTCCCTAAGCTTTTATTGTAAAAGTCACTTCCGTCTCACACATTAGTGTGTCACTCAGAAGATGAGAAGAATGGCACTGGATCCTGGAGAGAACAGGGGTAGGAAAGTATGTTATTACACTCACACTACATTCATGCATACAGTACATGCATATACACACATGTAATTACCACAAAAGTTGTTGTGAGTGCTTCTTTGATAACAACAACTAATTGCTACACAAATCTAACTAGTGATATAATAAAGTTAATAAAATAAACATATTTTAATTGCAAAGTTTGAGGCACTCCAAAGCGATGCTTTAAATTGCAAAACAGGTATAAAACTATTTTTTACTTCTTTATAAGAAAGGTTTTTCTTTTTTCACAGACAGAAATTAATTTTATTTAAAAAAACAATAAGATAATCAATTTTGTTTGTTGTTTATTTTGGCATAGAACATGATATACTGTAGCTTTGTTTTCCAAAGTCATACTTTCTTTGCTAACTTAGTTGTATTCCCAATTGTGAGTCCAAAATGTTCATTTATTTATGACCATTAGAACATCACTCTAGAGAAAGGTTATGTAGTGGTAATTATAGTAATAAAAAGATATTGCTGTACCTACGATTATTGTTTCAAAGTTTCAATATTTAATTTCAAGGTCAATATACCAAAACTCAGTAACTCGTAGTTTGATTTGATTATTGACAGTGCAATAAAATGTACCTGAAGGAAAGTGACAGAAATAAAATGCATTGTAATTAAAAAGTTAGGCTTATGGACATTTAAAATAGTCTTTGAGAGCTACAAATTTAAAAGCTTGGGTTTTGTTATGAATTATCATAGAAATATTATGCATAATTGAATATTTAGTTAGCATAAGTTAAAAAGTCTGCCATCACACAGACCTTAAATTGCTCAGTAACTCAACCTTCAATAATGAAATGTAAAATAATAGACAATTTCTCAACTACCACAATATTGACGTGGAGAATGCTCTTATGTATAATTCATTACTTTTGTATGTACTGTTCAGTTAACACTTGAAGATTGGTTACAACTGTAAAACTAGTAGATGTTCTGGTTTATATATTAAGTACTTAACTGATATTGTCTTTTTAACCCAACTCAATGTATAAATTATTGACTGCTTTGAGTTAAAAAGATTGTCCATGATTTGAAAAACATACCTGAAATATTGCAGAAACATTGGCCCATCAGTGGAAGCATTGTGTCTGCTGAAGCTCAAATTGGATGGAACTGACTTGCAATACAAAATTAAACTTGTGCTCAAATGAAAAGTTAATTTTGTAATAAAGCAGCCAGGTTTTTGTAATCATGCTCAAATTCTTTATATAGAGATGTTGCTAAATTTAACTGTACAGACAAGTTATTTCACTTAGTTATCTCACTTATTTGGATTAAGAGTAGTTAACCAAAACTACTTCTGGAGTACGTACTAGAACAATGTTGTGCTTATTGCAAAAAGAATATATGGACACTTAAACTGGGCCAAGATTTACAGCAATAGACCTATTTTTACTCAGCCACAGCTGATTTGTGAAAAAAAATCTTGTTACCCATGAAACGTACCATCCAATGTTGACAGGACACTCAGACACAGAATGTTTCCACAAGAATGGAAGTTCATTATCATGTCCAGGGTCTTGCATGCAATATTTATAAAATGCTTGATCAATCAGGTCTGGCAACAGGCAATAAGAGAATGGTATGAATGATCACACAAACATGAGGGATCATTTTTGTAAATTATATATTTTAAAAAGTATGTAAATTCTGTATGTGCTGTGTGTTATTAACCCCTTCACGATCTAGGACGTAACGGTATGTCCTAAATCATGAAAGAGTGATCACCACCGGCTGCTGAGGTGATCCGGTGGGGATCCCTGCACATCTCTACGAATGACTGGAAGCACAGGAGTCTTCTTCTGAGCATGCGCAGTGCGCATCTGAAGCCGAGAAGCAAGCACCCGGATAACAAGGCTGCGGGAATGGTAAGTGCACATGCGTGGGATCTCAAAGAGCGACGGTACATCGCTCATATAAATCTATGGTATCACGCCCACAGGGGCATGATACCACAGAAAACATGCAAATGCCCAAAGGGTGATGTGACGCCCATGGAGCTAGAGCCCCTGCTCATTTACATAGGGTACACGTAAGTAATAAAACATATTTTTATACATTCACATTACACACTATTACAACACAGGGATGAGTAGGAAGGGGTTACTAGTAGAGTTGAGCGTGGTTCGTGGTTCTCCAGTTCGCGGTTCGAGTGATTTTGGGGGGTGTTCTAGATCAAACTAGAACTCAAGCTTTTTGCTAAACGTTTGTTAGCTTGAGTTACGTTCGAGAACGTATTCTATCAGCAAAAAGCCAAGCTTTTCACTGTCATAGTGTAAGTCACTCTGTGGCTCACACTATTATGAAATTTCAGCGTATAGTGTGCAGGCCAACCAGGGAAAAAAAGCTCATGCATAGGAGACGCGCAGACCCAAAAATAAATATATATATATATATCACAGGGATCCTCAAAATAGTAAGAATTGATATAGAATTTTATTGAAACAATCAAGGTGACACATAAGACATACAATTAAAATCACTTAAAATACATATAAATAGAGAACCCCCACATCACCAAGATGTAAATGTGTACATATGCAACAATGTATAAATCTGATCCCTAGAAAAACATATACTGGATCAATACATAAATATAATAACTCTTAACCATTAAGTCTATAACATAGGGACCACACCTGTGAGCTATACTGGTAGTGAGTCCAATGGGATAGCAGCTATCAATATATGACAGAACAAGAGCATGCAAGTCATACAGTAATTACAATAACCAGGCATGAATCATGCAAAAAAGAAAGGAAAATCATAAAAACCCTTGTCCAGAGATCCCAAAGATGGCTCACAATCAGGTGCCCAAGTGAAAAGCTACATCAAGCTCCCAACCAGTGAAGGGCGCTACAGAAACAAGGAGGTACCCACAATAGGGAGGGATGTGGGGGACCCCACGCGTATCGCTGCGAACAGCTTCGTCAGGGGAGAGTGTATCAGTGTGCAGGGACTGCGTGTTCAGATCACTGCTGCTGGGATAATGGCGATCGCCACTTTTTTTTTCTTTCTTTTTCTTCCTTCCCTAAGTGCGCATGTAGTGGGGTGGGCCAGCATGTCAGCCAATCCCAGAAACACACACAGCTAAGTGGACATTTTGCCTGAGAAGCAAGGGCATGTGTCATAGGCTGTTCATGTCACGTCCTTGCATTATCAAAACGGACATTTTGTTCCAGCACGGCATTATCTGCCTTCTGCGTCTGGGTGTCAGTCACCTCTCACGCAGCTCCTGTTGCCGATCCTGCTGTGTATGCTATACACACAGCATTCTACAGATTAGGGACAGAATTTTATTTCAGCCCTTTTAAGGGCTAATTACAGCTGGCTCAGAGCCATAGGTGACAGTCAGGTCCGTGGAAAAAGTTTTTAACAGCTACAGATAACAGCATCTATGTAGCTAAGCTCAGGGACTTCCTTGCTGCATTTCACCATTAGGAGGGATAGAAAGTGAGGCTTCTTTTCATCTACACTGACCCACAACCCGGCCACTGTACCCTCCTGCCCTTTTTTAGCAAAGGCATTTTAATTGCAGAGTGCTGCCAGTTAGTGCCATCCAAAGAGTTGCTTCTGTCCTCCATTATTGTGGCACTTGTGCCAAGCAAGTCCCACCACCTCTGCATTCTCCCCTCCTTCACATTTTTGCAAAGCCATTTTAATTGAAAAGAGTGCTGCCAGTTAGTGGCATCCAAAAAGTGTCTGTTGGACTCCATTAGTGTCCCACTGGTTCCAAGCAATTTGCAGCACCTCTGCATTGCACCCTCAAGCTCAATTTTAATAAGCTATAATAATAGCAAAAAATGCTGAAACTTAGTGGCATCCAAAAAGTGGCTGTTGTACTCCATTTGTGTTCTACTGGTGCAAAGCAATTTCCAGAACGTCTGCATTACACCCTCCTGCTCATTTTTAATAAGCTATAATAATAACAAAAAATGCTGCAACTTAGTGGCATCGAAAAAGTGGCTATTGTACTTCATTTGTGCCCCACTGGTGCAAACCAATTTCCAGCACCTCTGCATTACACCCTCCTGCTCATTTTTACTAAGCTATAATAATAGCAAAAAATGCTGCAACTTAGTGGCATCCGAAAAGCCGAGCTAAGATCGAGTAACAGCCTTTGCTGATACTCCTGCATACGTGTGTCCCTTTCTATGGCTGGAATTATGTCACAAAATTTGGACTTGTACCGGGGATCTAATAGTGTCGCAAGCCAGTACTCATCATCACTTCTAATTTTGACAATACGAGGGTCATGTTGGAGGTAGTGCAGCAAGAAGGCGCTCATGTGTCTTGCGCAGCCATGCGGACTAAGGTCTCCCTCATTGGCTGAGTCTTCCATGTCCATGAACAGTTCGTCCTCCATTTCTTCATGTTCTAATGCACCTTCCTCAACATTTCGCCTGCTACCATGCGCCCTTGTTGATCCCTGTCCCCCATGGTCCCATGCCTGCTGCCTTGGTGATGATAAACGTCTGGACCTTGGTGATGTTGTTGTCCCTTGCACCTATGAATCCTCCAGTAGTTCCTCCCCTTCATGTTGTCCCACCCCCTGACTCCGAATAGTGTTTAGCGGGTGCTCCAGCATGTAAATGACTGGAATTGTCATGTTGATAATGGCATTGTCAATTCTAAACATATTCGTCGCCATGTCGAAACTGTGCAGAAGGGTGCATAGGTCCTTGATCTGAGACCACTCCATCAGGGTGATCTGCCCCACCTCTGCATCTCGTTGGCCCAGGCTATACATCATGACGTATTGCACCAGGGCTCGGCGGTGCTGCCACAGTCGCTGTAACATGTGGAGAGTCAAATTCCAGCGTGTCGGCACATCGCATTTCAGGCAATGAACCGGCAGGCCGAAAGACTTCTGGAGCGATGAAAGTCGCTCTGCTGCGGCGGTTGAATGGCGGAAGTACGCAGACAGTTTTCGTGCCCTGTTCAGAAGGCCATCTAGGCTGGGATAGTGTGTTAAAAATTGCTGGACAACAAGGTTCAGCACATGAGCCATACAAGGCACGTGTGTCATCTTGCCCAGGCGAAGGGCCGCACGCAGGTTTGCAGCATTGTCGCACACAGCCTTACCAGGCTGCAGGTTGAGTGGAGACAACCATTTATCAAACTCAGTCTTCAGAGCTGCCCACAACTCAGCCGCTGTGTGACTCTTATTTCCAAGACATTTCAAGATAAAGACCGCCTGATGCCGTTGCGCTCTGCTGCCAGCATAGTAATGAGGGGTGCGTGATTCTTTCTGCGCAGTTACAACGCTGGTGGCCTGACCAGGCAGGCTTGGGGCGGAGGTGGAGGACCCAGACAAGGTTAAGGAGGCAGAAGCAGTGGCGGAACTTGGACAGACAGAGGATTGACACACAAGTCGTGGGGATGGCAAGACTTGTGCAGCAGACCCTTCACCATCTATCACCATAGGTACCCAGTGCCCAGTCAGCGACATGTAACGTCCCTGTCCATGCTTACTTGTACAAGTATTGGTGGTGAAATGCACCCGTTCACACACAGAGTTTCTCAAGGAAGCGGTGATGTTGTGTGCGACATGCTAGTGTCCCTCACAGCGCAGGCACACCTTTCTTAGAGAAGTAGTGGCGACTGGGCATCTGATACTGGGGCACAGCGACAGACATAAGGTATCTAAAATCCTGTGTGTCCACCAGGCGGAAAGGCAGCATTTCGGTAGCCAAGAGCTTACAGAGGGATAAAGTCAACCTCTTAGCTTTGTCATGGGTCGCAGAAAATGGCCTTTTATTTGTCCACATCTGAGGGACAGAGATCTGGCTGCTGTATGTAGACAGTGGTGAGTAGGGTGTCCCTGGAAAAATGCAGGTTTGTGAGGAAAGTGCAGGCGTAGACATGTTGTTGCCTTCATCCAATGTTGGTGCTATAGCTGTCTGACAGAGCTGTTCACACGCACTTGTTTTCCTTTCAAAACCAACTGACGACCTACCAAGTAATCTGCCTGTTGTGGTTACAGTGGTGGAAGTTGTGCGTGGAAACCAGGTGTGACAGCTGTCCCTACAGTCCTAGAAGATGAAGAGCATGCGGATGCACTGGAAGGGGCAGGCGGTGGATGGTCCGCTCCGCTAGGCCGCATTGCAGCACGGTGAGCTTCCCACTGGGACATATGATATTTATTCATGTGACGATTCATGGAAGAAGTTGCCAATCTGCTGAGGTTTTTGCCTCTACTAACAGATTCCCGACAAATTTTACAGATCACATGATTTGGGCGATCCTTTCCAAGGTCAAAAAAGGACCAGGCTAGGCAAGGCTTAGAGGACATGCGACCTGCTGAGCCACCCCGACTAGTGCTCAGAGGCAGAGTGGTGGCTGATGATGCAGTTGTAGACGTGCTACCAGTGCTCCTACTCTGTCCAGGAAGGCGCAAGGTAACTTCGTCGTCGGTTGCATCCTCCTCCACCGCCTCTGTTGACCTCCTCGAGTGCCTGACTGTGGGTTGACAGTAGGTGGGATCTAGAACTTCCTCATCAATTGTTGTGTTTGCACTCCCCTCACCCTCAGACCGAGCCTCTTCCTGCCCTGATGGAATATTTAAGTTGTCATCCCAATCTGTTATCTGCGTTTCATCATCTTCAGTATGTTCCTCATTGTCTATAACAACAGGTGTTACAGTTTGTGAATAAGGGTCAACATTATGCTCAGAAACTTGGTCAACATGGCCTGTATCTGAGTCACAAAGGTTCTGAGCATCACTGCAGCCCATTTCCTGGTCTGTACTCACTGTAGCTTGGGAGCAGACCTCTGCTTCCCAGGCTATAGTGTGACTGAACAGCTCTGCAGACTCAGCCATCTCTGTTCCACCATACTGTGCAGGGCGGATGGAGACTTCAGAGCTGGGAGAAAGCAAGTGTGATTGGGATGAAAACTCAGAGGACTGTTTTTTTTGGATGCGGTAGTTGAGGTGGAGGAGAGGGCACTTGTTGGATCACTTGAGATCCATTCAAGCATGTTCTTTTTTTGGGCATCATCTACCTTTGTTCCAGTTGTTCGTGTTCGTAAAAACGGGAGCACATCGGATTGTCCACGGAAAGTAGTAGACATCTTACTTCTGCTGGAAGATGGCCTATCTTCAGCAGATGTTAATTGAGCTTTGCCACCTTCCCCAGGAACACAAACTTTTTTTCCTTTTCCAACACGCCTGTTCCCCTTTCCACCAGCATCTGTCATTTTGCCACTCATTTTGATTGTGACAAGATTGTGCACTTAAAATGTGGTAGTAAAATTTGAGAGGTGGTGTAGATTGCAGAGGTGGTCTAGTGTTATTGACAGCAGAAGAAACAACACAGACTATCCCTGACAATGCAACTATGGCCCTTAAACTGGCAACACGGTTTGCAATTCTAATAGCTTAGTAAAAAATGAGCTTGATGGTGCAATGCAGAGGTGCTGAAAATAGCTTGGCACCAGTGGGACACTAATGAAGTCCAACAGCCACTTTTAGGACGCCACTAAGTTTCCTTAGTGTTTGCTATTATAATGGCTCAGTAAAAATGAGCTTGAGGTTGCAATGCAGAGGTGCTGGAAATTGATTGGCACCAGTGGGACACTAATGAAGTCCAACTGCCACTTTTAGGATGCCACTAACTGGCAGCACTCTTTTTAATTAAAATGGCTTTGCAAAAATGTGCAGGAGGGGAGAATCCAGAGGTGGTGGAACTTGCTTGGCACAAGTGCCACAATAATGGAGGACAGCAGCCACTCTTTGGATGGCACTAACTGGCAGCACTCTGCACTTAAAATGGCTATGCTAAAAAGGGCAGGAGGGTACAGTGGCCGGGTTGTGGGTCAGTGTAGATGGAAAGAAGCCTCACTTTCTATCCCTCCTAATGGTGAAATGCAGCAAGAAAGTCCCTGAGCTTAGCTATACAGACGCTGTTATCTATAGCTGTTAAAAACGGTTTCCACGGACCTGACTGTCACCTATGGCTCTGAGCCAGCTGTAATTAGCCCTTAAAAGCAAAAAGAAATGTGTTCCAGCTCACCGCTCTGGTGTGTAAGTCTGAGGAGTAGACCAGCTGATCCTGCACGGAAATCCCAGGCACAAGGGGATAATAGCAGATACAAGGTAACGAAATCCAGCGGATCACAGGCAGATGAATTAAAAACTTTCCTTTATTTTCATCATTTTAAAAATGGATAGACAGCATCCACAAGGCACAGTTCATCCAACGCGTTTCGACATAAAGTAGTGTCGTTAGTTCTTATTCATGGATATATAACAACTAATACAATACCTATACATATAATACAAACAGTCTTCCCTTTTGCTAGGGATCCAACCCACAATCAATTAGTTGATTACATCATTAATTACTCTACATGTGTTGGATACCTGCAGCAGGGAAATAGAGAAAGAACACTATAAGGTTTAAAAACATACAAAAAAGAAAAAAAAAATTCTCCTCTTTTCATGTAAAAACAGTTTCAAATGAATAATAATTTTTCTCAGTCAGTTATATTGCATGATCATATCTTGGCGTATGTTGAGCCCTGCAGGAGTCCTAGTATTTAATGTAAATATCCAGAAGGATTCACGGTTAAAAACTTTCCTCTGGAAATCTCCCCCCCTCTCTAATTTATTGACCTTTTCTATGGCTCTAAAACGGAAACCTTTCAAATTACCACCATGGCACATCGCAAAATGTTTAGTAACCGCAGAAGAGCCGCACAGATTTATTTTGTTCATGTCAGAAATATGGCGCCTAATCCGATTATTTAGTGGCCCTATCGTGCAACCTATATATTGTTTACAGCAAACAATATAATCAATCAAATATATGACCCCTTCGCTATTGCAATTCATATATTTATTAATTTGATAGCAAGTTTTAGTAGAAAAGGAACTAAAGGAATCTCCCTTCACTACATACTGGCATACTTTGCATGGGTAGTGACCACACCTAAAAAAGCCTCTTTGTGTGAGCCAAGTATTATTCAGACTAGTAGGGTTTTTGTAATGACTTGGACAAAAAATATTTCCCAATGTTGTAGCCCATTTAGGGACAAATTTAATAGAATCTTTCTTTTAGTGTAGTAGCTAAAATTGGGTTTTGATTCAAAAGTGGAATATATATTTTTATAATCTGGATTATGTCTTTATATTGAGGACTAAATTTTGTAGTGAAAACTATTGATGAAGTTGTATATGAATTTTCGTTTATTAGAGTTTTTTTCTTTCATTATCCGCCAATAAATCCTGTCTATTTGTATTCTCAATGAATTTTTCTGCTTTGTCCAAAGTCCACCTAGGATAACCCCTGTTCTGAAGTCTATTAAAAACTATATCTTTTTGCTCAATGAAATTTGTATTGTCACTACAATTTCTGCGAATTCTGATTAGTTCACCTGTGGGAATATTACCTACCACATGCAGAGGGTGGCAGGAGCTGGCATGTAGGATGGAGTTATTATCAGTTGGCTTTCTATATGGACTAATCTCAATTGAACCATTGTACACATGGCCTATCAGTTTAATATCTAGAAAATTAATTTTGGATTTATGAGTATTAGGCTATGTTCACACTAGAAAAATGATTTTTCTTAAGAAATTTCTTAAGAAATTTCTTAAGAGTGCACCTGTGTTAAAAAACGCACCAAAAACGCACCTGCGTTTTTGGTGCGTTTTAGGTCCGTTTTTGGTGCGTTTTAGGTCCGTTTTTGGTGCGTTTTTACCGCTGGTTGCTCCCTGCGTTATTGTGCCAATTATCTATGGCAAAAAACGCAGTTAGCTGCAGAAAAGAAGTGACATGCTCATTCTTTTTCTTAAGAAAATCTACTGAAAGAATTTTCTTAAGAAAAAAACGCAGTGTGTGCACAGCTAATTTTTTTTGCCATAGGTTTTGCTGGGGAATGTCTGCAGAAAGGTTACAAGAATTTCTCAAGAAATTTCTGCAGCAAAAACGGACCAAAAACGCAGGTAAAAAACGCAGTGTGTGAACACAGCCTTAGATGTAAATTTTAGATTATATATATTATTATTCATATATGTGATAAGTTGCTCTGGCTGAAAAATTCCCTCTCTCCATATAATTATCAAATCGTCTATGTAACGACCATAAATTATTATATTGTCTTTAAATGGATTTGAGTCACAGAAAATATGATTTTCTTCCCAGACTGCGACTACCAGGTTAGGTAATGAGGGGGAAAATGTCCCCCCCATGCTAACTCCCTGTCTCTGTAAAAAGATATTTTTATTAAACTCAAAAAAATTATGTTTGAGTAAAAATTCTGTTGATAAGAATAAAAGCTCTTTAATTTCTGGAGTATAAGAACTATATTTCTGTAAAACATATGTCAAACTATTCAATATGAAATTATGCGGGGAAAAAGGGATAAAGGCTCTCTATATCGCAGGTTAACCATATATAATATTTTTGCCATGCCACAAGGTTCATACCATTAATTACCGCTTTAGTGTCACGAATATAGCCAGGCAGATCTTGAACCAAAGGTTGTAGGTAAAAATCCACTCAAGCTCCCAACTTTTCAGTTATTGATCCGATTCCTGCAATGATCGGTCTAAATGGTGGAGGGAATTTATTTTTATGGATTTTTGGTAATGCATATATTGGCACTATGGGATGTTCCACATATAGATATTTTAGCAAATCCTCATCAATCGCTCCTAGGTGAACACCCTCCTCAAGTAATTTCAATAAACCCACTTTGAAGTCTGGGGTGGGATCTCCATGTAGAGGTATATATATATATATTATATATATATATATATATATATATATATATATATATATATATATATATATATATATATATATATATATATATATATATATATATATATATATTATATATATATATATATCGCTATTATTTAACATTTTCTGGTTTTCTTGTAAATATAGCTCCACATCCAGAACCACTACCCCCCCTCCCTTGTCAGCAGATCTTACAATTAGGTTTTTATTTTCTTTTAATGCATCCACCACTCTCCTCTCAGAGACATTCAGATTACTACATTTATTACTGGATCTAAGATCCAATTCAAGGAGCTCCTTTTCAATGAGATCCTGGAATTGGTCCAGAACTACAGGCCGTGACTTTAACGGATAAAACTTTGGGTCAGGTTTAGGAAAAAAAATATTTAGCGTGACCTTGCAGTCAATATTTTCTGATTCTAATTGTCTCAGAGAGCACAGATGTGTCAGCTCTTGAAAATCATATATACCTTCATGTGCAGAAACACCATTATCATTAATAGTTTGTATGACATCACAAAAAGCAGGTTCACATATAGCATCAGTTGCATTATCAGTAACATGAGTATTAATAGTATTATCAGTTGCATTATCGGTAACAAGCGTATTAACAGTAGAATCAGGACCAGCTGTAATACCATTCCTATTATCATTGTCATTTTTACTGAAGTGGCATCTGAGGGTGAGGCTTCTGGCCAATTTGTTTATATCTAAAATCGTTTGAAACACATCAAATTTTGTATCCGGCGAGAAGCCTAACCCTCTAGATAAAACCTCAATTTGCTCCTGGCTAAGAATCTGACAAGACAAATTTATCACAGGACAGGGTAAGTGTTCTTCTTTAGTCTCGGTGAACTTCTTATTCCCCCCATGTCTCCTCCCCACCCTCCTCTTGCGTTTTTTGTGCGATAGTTCAGTGCAAGAGGTGGGAAGTTGTTATCGTAGGAGGCGTCTCTGGAGTCTGTGCTCTCTTCAGCAGATTCTCCTGAAGTGGTTAAAGAAGCCTCTGAGAAGCTTACTCTTCTTTTTCCTTGTCCATGATATTTTAGAATGGATTTTTTTTGATGGAATAACTTCCATGAATAAACATTATTGCTCTCATAATCTTTTAAATCTCTTTCAAATTTTCGTTTCTTAAGTTCTACTATTTTATCTTCCAATTTTTTTATATTTAAATCAATCTTATCTTTAAATTTATTCATTTCATCTGTGGGTCCAAATTTATCAATTTTTTCTTTGGTTTCAGAGATATCTTTATACACTTGTTCCATTTCGATTCTGTATTAAAAGTTCCATTAATTTTATAGAGCATGCTGACAACACACTGTTCCATTCAGATGTAAAGGCATCAGGGTATGAAGAAGTAGCAGTTTTATTCAATCTTACCCTCTAGGGATCATGCTTTTGTCCACATATGATTGCAAAGTGGTGGAATTCCACCAGAGCTTCATTTCTCTATTTTTTAACATTTCAAGTGATTTGAATAATGTAGAGATACTGTCATTACCTTGTTCAGTGGTATTCGTGCTGTCTTGCTGTGTTTCATGGTTAAACATTCTGGCCAAAAGGTTCAGCCTGTTAGAATGGTCGTCCATCACAATAATTGTGTTTTCCTTCTGCTTATAATTTCCTTTAAAGTCCAAAGTCTATACAAAAGCAGGAGCACGGAGGAGCCCAGTAAATGCAAAAAGAAACGTGTTCCAGCTCACCGCTCTGGTGTGTAAGTCTGAGGAGTAGACCAGCTGATCCTGCATGGAAATCCCAGGCACAAGGGGATAATAGCAGATACAAAGTAACGAAAATCCAGCGGATCACAGGCAGATGAATTAAAAACATTCCTTTATTTTCATCACTTTAAAAGGGCTGAAATAAAATTCTGTCCCTAATCTGTAGAACGCTGTGTGTATAGCGTACACAGCAGGATTGGCGACAGGAGCTGCGTGAGAGGTGACTGACACCCAGACGCAGAAGGCAGATAATGCCGTACTGGAACAAAATGTCCGTTTTTATAATGCAAGGACATGTGACATGGACAGCCTATGACACATGCCCTTGCTTCTCAGGCAAAAAGTCCACTTAGCTGTGTGTGTATCTGGGATTGGCTGACATGCTGGCCCACCCCACTACACATGCGCTTAGGGAAGGAAGAAAAGAAAAAAAAAATGGCGATCGCCATTATCCCAGCAGCAGTGATCTGAACGCGCAGTCCCCACACACTATACACTGAAATTTCATAATAGTGTGAGTCACAGAGTGACTTACACTATTACAGTGAAAAGCCAGCTAGTAATTAGATTGGCTTTTTGCTGATAGAACCATTCTCAAGCGTAATTCGAGCTAACGAACTTTTAGCAAAAAGCTCGAGTTCTAGTTCGATATCGAACACCCCCCAAAATCACTCGAACCGCGAACTGGAGAACCACGAACCGCTCTCATATCTAGTAGGGAGCTAATTAGACTTGTTTCCATATATATCTTTTATTTGTATGATCACTGGGTGATCAGTGTCTGGGCAGATATCTGCAATTAAATCCGGTACCGAGTTTTTTTTTTTTTAAATAAAATCCGGTTGCACCTGCTGATTCAGGTTATCTGCGGGTTTGCCCATCACTAATAGTCATCTATCAGGTGCCCGCATTAATAATCCAGTAAATGTAAAATAAAAAAAATACACACACACACACACACAGGAAAAAAATAGTTTACTTGAATAAAGTGCAAGTTCACCAATTTATTTATAAAAAATAATCTTCAAAAGTTATATTTTGACTTAACATATCAATATCGCTCTAAAAAAAATGAAGTAAAAAACAGAGATCTTTCTTGAATTTTTTCTCTAGTTTCTATGGCTATTTTAAGGTTCATACATTATGTGTATTTCAGCGGACATAGCAAAAGATCAAGGGCTCATTCAGACATAAGTTTTATTCGTGTTTTTTAAGGATAGAACTCACACTACAATGTTTTATCTTTTAGTCTTTGTCATCTGTCATAGTGCCATACTGCATGTTTTAACGTTTTCTATCTGTATCCATAAAATTCATCCTCATCTCCTGGAAATAACTAATTTTAAACTCAAACACATTTATACAAATTATTAAGTGAAAAAATAAATTTTACATTTCTGGATAGCTAACAGAATATTAGTTCCTAATATGTTAAAAAATATTCTTGCTGCATCACATCATTCCACTAATCATTTAGTATTTACTACCCAAAACGTATTATCTACCTCATGCTTTAGAGAGACAAACAAAAAAGCTATCAGTAAACTCAATGATCTGAAAAATTGAAACAAATCTCTCTTCATTTTATGCACTAAAGCAATACTTTGCAGATGTTTACAGAAGTGTAAATGTGGCTTTTCTCATCCTTTCAAGTATTACTTCATATTGTCTGTGAAATCTTAATTTTACTTATGATAACTTACTTATGCATTCTTTTCTGGAAAATAACTAAGGTTGTTGCAAAAATATATATTTAACCCCTTAAAGGGGTGTTCGGAAGGCCAAAGTAATTCTCATTCTATTTAGTGCCATAATTCTAAGCTACTTTCCAATATACTAAAAAATCCATATCCTTCAGTAACTACACTACCAGGTATTCAATTTTTTTCCCTACTTCCTCCTTCATGACGTTTCATTTGAGAATCTGAAACAAAGTGTCATAAGGTGGCAGAGGAAGCAATTACTTATCCAGCATCTGCCCCCTCCCTTAAATAAAACATCATCAATGGCACTGGTTTTAAAGGCTGGGCTAGTTCCTGTGCACTGTGCAATGTGTGATGTGCACAATGACCTCACGCTCTGTTTCCAGCTCAGATTAGTAGTAACAAGCTGGCAACAGAGTGGTGTCAGAATAACGAGTGTGCAGAGACCAGCGCTTCCCCAAAAGTCTCTGCACTCTTGGTGTTCTGACACCTCTCTGTTGCCAGGTCATTACTGCCCCTGGAAACAAGTGTCACTGATGACGCTTCACTTCAGGGAGGGGGAAGAGGCTGTGGCAGTGACTGCAGACTGTGTCTCTTGATGTTGATTCATTTGAGTTTTCCAGCATGCACAAATGAAAAGGATCAATAGAAACCTATGGGTCCATGGAAAACACATTCAGCACACAAATGAGATCTGTGTGACATTTGTATAACTCCCTTGTGACACATACCAGAATTAAATGCATTCAAGAAATTAAAGATTTTTATGTGTTAAAGATGTGCAGAGATAAGAGCTAGAATCATAGAATCTTAGAATGTTAGAGTACGAAGGAACCTCAAGGGTTCATTGTATCCAGACCCTGCTCAATGCAGGATTCACTAAATCATCTCAGACAGATGTCTGACCAGCCTTTGTTTGCACACACATGCAGATGGATGAACAAAATGGAACGTTCCACACTTGCACATAAAAAAATAGAGACCTTAGATAATGTAGTTAGGGAATGGTAAGAAGTTTTTAATGCAATTATATTAGAAAATAGTTTAGTTTATGGCACTAAATTGAAAAGGTTTTATAATTTCTTTGTTTTGGGACCACTCCTTTAACCTCTTTACGACCTATGACGTACTGGGTACGTCATGTATTGTGTGAGGTTAATCCCCGCTGCCTGTCGTGGGCAGTCCGCGGTGATCTGCATACATGTCAGCTGATTTCAACAGCTGACATGTGTGCCTGCCAGGCGCGAGTGGAATTGTGCTCCACCCGTGCCGATTAACCCTTTATATCTCGCTCTTAAAATCTGACAGCGAGATGTAACAGTGTGCCGCGGTAAGCATTGACTTACCTAGTCATGTGGCGTGATCATGTGACTTCCGATGGTTGCCATGGTAACACAGGGTCATGTGATGACTCCTGAGGCTATCATGAGTCACTTTTTCTCACTGCCGGCAGACTGCCATGTGTGTGAGAGTAAAGCAGCTTTTCTCCAGATCTCAGCTGTGTAGCTGTGATCTGGAGAAATGGAACAGTGATCGGACAGCTGATCTTTATAGCCCCCTAGGGGTACTAGTTAAATAAAAAAAAGTTAAAAAAAGTTTTAAAAACCTAAAAAACCTAAAAGTTCAAATCACTCCAGTTCAGCCCATTGAAAATTAAAGGGTTAAATAAATAAAAAAAATACACAAATTTGGTATCACCACATTCAGAAATGCCCGCTCTCTGATAATATAAAATCAATTAATCTAATTAGTAAACTGCTTGTTAAGGAGGGGACGATTGGATATAAAATAATATGAAGCCAATCGTCGCATGAAGTCTGCCAGGCAGATGACAAGGCTGCTACAGGAGTGGAGGACGGGTACTGCAACTAAGGAAAACCAAATATGAATGAAGGGGATGTTTAAGAGCACACCCCAAATTGTAGCGTGTCCCTGTTAGGTTCACAGGTACATGGGTATCGGTCACGTGTGTAGGGACACGTCAGAATGTTTTGGGTCATTGTCATGCTGGAAGACTCAGCCATGACCCCTTTTTAATGTCCTGATGGAGGGAAGGAGGTTGTCACTCAGGATTTTATGGGAAATGGCTCCATCCATTGTCCCATTGATGTGGTAAAGTAGTCATGTGCCTTTAGCAGAGAAACACACCCCAAAAAATGTTTCCACCTCCATGCTTGACAGTGGGAATGGTGTTTTTTTGGGTCATAGGAAGCATTTCTCTTCCTCCAAAGAAGGCGAGTTTATTAATGCCAAAGAGCTCAATTTTTGTCTCATCTAACTACAGCACCTTCTCCTAATTGCTCTCAGAATCATCCAGGTGTTCATTGGCAAACTTCAGACGGGTCTGAACATGTGCCTTCTTGAGCAGTGGAACTTTGCAGGCACTGCAGGAGTTTAATCCATTACAGCGTAATGTGTTACCAATGATTTTCTTGGTGACAGTGGTCCCACCTCCTTTGAGATCGTTAGCAAGTTCCCCCTGTGTAGTTTTAGGCTCATCTCTCACATTCCTCATGATCCTAGATACCCCACGAGGTGAGATTTTGCATGGAACCCCAGATCAATGTTGATTGACACTCATTTAGTATTTCTTCCATTTTCTTACAATTGCACCAACAATTGTATCCTTTCACTCAGCGTCTTACTTATTGTTTTGTAGCCCAAAATTATAGACTGCCCATGCCTTTGTCAGTGGGCAAACTTAGAAAATCAGCAAGGAATCAAATACTTACTTTCCCAGTGTAACAAGCAGACAAACAGGAGAGACTATTACAACATAATAAAAGCAGAGGCAGGAATAATAATAATAATAATAATAATTAATAAAAACTGAGGTCACAGCTGCTTGTTCCCACAGTACCAACTGTGCTCTGCTGCGTTAGCCACCAACTATGCTGTCATTTGAACTCACTGTGGCACCGAATTCACCTGCAATCGTAGAGGGTACCGAAGGAACCCCCTGTGACCTCATTTGAACTTGCGGCCAATTGTGTGACACAGCAGCAGAGCAGTTTAGCAGTCACAGCGGTCACAGTTGGTATCTTGTGAGTCCCCGGCTGTGATCTCCGGTGACCTGACGGATGTCACCGCTTCTCACAGCTGGGGGCTCCCCACTCCCTGGAGTGTGTCCCTTAGGCTATAGTGACTGGTAATGTTTTCTGTCACTGCAGTCTCCAGATGTAGCAGAGCCCATGTTCATCGTGGGATGTCATGTTGATTACATCGGACCTGCATCTTTTGGGAGTTAATAAAGATATGAAAGAGGGCATTTGTATTTTTATTTCAAATAAATGATTTCTCTGTGTTTTTGTTTATTTTTTTTACTTACAGGGTTAGTATTGGGGGTGTTTCATAGATCCCTCCGCATTACTAACCTAGGGCTTGATGGCAACTGTGATTTTTGACAAATCACAGCTATCATCAACCCCATATATTACCCTGATTAAAAATTCTTGGATTGCTGCAGGCTAGTATTTTTAGGTTGGGACGGGTAAATAACCATGGCCCTCTCCACCCTGATAATGCCAGTCCCCAGAGGCTCATCTTACCTTTGATGGTTATAAATAATAGGAGGGACCCTACAACTTTTTTTATTAATTATTTATGTAAATAATTATAAAAAAGGCATGGGATCACCTCAATTTTTGATAACTAGCCAAGCTAAAGCTGACAGCTGGAGTTTGTAGCCAATAGTGGTCTGCTGTATCCCTGCTGGTTATCAAAAACAGGCCAGGAGCCCATGCAATTTTATTTAAATTATTAATTATTTTTTTAAACTATAATACAGCAAACTGCTCTGCAACCAATCACACACATCGCTACATATAGCAGTCTACTACCAATCACAGAAGCTGGCACAGAATGTAGGCAGGGAATATTCATGAAGTTTAATAGGAGGGCTAGAAAAAGGGTCAGAAAAGAGTCTTACTGCTGCATTATCTTCCAGTAAATATGGTATGTATAATTTGCATGCATTTGCCCCCATTTTGCATCCTTTTACAGTCCCATTGCCATTACTGATAACATTTTAAACCCATTTTTCAGCCTATAAATTTGGGTCCCCATTGACTTATATGGGGTTCATTGTCTGGGATCAAGTTCACTTCCCGAAACAAACCTTTTTTCATGTACATGTTAATTTGGCAAACTCTGATATCCACAGGTCCGCTCATCTTTACTTATAAAGGAAAGTTGTCATAGAAGAATGTGAAGATGCACAGAACTATTGGCCAGGACATTTTGTATTGTTATTGTAAAAGTTATAGGCCCTTAAAAGGGGGCAGATACGTTTACATATGTCGGGACTAAACAAAAGAATTAGGATGCACTGGATCTAACCAGAATTTTTCTATTTCCAATCATTTTGGAGTATGCAAAAAGTGTGGACCAAGCTGGAATTCTCTTCATGTGGCTCCCAATAATATTATTGTATGTCAAGGACCAAGAAGCCACACCATTATGTTTGCTTACAATTATCATAGATTTAACAACTTTGTGGCTTATGTGTGCCCATATAAATTGGAATTTAGAGACTTGCAAGTACTTCAGTTTATTAAGTGACCTCTACTGGTAAACTTTAAAAAAAAATAATTTGGGTAAATTACTCATCTTCACTACAGCAATACATTCTAATCAAGATAGGGGCGGAGTACTCAATTTCCTTTGTCTTTAAGCTGAAGATATTTGTTATGGATATTGACTGTATGTTTGAGATCATTGTCCTGTTGCATAAATGCTTTTGGAGCAGATGTCACCATGATGGAAATGCATGTTAAGAAGTATCTGCATTACCTTTGCATTATGTCAGCATTTAGGAAACCAAAACATGGGCATCTTTGAGGACCATAGACACAGTTATCAGCAAAGGAAACTTTGTGCAACAGATGAAAGACATCATACCTACTTCCCTTTAAAACTGGAATATATCCAGCAGAGCCGTTAACTCAGAGCTGACAGCAATCAGTAGGACCTCTACACCAATATACTATTTGAGACAGTCTGGAAAGAAGTGATCTTCATTGAAGAACTGCAGCCAAAAACCATTAAACACATAGGAACTGTGATAGCAGGGGCTCTGGACTGAAGAGTAAAAATTTTAAACATTTGTTTGCAGCAGACGTCAGCTTGGTACAGTTTAATTATGAGTGTCTGCAGGCATCAGTAAAGCATGGAGGAGGTTCCTTGCAAGCTGGTGGCTGCATTCCAACAAATGAAGTTTGAGATTTGGTCAAGATTAATTGTTTCCTCAATGCAGAAATATCATCATTTATGAATCATGTAACCATTTGATTGTCTCCAATTTATATTGTAGACAAACAACAAACTCAAATATATAGCCTATGTCACAAACAGTTATTTTCCATGTAAATAACAACAAGAAGCTCTAGAAGAGATTACATGGCCCCAAAGAGCAATGATCTCAGCATTGAGTCAGTGGGATTAGATCCACAGACAGAAAAGGATTTTGCAGTAGCTTACATCAATAGAAATGTTGGTTATTGCTCCAAGATGTTTAGAACAACCTCCCTGCAGTGTGTGTATAAACTGCATGTTTGCCTGTTAGGCTCACCTGGTAAGGTGCAACCAGATCCAGGTGGCCACACTTAGTCGGTGGGTTGTTGCAAAACAGCATGGCACACTTATCTATCTCAGGACCAGTAGTACACATGAAGTGGAACCCAGCAGGGATGAATAAAATATGAATAGAGTCCAACAAATGTTTTTGGTTAACTGCCACCATTTGTTAATCTAGAGATGTGAAAACAGCTGAAGGTATACAAGATCAGGGTGGGATTGCAAGTTGAATCAAAAATTGTGGCGCACACCAAACACAGAAAACTAAAGTCTTAAGGGGGCTTTACACGCTACGATATCGTTAATGTTTTTTCGTCGGGGTCAAGTTGTTAGTGACGCACATCTGGCATCATTAACGATATCGCAGCATGTGACACTGACCAGCGACCTTAAGCGACCTCAAAAATGGTGAAAATCGTTCACCATGGAGAGGTCGTCCCAAACTCAAAAATCGGTAAGGGTTGTGTTTCCAGGTGGTTCATCGCTCATGCGGCAGCACACATCGCTATGTGTGACACCGCAGGAGTGAGGAACGTCTCCTTACCTGCCGCCGGCCACAATGCGGAAGGAAGGAGGTGGGCGGGATGTTACGTCCTGCTCATCTCCGCTCCTCCGCTTTGATTGGCCGGCCGCTTAGTGACGTTGCGGTAACGTCGCTGTAATGCCGAACGTCCCTCCCCCTTGACGGAGGGATTGTTCGGCAGTCACAGCGACGACGACGACCAGGTAAGTATGTGTGATGCTGCTGTAGCAATAATGTACGCTACGGCAGCGATCACAAACAATCGCATGCGCGACGGGGGCGGGTACTTACACGCTCGCTATCGCTACAAATTGCTAGCGATATCGCTACCGTGTAAAGCCCCCTTTAATCCTAACACATAGGTGTGTGTCATAGTGGGCATTGAGAAGCTTAGGAAAATCATGTCATCGAGCCATGCTGGGCAACTTGCTAAACCTAACATGGAACACAAAGGGGAAAGAAGCAGAGCCCGGGTTGCCCAGGACCGGTGCATAACAGACATATTAGAATTGATGCTTTAATGCTGTTTTGAAGGCACATGGTGATTACATGAAATATTGATTTGACTTAGATTTCTCTTTTTTTATTCACTTTGCATTTGTTAATTGATAAAATAAACTATTAACACTTCAATTTTTCTTATGTCTATTTTTTTTTTCATACCTGCATAAAATGTTTTCACATTACTGTGTGTAAATACACAATAAATGAACTGTATTCTACAGACATACATATGACTACCGTATGTCACAATAATTTCTCTAGGGCTGTTTAACATCGGGTAATTAACATTATTAAATTGCAGAAAAAAAATAAATAAATATACAGTAAATGAAACAAAATGTTCAAGAGGGATCATTACAAAGAAATTCTAAGAAAGCAATCTAAGAGTTTAAAAATAGACAAAATAGCTCATGGCACTTTGCACAGTTAGAATTTCAGAATGCTTATATCTGTAAAATGTACTCCCTAGGGACAAAACACAATCTTTTTCATAACCAACTGAAATAAGCATGCTGTGTCTGCCCAAAAGGAGTGATTTTCGGATAATTCATGCTGCTATATTTTCTTATTTTCTTATTATGGGTTTATTAACTTTGCCTATTTACAAAATCAATTTCAATGGAAAGTAAATTGTATAAAGTATAAATGTATTCAGATCATCCAATAAGCAATGCAACACACAATCAATATAAACTGTAGCAAACTGATGTGCTGATAGCTAGTTAGCACTTATACTGCCAGTGATTTAAACTTCTGCAAAATGCATCATTGATTTGTACTGTCGGAACATTTTCTTCAGTTACACTTGCATTAATATAAACAAAGCAACATGTTGTTTGTATCCTAGTGTCATATTACCCAAAAACATATTTTTGATCATATTAGAATTTTTATTTTAGCCACAAGAAATGTAAATTATGTTAACATTTAGAGTTTCTAGAATATTTACATTGTATTTTCTTTGTCTTTTTTTGAAATTTTTAGTAAAATAATAGTAAATTATTTCCAAAAAAGTGGCAAAAAGGGTGAAAACATGCCAAATATGTATTTTTCTTAAGATGAAAAAAGGATAAACCTAATGCAAATTAACAGTTTGGACTTGGGAGTAGAGTGGCATAATCTCACCTGGGCAGGATCAAAAGCAACTGTTTAGGGCCACTGGTCGTCAGTGTACCTTTGACGTGTACACTTCTGTCTCAGCCACAAGGCAGTATTGCAGATGTGCCCAAAATGCACACTATAAGTAGCCATGTCTGCTGAAGAGATGTCTCACAGCATGCCAAACATTTCTTATATTCAACAGAGAGGATAAAGAAGCTTGTAGGCTCTACAAAACATCGTCAGCTCAATTTTAGTAAATAGTAAGGCTAGTGCCAAGGGCTGGATGACTGCAGACAAGACTAATCAAAATTGTGTACTGTACAGATCAGTAGGCTCAACTTGTCAACAGGACATCACACATTATCATATATGACCCACACTCTCTCTTTTTGTCTATCAAAATAGATCATGTGATATCTTGTAGCCAGGTAGAGGCTCCTGATCAGATAAGTGCATATACCATCTGATATATGTGGTTGGTTGCAGTCAGTTTACAGTAGAGTATTAAATAAATAGATAAATAAATAATTAAACAAATAATGTAGGCTCCCGCCATATATTTTGATAGTCAATATGGATAAAACAACCTCTACAGGCTGCAGGCCCCACCTGTGAGCTTTACCATTGCTGGATATCAAAAAAGAGGGGGAGGGAAAAAACATAGGCCCCCCTAGTTTAGATATCTAGCCATGGTAAAGCAGACAGGTGGGGGCTGATATTATCAAGATGGGGAAAGCCATGGTTATTGCATTCCCAGACTAAAAATACCAGCCCTTCAGCTACCCAGAATTGTCACATAAAATAAATACGACAATGATGGTGCTTTACCCAGCTTATCCCGATTGCCCTGGTGAGGTGGCAGTCTGTGTAATATAAGGGGTTAATGACAGCTTCCATTAAGCCCTAGATTAGTAGTTGGAGTTGTCCATGAGAATTCCTCCCATTACTAATCCTGTAAGTGAAAAGAAATAAAATACAAATACCCCAAAAATCCTTTATTTAAAATAAAATACACACTGCTGAAACACAATGTTGTCCTTTTCAAACTCATAATACTCGAGTGTATGAAGTATATCGTCTTGTAGTATACTCACAAATAGCTTAGAATTGAGACCACCATTTCTCCTGGTCAAGTATCCAAAGCCTTTGGCTGTGAAAGAGCACCATATCATCAGGCTTCCTACACTGAACTTGACAGTTTCCTCAGTTTTCAATCCATTACTCCCTTTTCCCCCTTGTTTCTTCCAGACCCATTTGCACCCAACAGTACCTAGTCTATTGACTTTCATGTCATTGCTCCAAATAACCAATTTCCAATCTTCTTCTGTCCACTTTTCTTATTTTTTAGCAAACTTAACCTGACGCTTTTTATGACGATATTGAAGTCAAGTCTTCCTCACCTTTTTTCAGGCCACCATTCCTGACTTGTGTAACATGCTTTGAATGGTGCTTGCATGGACATTCTTCCAACGTCAAGGCACTCACATGATGCAGTTTGGCAGTTTTCTTGGACGAGAGACCTATATCGATTAGTTGGATGGTGCTGTTTCTCTTTTCTTTGGACATCTTCTTAACAATTGCGCCTCAATTCAAACCAGGGACCTTTCACTTGGGAATCAA